>NC_085140.1:346739157-347071164 GCF_024139115.2 Armigeres subalbatus | reverse complement strand
TATTACGTATTGCTAGAACCTTACAGAAACTGTATAATAATTGGGCATATAAATTTCGAATTATTTTAATATAATATCTGTATAAAAAGCCTCAGAATTGTATATGCCCAGATTTTATACAATAATTGTCAGATTTGTTTTTGGTATGTAGGACACGGCAGGTATTTTCGTCTGTTCGTCATAGTCTCGAAAACAATAAAAGAGACGCGTTTTGTAAAACTCATACGTACCAAATCGTAAGCTCAGGAGAAACGTTCTGCTATAGTGGAATTCTAGCAAATGTACGTTGCTTTCGTTGGTTTTAGCCCCTACGACGATGGACGGAAATACCTGCCGTGTCCCTACATGAATATACCGAGTAACGCACATGTTTTGTAGAAGTCCATTTTACACGAATGCAGCCAAAAACCATGCAATCGAAACCATTTCCCTTTAGTTTTTAGCCTTTGCAGGAAAACGGCCGCTGTACTCTTTTGCAATCGTGATTAATTTTGTACATTTTTCTCACCCACCGCACCAAAACAGTCGCGGTTCCGACAAAACTGAATGAGGAAAACCAGCTGGATGCAACGCGGTTGGTCTCCACGCGGTAGGGTCCAATGTTGAAACTATGATGCGAATAAATGCAGCCCCCCTCAGAAAACCCAGTGCGTCGGATGTAGGCAGCGTGCCGCCAGTGGATTTTGGCGATTCAATGAGGGGGTTAATGGGAAAATGCAATAAATAATGGTCTCAGACATTTTCGGAACAAACGCAGTGCCAGGCCGATGATGACGAGGTGACAAAATTGCGGTGACGAAACAAGAACGGCGGTACCGCGCGGCTTGGTTTGATCGTGGGACACACGCCCGGAGACTTACCGGCGGTTTAGTGTGACCAATTCGGATCAGACAAGCTTAGTTAGATCTAAATTGGTTTTAATTAGGTGTCACTGAAATATTGGCTAATGGAATTATTTCGACAAGGTAGATATCGTAAATACAGATCAGCTCATTCCAATTTGGTGACATTCATTTATCCGGAATAGAGCCGTGAATGTCAGTGAAAAATGTTTACTGCGCTAAAAGTCATCAAAAACCTAACCGACCTCCGATGTCACAAAAATGAGCAAAAAGATGATTATTGCAATTCTTTCAGACGTCTATTTATGGTTTCGATAAATAATTCTATGAATTGATAAATAGGAAAACCAATAAGAAAGTTGGTACCAGGAATCCCTGCCTGGGTGGTTCATATTTCACGTTCCGAGAACTGTTGTACAAACCACAGACAAAAAACCATCGAAGGTTGCAACTTTTGGAAGAATACAAATATGACAACCATTTTCCACCGAAAGCAAATATTGATATGAAGAGCACCAGCAGCGCCGTCTGATTCGGCTGCCGATCATAAATAGATGGTACCGTTACCATTTGGAGAACTCGACTGCAGCGATGGCAAATATATGGCAATAATACAGAATTTTGTACATGAGTAAATACGGATCAGCGAAAAAGCGAGCGCAGTGACCTTATGGAATGCCCCCCGTCTTGTTGATACTGAGAATTTCCAATGGCGGTCTGTTAGAGTGATCCACATATTTTTTTATTTGGTCAAGGATTTCACACAATTCTGAGTATATTTAATAACTCCGTTCATGCAGAAAATAGCAGACATTGAGTCCGCTCAGAAGATATTTGAACGTATGTTCTCATATATGTTCGATTTAAATTATCCCTTAAAAGATCAAAAATACAGTATGCTAGACTAATTGTATGGGACTAATATTAATCGTGTGTACAGTAGGTAATATATACACAATGATACACAATGATTTATGATAATTCAATCATAAAATACCATTGAAAGCGGAACCTCGTTTGAAGTTTGACTAATTCGCAAAGGTGAGCCAGTCAAGGGCTGGAAACTTTGTAAAAAGACAATAAGAATAATAAGTTTGAATAATCAGGGACACGAGTCACTGAGGGACAACTGATGAACTCCTGTCTGTAAAGTCTGAAGAATTTATGGAGTCCATACGGATATGGAATGTAACAGAAATGAAATCTGTAACAGATTCGAAAAATTTGAAGAAAAAAGGAAACTTGGGCATTCTATTGATGCTACTGAAGTTGGAGAATGAATGTTTCAATAATTTTGAGAATTTCCGTAAGGATTAAAAAAACTAGGCATTCTAAAAAATGATCCAAAGTTGATTTGATTTGTCACATTCTGGATAACGCAGATATCTCAGAGACCGGAAACATTTCTATAACTTAGAGGGTCTTGAGAACGTGGGAATAGTAAGGATTTGTATGATCTACGGAATTAAAAATATCTGTAGATATTTCGAAAAGTTAAGGTTATAGCAATGAGAGGCCTTCCTTAGCCGTGCGGTAAGACGCGCGGCTACAAAGCAAGACCATGCTGAGGGTGGCTGGGTTCGATTCCCGGTGCCGGTCAAGGCTATTTTCGGATTGGAAATTGTCTCGACTTCTCTGGCATAAAAGTATCATCGTGTTGGCCTCATGATATACGAATGAAAAAATGGTAACTTGGCTTAGAAACCTCGCAGTCAATAACCGTGGAAGTGCTTAATGAACACTAAGCTGCGAGGCGGCTCTGTCCCAGTGTGGGGATGTAATGCCAATAAGAAGAATAGCAATGATCAGAGTCAGCTTCAGAATCTGCAAAAATTGGATTGTCCCAGACAGAGGCGCCAACTTCATGAATGTATTTGCGGGGGCATGGAGGTATGAAATAATTCAATTCGGGAAATGAAAACATCACAAATATCAATTTTTAAAAATTTAAGGGCCTGCTTAATTTTTTTAAATTCTCTGGCTATTTCTGAAAATTCGACATTATCGACGTCAGGACATATCGTGGCGCTAACATCGACTCTGACCACTATCTGGTGATGGTTAAATTGCGCCCAAAACTATCCGTCATCAACAATGTTCGATGAGACCGCCACGGTACGACCTAGAGCGACTGAAGAACCGATGTCGCCAGCTCAACGCATCCGCAAAGGCTTGTGCCGCGAGCCGAAATGTGCGGATAAGGATGGGAGCATCTTGACGACGAACGTGTGGTGATCGAAAGGTGGAAGCAGCTGGTAAGGATGGTATCGGAGCTGAGCTCATCAAGATGGGCCCGGAAAAGCTAGCCACTTGCCTGCACAAATTGATAGTCAGAATCTGATAAACTGAACAGCTACCGGAGGAGTGGAAAGAAGGGGTTAGCCCCATCTACAAGAAAGGCGACAAGCTGGAGTGTGAGAACTTTCGAGCGATCACCATCCCTAATGCCGCCTAAAGTGATATCCCAGATCATCTTCCGTCGTCTGCCACCATTAGTGAATGAGATCGTGGGAAGTTATCAAGCGGCTTCGTTGACGGCGCTCGACAACGGACCAGATCTTTACTGTATGGCAAATCCTTCAAAAATTCCGTGAATACCAGGTCCCAACGCATCATCTGTTCGTTGATTTCAAGGCGGCATACGACAATATAGACCGCGTAGAGCTATGGAAAATTATGGACGAGAACAGTTCGGGAAGCTTACCAGATTGATCAAAGCAAGATTGATGGTGTGCAAAACGTGTGAAGATTTCGGCGAACACTCCAATTCGTTCAAATCGCGCCGGGACTAAGACAAGATGATGGACTTTCGTGCTTGTTCAACATTACGCCAGAAGGTGTCATGCGGAGAGCCGGGTGTAACAGCCGGGGTACAATTTTCAACAGTCAATATTTGCTTCGCGGATGACATGGACATTGTCGGCCGAACATTTGCAAAGGTGGCAGAACTGTACACCGCCTAAAACGTGAAACAAAAGTTGGACTGGTGGTGAATGCGTCAAAGACAAAGTACATGCTTGTGGGCGGAACCGAGCGCGACAGGGCCCGCCTGGGAAGCAGTGTTACGATAGACGGGGATACCTTCGAGGTGGTGAGGAATTCGTCTACCTCGGATCCTTCTAACGGCTGACAACAACGTTAGTCGTGAAATACGAAGGCGCATCATCTGTGGAAGTCATACAGGCTCCAGAAGAAACTGCGGCGAAAAAGATTGCCACCCCACCAAATGTGCGTTGCTAAGACGCTAATAAGACCGGTTGTCCTCTACGGAATGAAACATGGATAATGCTCGAAGAGGGCTTGCAAACACTAGGAGTATTCGAGCGGTGCTTAGGACCATCTTTGGCGGTGTGCAAGAAGACGGTGTGGCGGCGAAGAATGAACCATGAGCTCGCCCAACTCTACGGCGAACCCAGTATCCAGAAGGTAGCTAAAGCCGAAGGGTACGATGCAAGAATGCCGGACAGCAACCCTGCAAAGATGGTGTTCGCTTCCGATCCGGCAGGTACGAGACGGCGTGGAGCGCAGCGAGCGAGATGGGCACAGGTGCAGAACGACTTGCCGAGCGTGGGGCGATCCGAGGATGGAGAGATGCGGCCTCGAACCGCGCATTGTGGCGTCAAATTGTTGATTCAGTGTTATCTGTTTAGATGTTAACTAAATAAATGAATGAATCATGACGGCCTTCAGGAGGCGCTAGTGTTTTTTTAAATTTGATAGCCTAACTACTATGTACACTAATATTTACAATAAAAACCCTGATTAATCCACCTAGCGATGATGCCTTCTTCGCCTCGTTCAAATGGGTTGACAAACATATTTTTCACATTTGTTATGGAGCCTTACTTTGTACCGTTAAATTCACAAAACGATCCATAAAAATGAAAAACGATCCATAAACATCTGAATGTTCCATAAAAATACCTTAAATCAAAAAAATAGCTCAGGCGTATCCAGAAGCATCATGAAAATTCAATTATTCTTTTTGATTATGATCGTGATTATGATCCAACTGGTAAATGGTCCATAGTTTTGGATATATGATCCATAGTTGGTCATTTGACAAACTTTCGAGTGTTTCTTGTTTTGAATGAATCCAGCTTAGGCTTCTGGCACCCATCAATAAGTTAGCTTTTAAAATTATTGTTTTGAATAGTATGATTCTTCATATAGATAAGAAAATTTTTGCTGATAGAGTTCCGTTTTTGTTCTTAACATTCAACCACTTTTAACTAAGATTTACGAATTTGATCCGACTTAATAAAATTTGAAGGAATTCTACTATGGTTGCTTTTCTTCATATGGAGAGCATTTCGGAGTGATTAACGAAGGTTTTATTAAAATTGATCATATTAATTTGTTTTGTATATATTATAATGAACCGATCTAAAATTATTTATCAGATCACTCTGCACAGGTAAACTATCACTGCAAAAATCTGATAGATAACTCGTGACAGAGCTGGGTTACGAAACAGCATACTTGGGCCAATAATGTGTAATACTTTATATCATACTGATTGCATACCTGATATTATTCTATCAGGAAATCAAAATCGTTGATTGCCTTAGAGTAATTTGTTATGGATTATAGCAAGGATGTTTTCGATCATTTAGTAATATAGGTTCGATAATTTAGTAGTTTGTCAATAACTCATTCCAGAGGATAAATGTTGAAAAATATTCGCACCAGAAGTCCACCATAAAACACGTTTAAAATTTAACTTCTGGTATGAGTAATCGACAAACTAAATGATCGAACTTAGATTACTACATGATCCAAAACATGCTTGGATTGTAGAAAAGTTTGGATACATTTTTATTAACTTGCCAAAGAAAAATTTTCTTCAAATCCTACCGAATCTCAGCTCCCACAAAATCCGAGTGCTATTGAAATCTTCAACAAGCATCCGGTGCGTTGCGCACGAATGCACAAGCAGCCGATGATAAGTGCAAATTGCGTATAAGCTGTTATACTTCGATCACCACTCATCCAAGAAGTAAAGATAGCTGAGGGTACAGTTCTAGCCTCTCACCAGAGAATCTGTGTTCGACGCTCGTTCGGTTCTCATTTTTTCAAAAACATATTTATAAACAATTTTTATTTTCTATAACTCAATACCACATTTTAAAACTATCTCTGCGTGTAACCAAGATTAAAACATCGATTCGTCAAATCTGAGAGAGCAGAGCACCCACGCAACACCAACACCACCAACAGGTAGCCGAAGATTTAGGTAGCCGAAGTATAACATATATGGTGGTTCAAAAATCGATTTTGCTCACAGTGCTCATCTGATTCTTTACCATGTTCTGAGTGTCTCTGAAAATTTGAGCTCATTTGGATTAAAACTGATTTAGCACAAGCCGTTGCAAGTTTGATGCAAATTAGTATGGGGAAATTATTTTTTCATTATACTGTTAATGACGCTTCCCCATCAAGCGCATGTTAAAAGAAATCCTACATAGCTAAATACTCAAAGCTTTCACTCAGTGAAAACGCTCTCAATTAATCGTTCCGATAATTAGTAATCAAATTTAATCTATACCGTGGTTTTCTGGAGCTAATTGATAACTCATCAACAGGCCATTGCTGCTGCTCGTGCGAAAGATAGCACACAAATTCAGGCTACTATGTTGCACTGCACATTTCGATGCCCTCAAAGAAGTTTAACGATCATGACTAAAGATTCGCAACCTGTCTTAAAATCGATTACTAATTATTGGATACGACAATACGCGGTTTTCGTTGGGTGAAAGCTGGTAGTATCCCTTTAGCTGTAGGTTTTCTTTAACCTGCGCTTAATGAGGAAACGCCATTAATAGTATAAAGAAAAATAAATTTCATACTAACTTTGCACACTGCAACGGCTTGTGCTTAACTAATTTTAATCCAAAAGTCAAATTTTAGAGACACTCAGAACATGGTAAAGAATCAGATGAGCACTGTGGAGCAAAATCGATTTTTGAACCACCCTAATATATATGTAGACTACATATCTACACATGTCTTTTAATCGAAATAATTAGATTTCATGTTGCCAATCTAAAAGAAAATTAAATTTCAAACCCGAAAATCTAACTTTTTTCGGCTAAAATGTTTTAACATTTTAACAATCATTTTAAAATTGACGCCCTTCACCCTTGCCGGTGATGGGCCAATGGCGTGTTGGTGATGCTTCCTTCTGCAATATTCATCCAAAAGGACCTGAAGCGAATGCAGTGACGTTTTATTTTAGTATTAGCATTTATTTTATACAAAAACATCCGGGATATAGAACAAAAATGTTTCCAGTTGGCAAACATTCAATGCTTCCCAGTTTGAAGTCAGAATCCAGCTTAGGTTCTGTCACCCAATCAATAAGCTGGCCTTTTAATATTGTTTTGAATACTACTTTTCATATTGGTAAGAATTCATTTTGCTGATAGCAGCTTCGTTTTTGTCTGACATTCAACCACTTTTCAACTAAAATTCACGAATTAGATCCGACCTTAAAAATCAAATAATTCTATGGTTGCTTTTTTTTCATATGGAGAGCATTTCACAGTGATGGTACGAAGTTGAATTAGAACTAATTAATTTTAATTTGCTTTTGTATCCAAAATCTAAAAGATCCAAAATTATTTATCAGTTCACTCCATACAGGTAAACTATCCATGTACACAATCTGATAGATTACTCGACAGAGCTGGTGTTACCTAAATGCATAGTCGGCCAATAATGTGTAATACTTTATATCGTAATGCATACCTAATATTATACTTAATTAATTTATTAATTATCAAACGTACATTTAGTAGTTTGTCAATAACTCATTCCAAAAGTTGAATTTCAAACGAGATGTCCACCATTTCTAGTGCGAAGGTTTATAAAACTCTGCCTTATTGTTGTTTCTTTTACCAATAACAAAATGATAGCGTGGTTGCAGTAATATACGACTAATAATAACTAATAAAAAAATTGTTATCATTCAGTATAAGTTACTAGTGCTTTAAATCGATTATTAGTTAAATTAAAACAACAAACGTAGGGCAGAGCTGTCGAAAATTTTCGCACAGAAGTCCACCAAAAACACGTTTTGAAATTTAACCTCCGGGATCGACAAACTAAATGATCGAACTGAGATTACTACATGATCCAAACATGCTTGGATTGTAGAAAAGTTGGATATATTTTCCGTTGACTTGCAAGAAAAACATTTTCTCCGAATCTTTCCGAAACTCAGCTTCTCCACTAAATCCGAGTGATGTGAAAACTTCAAACATATATGTTATCACTATGAATGGGGTTCCAATGGTCTAGCGAAGTCCAAGATTTAGGACTTATGTATAGCATGAATTAATTAACTATCACAAAAACAGAAGATATGCAAGCGAAAAGGTAGGAATATAGTAATAAATTTGTAGAAAATCCATTTACTAAAATAAATTGTTTTATTTTTACATATACTGTATAATAGATTATTTGCAAGCCAGGAAGACGGCATTACAGAGGATTCAAATTAAACGTTGAAATTGATGTTGCTTCCCTGCACATCAAAACACTATGAATATTAGGTGACATATCTGAATGAATTGACACAAAAGCACATAACGTAGACTCAATCGTATATGTTTTCAACGTCAGATGATAAATGCCACGGAACCTAACACAGCATCCGGTGCGTTGCCACGAATGCACAAGCAGACGATGATCAGTGCAAATTGCGTATAAGCTCTTATACTTCGATCACCGCTCTTCCAAGAAGTAAAGATAGCTGAGGGGTATCGTTCTAGGCTCTCACCAGAGCATGTTCGACGCTCGTTCGGTTCTCTTTTTTCGAAAACATATTTATAAACAATTTTCTTTTCTATAACTCTCAATACCAAATTTTAAAACGACTTCTCTGCGTTAAAGGTTAAAACATCGATTTGTCAAATCTGAGAGCGAGAGCACCCACGCAATCCAACACCAGCAAGATAGCCGAAATCTTCACCTAAATGTTAGGCTACATATTTACACATGTTTTTAATCGAAATAATTAGATTTTCATGTTGCCAATCTAAAAGTAAATTAAATTTCGAACTCGAAAAATCTAGCTATTTTCGGCTAAAATGTGTTTTAACGTTTTACAATTATTTTAAAATTGACGCCTTATATCCCTTACCGGAAATAAAAAGCATCACCCGCCCCCATTTTGTTTACTCGCTCTGTCAGGCCAAAGCGTGTGTTGGATGCTTCCTTCTGCGATATTCATCCGACGGCAAGCGACGAAGCGAATGCAGTGCCGTTCGCTCCCGCCGAAGTGGCATAGCGTCCTCAGTACACCAGCTGCGCTCCCACACATGATTGAACGCCACAAAATAGCTGCCACGTGAGAAGTTCACTGTATATAGGGTATGCGAGCGCATGAAGCAAAATAATAGAAAAATGGGCCTGATTACGGTTAGTAAAGAGAAACGTTATTAATTATTGAACAGTTTTCTTCGTTAGAGGTTACCCAAATAAAAACTTATAGGGCGATCATGCCTTCAGTGAAGACAATGGGTTCTTAATAATATTGTCCATCATTGCATTCTTAACTGATACGAACGTTGTAATTATGCCATTATGAATACTAATTGAAAACAATATTCCCCAACAAAATGGCTTTCCTACTCATATACTGCCGCCGCAAGCGTAACTGTTCCATATTTTCTTCCATGCAAAATCAATATTGGACGATTATGCTTTGCGAATCATTTTACCTCAAGAAATTTAGATTAATTATCAAGGAAATGAATCCAATTTCATGTCTAGCAAATTCAAAGTTTGTCTATCAGTTAATGCATTAAAACTATCAATTTAGAACCACTATTGATTTTATCAAATATATTTTCTTTCATTGATTCAATAACATTTCAATGTGTACGCTTACCCTAGCAGAGTGAACTCTGTGGCTTTGAAAAGAAATGAACGTATACCAATTTGATGAATACTGTACAACTTATATTTATTCGTACCATGTGTCTCTCGATGGTTTTGTGGTATAGTAAGCGCTTCACCCCCAACGGTCAGCAGTTCGAATTCAGGAAAATTCAGTGCAGAATATTTTGCTGTTTTTTATACGCTGAATTCGCGTCGCCTGCAAATTGTTGCGAGCAAATCGGACAAAGTTCAAAAAGTGTGTCTACAAAATTTGTACACATACACACATACACACATAGACATACACACACACACACATACATCCACAGACATCACTCATCGTCGAGCTGAGTCGATCGAGTAAGAACTGTCCCTCCGGGCCTCCTATCAAAATTTTTTTTTGAAGAGTTTAAGCCTTTACGTACACTTAGTGCTGAGAAAGGCAAAAATAATGTTATTAACAGTATAAGCATATGCTAGTGTTTCATCTCTGTTATTAATTAAATTAATACAATAAACTGTAGGACAGAGCTGTCGAAAAATATTCGCACCAGAAGTCCTACAAAACACGTTTTGAAATTTAACCTCTGGAATGAGTCATCGAGAAACTAAATGATCGAATTTAGATTACTACATGATCCAAAACATGTTTGGATTAGAAAAGTTTGGATACATTTTCATTGACTTGCAAGAATGAAAATTTTCTCCGAATCCTTCCGAAACTCAGATTCTCCCACATAATCCCAGTGCTATTTGAAATCTTCAAACAGATATGTTGTCACTATATGAATGTTACAATTAATGGTCTAGAGTCCAAGATTTAGGACTCATGTATAGCATGAATTAATTAACTTTCAAAACCACACAGAAGGATGAAGCGAAAAGGTAAATAATACTAAATTAATATTTATAGAAAATCAAAACCATTTACTAAAATAATTTGTTTTATTTACAAACTAATTGTTAGACCATCCATGTTTTATATACTGTGCCAATATGGATTGGATTGGGATTCAAATTAAATATTGAAATTGATGTTGCTTCCCGCACACCAAAACACTATGAATATTAGGTGACTTATCTGAATGAATTGACACAAAAGCACATGACGTAAACTCAATCGTATATGTTTTTCAACGTCAGATGATTTAAATGCCACGGAACCTAAACATAGCAGCGGTCGTTGCCGCACGAATGCACAAGCAGCAGATGATCAGTGCAAATTGCGTATAACCTGTTATACTTCGATCACCAATCTTTCAAGAAGTAAAGATAGCTGAGGGTAACGTTCTATAGGCTCTAACTCAGAGAGTCCTGTGATCAACGCTCGTTCGGCTCTATTCTTTTTTTTCAAAACATATTTTCTAGTATAATACCAATGAACTTTAAACAATTTTTATTTTCTATAACTCAATACCAAATTTTTAAAACGAATTCTCTGCGTTTGTAAACAAAGATTAGTGTGTGGCCCAATTTTGCCAGCTATCCGTTGGTGTGATCGCTGATGTGCTGTCTTATTGAGCGTGTCCTGTTCGTTCGACGAGGAGGGCAAAGTCATGGCCTATTCACTAGCCAATGTTGGCAACCGAACCGTTATACGAATGATATTTGCATATCTGTCATCAATGCACGCTAATGGATTATCCATTTTCTAATATATCTCACCTCACATTCCCTTCTTCTCACACCAAAGAGGAAAAAACCATTGACCTGGGGTTTCATAAACAACTATTTCCATCTCATTTTTTTAATTGCAGCCAAGTCTAATTTTACAATCCAATATCCGTACTCAATTCATTTTAAAATACATACTAATTCAAATTGAATCGTTGCGTTCTCCTGGTCCACCTTTTGCACGACCAATCCGCCCTCTTCTACACAATCTTTATCATCGAAAGCTGCAACAACTGATACGCTCGGCGGCTGAGCTACGAAGGGACATAGTCAAACACACTCGGCGGGGGGCAGCAGGGACAGCAGGGACAGCATGGACCATGTCCAAGGGCTTGACAACCCCTCCCCAGCTGTCTGTGAGTCAGGGAGAACTGCCTAGGGCATGGTGGGATTTAGCAGTGGGCTCTGCTAAAATCCCTCCCAAAAAACCACAAGTGCCCGTAATCAGACTCTATCAAAGCGACTGTGTGCCGCTTCAAAAGCACAAGCCCAGGGAGTGCCAATTGGCATGGGGAGTGTCCCTACTTCGGTAGGGTAGCGCGTGAGCTGCTTCGGCAGGGGGTGAGTGATCTGTTTGTGCTGAGGCAGGAGTGTCATAGCGCGTCGCCGCTATTGTCACCTCGAAGCGCAGCAGAAGTCTGAGTATGGACTGCACATGCTGAGGTAGGAGTGTCGTAGCGTAGTATCGTTGATTGGTCCCTACATACCGCTATCGACACCTCGAGGCATGGCAGTGGAGTGTTAGAGTGAGCACCCGAATAAGGGTCACATGGAGCGAATGGTCTTTGGAGAAGCTGCTTCGGCGGCAGGGTAGCAGTGGGTTGTACCCACACACCTACAGTTGTGCACATGTGGTGCATGGGGAGTGTCCCTGCTTCGGCAGGGTAGCGTGTGGTCTGCTTCGGCAGTGGTGTGATTGATCTGCTCGTGCTGAGACAGGAGTGTCGTAGCGTAATATCTGTAGGCCCAGGCAGTTACCGCTATTGACACCTCGAGGCATGGCAGCGGAGCGCCCGGGAGAGCATCCAAGTAAGACTCAAATGGCGTGAATGGTGTGCGAGCACCCAAGTCAGTCTCGCATGGGACGGGTGCTTGTGAGAGCGATAATGAGCGAGTACGTTTAGTACTGCCATCCCCCAGAAGTAGAACTGGGAGGTAGTTCCTGGGGGAAACGATGGTGGAGCCCAAGGGAGTTTAGTCGGTATTACCGGTATGGTCGAGTCCGACACTCCAGTACACTTCCGTGTGGTAGTTTGGCAATGGTAAGTGGTAGTGGTAGTTTGACAATGCACGTGTACTGGGTTAGTGTGTAAATGCATTCTCCCTTGTAAAAAAAAAAAAAAAACTCACTCGGCGGCAGGGGCAGTTCATCATCGCCGGAGACCTGAACGCAAAGCACCAATCGTGGGGAAACACCGTCTCTAACCGGAACGGAGTCGTCTGGTCCAACGACGAACTAGAGGGCCACTACACCATCCTGAGCCCTGACAGCCCTACCCGGTTGACACGGTCCAGGGCCCATGCTACGCTCGACATCTACATCACGAACATATACGATCACGTTTCCCAGCCGGTCGTCTTCCAAGAACTTAGCTCGGACCACTATCCGGTGGTGGCTGAGGTTGGATCTTCAGTAAATCGGCACGAGCTAACAAGGCGAAACTACCATCGAGTGAACTGGCAGCGGTTCCAGCAGTGCGTCGACAACTTCGTCGATTACGAGGTGCGTCCGGAGACGCCAGAAAGTATCGACCGCCAGCTGTGCGCCATCGAAGAGGCAATCTCGGTGGCCCGGGAGCTCGGCAGGTAAGCAACTCCTTAAACATCGATACACTCACCAAAGATTTGATTCGATTGCGGAATGTCACTCGCAGGCAGTTCCAGCGTACAGGACTGCCTGAGCTTAAGGCACGCTGCAATCGAATCACAAAAATTATCAAGGCCAGAATGGTGGACCTCAAAAATAACGACTTCTCGAATAAGATCCGCATTCTCCCAGATTATGCTAAGCCGTTCTGGAAAATGACCAAAATTCTAAAATCCAAGCTTCGGCCCATTCCACCTTTGATCCCACTAGACAATAATGGCTCTAAGGATCGCTTGAGAACTCCTGCAGAGAAGGTCGCTGAAATAGGTCGTGACTTCTTCAGCTCACACAATCTTGGGCAGAACATTCGTCAGTCCACACGAAGCAGCCGTCAACGAGCATTCTAACAACATCCATTTGATTCCCAACGACTTCTCGGAGGAGTTGGAGATCTCAGCTGGCGAATTGACGGCCTATATCAAATCGTCGAAGAACATGAAGGCCCCAGGCTTCGACAGCATCCTGAATCTCGAGCTCAAACGCATGAGTGCTCCGTTCTTTGAGCACCTCTCACTGATCTTTAATCAGTGTCTCCGGCTCAGCTACTTCCCATCGTCCTGGAAGTCAGCGAAAGTCATCCCCATCCGGAAGCCTGGGAAGGATCCTTCCTCTCCCAAAAGTTATCGACCCATCAGCCTTCTCTCAGGGTTATCCAAGCTATTCGAAAAAGCTATTCATCATCGGTTACTTGAGTCTGCCGAAAATTACTCGATGTCGAGAAGGCATTTGACAATGTATGGCATGATGGCCAGATGTACAAACTACAACGCTACAATCTTCCCAGCTACCTGGTGAAAATCATCAACAATTACCTGTCGGCAAGGACATTCCGGGTCTCAATCAGCGGAGCGAGTTCCAATGCGTACAACATCGTCGCATGCGTCCCCATGGGCAGTATCCTCGGGCCCCTGCTTTTCAATCTGTTCACCTCCGACATGCCAGAACCTCCAGAAGGCGGCATTCTGTCTCTGTTCGCAGATGACACCTCCATCGTCTACAACGGTAGAGTGATCAGAGCGCTAGTGGCAAAACTTCAACGAGGCCTGGATGCCCTGACAGAGTACCTCACCAGCTGGAAGATCTGTATCAACGCGGCGAAGAACCAGGTCATCATTTTCCCCCAATCCAAATCCCCTAAACTTGTTCCGCCTGGGGACTGTAAAATCATCCTCAAATTGATTGAAATTTTTAAAGAACCTTATGATCAACGGGGCTTTAATTCCAGTTTCGTAATTTTTTAAATTGTCATAATTGGAGATTTTATCTTTTATGAGAGCCATGTAGTTTATAAGACGTTTATGTTTAAGGATTTGTGGGCTTATTTCTGACCTGGAGCTCCATCGTTTGTGAATTTTCTTTGTATTGCATAATGTCATCGGCGTATTATTTATACATAGCAATATAGAATACATTATGAACAAACCCCCTACTGTCTTTTTAAATTTCAATCAATTTGAATTATTGGTTACAACCTCCCTCCCCCACTAAAAGTGTGTCTTAGAACTTTTTGGAATCAACATCTATATTTTATTCACGATATGCAAATCCCATCGTATCTAACAAAACAAAATGCATGCTTGCATATTAGGGTGGCTCAAAAAACACTTTTTCAAGTTTTTTGATGGGCCCTCTTATTCGGTTCTATTTGATGCCCTGATGCTCTGGACAAAATTTCAGCCAAATCGGTCAACGTTTGGGCAGTGCTAAACTCGTTGGAAGTTTATATGGAAAAATGTATGCAGAAATATCCAAAAACAGTGATTTGCAGATGGTACAATTTACGATCAAGAACCATGATACTCATTCAGATCTTGTAGAATTAAATACAGAATGTTATGCTGAAAACCGCGAGAAGATTAGAGTTTTTTAGGCAAAGATATTAGCATTTTACTGGAGTGTTGTAGGGGTGAATTTATTTCTTTTCAAAGGTAAAAGAAACGAAATTTGCTCAAACCCCACTTCAGAGAAATGCTAATAACTTAGCCGGGCAAACTCTAATCTTCTCGCGGTTTTCTGCATAGCATTCTGTATTAAATTCTTCAAGATCTGAGTGAGTATCATAGTTCTTCATCGTAAGTTGTGCCGTCCAACAGCAATTCACTGTTTTGGGATGTTTCTGCATACATTTTTGCATATAAACTTCCAACGAGTTTAGCACTGCTCAAACGTTGACCGATTTGGCTGAAATTTTGTCCAGAGCATCAGGGCATCAAATAGAACCGAATAAGAGGGCGGCCCATCAAAAAAATTGAAAAAAGTTTTTCCCATACTAATTTGAGCCACCCTATTGCATATGTAACGGATATAAAATAATTTGGGGCCACATTTCAGACAGATGAACAGAGACCTATGTATTTTACCTCGTTTAGAACATAAACGCAAGGACACTTTAAATAATCATTACATTGGAGGCTGTCGGTTGTCTTACAGGGAAAATGCACATAACATTCAGTTGTTATAAACATTAAGAATCTGAAGATTGTATGCAAAATGTTGAGTAAACAAATTGTTGTGATATTGAGATATCGGACTAAGTGCAAACCACCTGACAAGGGCTGAAAAGTGGCATTTATAAAACTAAAACTATTCATGTGCCATTCCTAAAAAAATCCAAAGACAAGGATTCAAACACTAGTGCCCTGAGTGAACGCCAAACGAGTTACCACTAGGCCATCACCGCTCTACAAGAAGAGAAACCACTTGACCAATATGAACAGATGAACAGCATGCTGTGCGTAAACTGATGTTAAACCCTCCATGTTCAAACCCGTGTGTTTGAACTTGGGTGCACACTCGTGTTCAAACCGGGTGCGATTTTGGTTCGGTTTATGATGAACTCGGTTTGGATCTAGTATGCATGTTTGAGTGCGAACTTGAACACGAGAAAACTGCACTTGTTTAAACGCGGTTCATGTTTTCGTGAAGACTGCTATTCCCACGTTCTCAAGACCCTCTAAGTTATAGAAATGTTTCCGGTCTCTGAGATATCTGCGTTATCCAGAATGTGACAAATCAAATCAACTTTGGATCATTTTTTAGAATGCCTAGTTTTTTTTAATCCTTACGGAAATTCTCAAAATTATTGAAACATTCATTCTCCAACTTCAGTAGCATCAATAGACTGCCCTTTTCTTCAAATTTTTCGAATCTGTTACAGATTTCATTTCTGTTACATTCCATATCCGTATGGACTCCATAAATTCTTCAGACTTTACAGACAGGAGTTCATCAGTTGTCCCTCGTAGTGACTCGTAGTGTCCCTGATTATTCAAACTTATTATTCGTATTGTCTTTTTACAAAGTTTCCAGCCCTTGGCTGGCTCACCTTTGCGAATTAGTCAAACTTCAAACGAGGTTCCGCTTCCAATGGTATTTTATGATTGAATTAGGAGTAACACTACACGATTGATATAATCAAGATCGTTATATCTATCATTGTGTATATATTACCTACTGTACACACGATTAATATTAGTCCCATACAATTAGTCTAGCATACTGTATTTTTGATCTTTTAAGGGATAATTTAAATCGAACATATATGAGAACATACGTTCAAATATCTTCTACAAGCGGACTCAATGTCTGCCATTCTAACATGCATGAACGGAGTTATTAAAAAATACTCAGAAATTGTGTGAAATCCTTGACCAAATAAAAAAAAATATGTGGATCACCCTAACAGACCGCCATTGGAAATTCTCAGTATCAACAAGACGGGGGGGCATTCCATAAGGTCATTTTTCTACTGCGCTCGCTTTTTCGCTGATCCGTATTTACTCATGTACAAAATTCTGTATTATTGCAAACATATATTTGCCATCGCTGCAGTCGAGTTCTCCACACAAAATGGTAACGGTACCATCTATTTATGATCGGCAGCCGAATCAGACGGCGCTGCTGTTGGCTCTTCATATCAATATTTGCTTTCGGTGGAAAAATGGTTGTCATATTTGTTTATTCTTCCAAAAGTTGCAACCTTCGATGGTGGAATGGGAGTAAATTTCACTAGCCGATTCGCTGTTTTTTTTTTGTCTGTGGTTTGACAAACAGTTCCTCGGAACGGTAAAAATGAACCACCCAGGCAGGCATTCTCGGTACCTACTTTCTTATTGGTATTCCTATTTTTCAATTCATAGAATTATTTATCGAAACCATAAATAGACGTCGGTAAGAATTACAATAATCATCATTTTGCTCTTTTTATTTGACATCGGAGGTCGGTTATTTGATGACTGTTAGCGCAGTAAACATTCAAGAAATAAGTTTTTCACTGACATTCACGGCTCTATTCCGGATAAATCAAGCTCTATCTGGTAAAAGGGCGAATGTCGCAAGAGAGAATTCTCTTCGTCGACTTCCCCTCTTTTAAATAAAAGTGACAAGCAGAGGATTTCTTTGCAGTTTATCACCTCAGAATGCAAGTTCACATTGTTTTCTATCGTGCTGAGGTAATAAACCACAAAGAAATCAGCTGCTTGTCACTTTTATTAAAAAGAGGGGAAGTCGGCGAAGAGAATCCTCTCTTGCGACATTCGCCCTTATTCCAGATAGAGCTTGAAATGAATGTGCCACCAAATTGGAATGAGCTGATCTGTATTTACGATATCTACCTTGTCGAAATAATTCCATTAGCCAATATTTCAGTGACACCTAATTAAAACCAATTTAGATCTAACTAAGCCTGTCTGATCCGAATTGGTCACACTAAGCCACCGCCGATAAGTCTCCGGGCGTGTGTCCACTTAGGCGATCAAACCAAGCCGCGCGCGGTACCGCCGTGTCTTGTTTCGTCACCGGCAATTTTGTCACCTCGTCATCATCGGCCTGGCACTGCGTTTGTTCCGAAAATGTCGTGAGACCATTATTTATTGCATTTTCCCATTAACCCCCGCTCGCATTGAATCGCCAAAATCCACATGGCGGCACGCTGCCTACATCCGATGACACTTATACCCACTGGCTGGTTTTCCGAGGGGGGCTGCATTTATTCGCATCAAAGTTTCAACGTTGGATCCTACCGCGTGGAGACCAACCGCGTTGCATCCAGCTGGTTTTCCTCATTCAGTTTTGTCGGAACCGCGGCTGTTTTGGTGCGGTGGGTGAGAAAAATGTACAAAATTAATCACGATTGCAAAAGAATACAGCGGCCGTTTTCCTGCAAAGGCTTAAAACCAAAGGGAAATGGTTTCGATTTTTGGTTGCATTCGTGTCAAATGAACTCCCGTCCAACAAGTTGTACAACATGCCAACTGCCAAAGAACTAAAACAAGGCTAGGATGGATTGTGTTCGGCCTTTCTGGAACCGTATACATCAAGTGCCGTCTTCTAGAATTCTTCATGTGTGCACCCGTTTCAACAACAACAACCTTAACCGAACTAATCAAGCAATTCTTTTTGACGGATAGCGTAGAAGTGTCCGCTATTTTAGAAAGTTACGGAATAGTGAACGATTACGAGACATTTTTGATACAACAACGGTTTAGTTCCCTCTTTAATATACCAAACATGTCTTCTATGGAGATACAACGGAGTAGAATTTTCATACAGCTAATCAATGGTTGAGTACTGTCTCAAGAGCCTTGAATGCCGCCTCATTATTAAGTCACTCGAACGAAAAAATTAGATAGCAAATGGCCGACTATCAAATGAAAGGTTACGGACATCAAGCTACTGCACGGGAACCGGATCCGGTCGTAAACCCAACGAGGCCCTTTAAACTAACTGCGCGTTGTCCGGGATGTAGCCGCCATAGTGCAAGTAGGAGTCCTGTTTAATTGATTCAAGACTCAATTTTAATCAGATTCGGATTTGTTGGTACTCATTTTGTGTCATTGATGAATACTATATATAATAGCCCTGTTTGTCTGTCCGGTGACTAGCCAACAAGTTGCAGCACGCGAGGAAATTCTCACAAAAAAAAATAAAATATTTGACACTTCAATTCTTTTTTACTATCAGATGCAGGAAACAAAACCAGTCAAAAACAAAAATCACAGAAAATAGAAGTTGAAAATTTTGATTTTTTTAATGCATGAATTAATGAACCGTTTATATTGAAAAAAAAAACACTTGCCTTGGGCGCTACTGCGTCCACAAATAAACTAGTATATAATAAAACTGGTAATAATAACCCATTTTGGGTGTATTTGCTCACCAGTTTCCACCCAGTATATACCAAGAATGTCAAAGCCTTTTCGACTTAGCAATCATAACTACTAAAGAAGAGATTCTAAGGCTGATAATGAGTCCGTTCGACCCTGCCGAACTTGTTGCATCATTTGTCTTCCAAGAAGTTTGTAAGGAGAAATTCAGCTGGAATGATCGTATCCCAGCCCAGCTGATATGTGTGGATTTTGATATCGCACAATTCCTTACGTAAACCATATCCCAATTTCAGTCCCAATTCATCAACAACCTTATCTCCGTTGCCGATATCTGCCACAAGCCCTTCATCTGAACTGCCGATTAACTCCCCGACAATGGTAACGTCTCACAATGGCGGTAACACGGAACAAAACCTCAAAATTGTTTACGTTCGTTTCGCGAATCTCGTATTTTTTTTAAATTTCACACATATTAATAAACTGATTCCAAAATTTGATGATTGTAGCTTGTGAATTTAATTTTTGGTGGCATCTTCTGAACAAATTTGTATGGCAAAAGAAAATTTAACTAAATTTTTTTCGGGAAAGATTCGGAACGATCTGATATCATGTATTAAAACCTATTTTTTGTCTACTTTCCGGCGGTTAGTGTGGTGATTTGCTCCTATCTGCTCCAAAGCTGGTAATTTTCTGTTTCAATGTTCGAATGAGGACGCTGTTAATGTTTCAGATCTTAAGGCTTGCGCCTTCAGAAGTACTCGTGTAGCATAGTATATGTTAGATAACAATTCCCAGTCAACACAAGGTCGTATATGATGACACATAAGATGCTGAAGTGGAGGTCATATAGGTACTTCGCCATACAATATGTACGTATATCGCCTCCACATTAGCATCTTATATTGCATCATCTACGATTTTGTGTTGACTGGGTTCTAACCTCAAATTGTATTTAGCGTTCCATTTTTTTTTTGTTTGAAAGATTCGAGCGACATATTAAGTTTTGTCCGGTATTTGTATGGGGGCCCTCCACTGTACGTCTTTTACTTCCAGTCAGTCAGACACCGATTCTAACCTCCAGCAGTCTACTATTAGACCAATCACCGTTCCCAGCGATTTCTTACCGGTCCATGGTCCCACTTCGTCCAGTGAATAACCTGCTAGAGTAGTAGACTCTTTCTTTCTGGCTGCTAGCGAATGCGACTACGACGTTATTGTTTTAACAGAGACTTAGCTAGATGAAGGAATCTTCAGTTTAGAGCTATTTGGCTCCAAATTTGCTGTTTATCGTACAGATCGCAATTCAGTCAATAGTTCCAAGTCTCGATTGGGATTTCTTTTGATGAAAGTGTCATCACGTTGGAACAGCTATGTTGATTCTACATTGACGAGCACAGCATTGGAACAGTTGTGGATAAGTGGATTGTGGATTGGATTAGTTAGCGTTAAAGTACTTTATCTTCCTCCAGGTCGGCGTTTTTTTTTCCCTGTTCGGGTGTGCCACTGCGACCAATTATTAGATCTATTGTAGCGTTACCCGTATCCTTACTGTTTAAGTGCATGTCGAATTACTCCAGTGCTATTGAGAAGCAATGCAGTATCGGTTTCGATACAGTTGTTGTTTTGTTTTCTCAAGACCACCATGACAAGGTCCCGCTATTTAGACCCTTCATAGAGAGCAATCCCATTGAAGGCGCGCCCCTTATCAATAGGAAATCAATCCTTTCTTGAGAAAACAGAACCGTAATACTGTTTTTGGCCATGCATCGGAGCCCTAGCCACATCCTTGTCTTGCTTCTAGAATATCACCAGTGAAACTCTTAAAACCCGGGATTTAGCTCTGTCTACAAGACCATTTCAAGCAAGAGAATTTGTTCAGTAATAAGAACTTCCGTGTGTTCCTCTCACTACCATTGTTCACCAGTTCAAGAAGAGTTAGTACGTATTTACACCTAACTCGATTTTTGTAGCAGTCAGTTCAGCCTAGGACCGGGTACCGAGGTTTTTAACTAATTGCTTGAAAAGTTGTTTCCGCTGCATACAGTTTAGCCTCAAACAAGAGGAATTCGAGTCTTTCAACTGTCTGCAAGGTAACATTAATTATGTTTTATTTTTAAGACTGCTGTTGGTAGCGAGGACTAAATACGATGAATCATTAATTACCACAACTTATTGCCCTAGCTAGAAAAATGGATTAGGCTAGGGCTCTGTTTGGTAGATCTTACACCGCAACACACTACGTCAAAGTGATCTACCGTGTTACGGGAAAAGGTCGGCGTTGCGATATGAACAGCATTCAGGATCATCTGAACTCTATCGCTTTCATTGGTTCCATTCTGGGCTTCAATGATTTCGTCTTACAGCTAGCAGACTATAATCAACCTAGCCTAGAATGGGCTGCGTCGGAAGACGGACGTTTGTACGTGAGACCACAACCCGCTATGTCTGCCAGTAGCTCCGTATTGGTCGGTGGTTTCTAATAGAAATGATCGATTTCTGGAGCTCGTCCTCGCCAACGATGCAGCTAAATCAACTTGCACTGTTTCTGAAGCCATCGAACCTCTCATCTCCCTGGATACTGACCATCCCGCTCTCGGCATAGTTGTGGAACTACTGGGCCTGATCACGTTCGAGGACGCTCCTGACGTTTGTCAAATGTATGACTACCGCCGAGCAGATTACGAAAGTATTTGCGATGCTATCACACGTATTGATTGGTCACCCATCGAACATGACGTATGTGTAGATAATGGGGGAAGGGTCGTATGGCCGTAATCCATTCGGCCTAAAGTTCCCAAGTTACTTTCTCTCACTTTGGCATTCGAAGTTATTTATTGTAGCTTTATTGCGCCAATAGTTATGCTCTTTAGATTAGAAAAGGTATTTCACACGCATAAATTATTATTGATCTTCTAGCAGTTTCCAAAACCTTTTGAAGTGAAAAATTTCATAGAGTCTTAACATAGAGGAAATAAGATGGTGCATAGACCTGTCCTAAGTAAGATGACGTTTCTAATTATTATGATTTTAAAGTTGATTTCATCCAAGCAAAATAATTAGCACAAATAGAGCTTGAGCTTGAGCTTGATTGACTGCTCGTAGTTGCTACTCCATTATGACCAGATCAGCTGTTCTTGCACAGGGAACCAACAGATGTTTGCTTGGGACTAGCACACATCTTCAATGTACAAGTACTGGTGATCTCATCTGTTAGGTCATACTGGCGCCTGCCACGTCAGAATGCAAGTCAATGTAGGGAAGGGGAGGAAATGATGATGCAATCACTCGCCCACTGCAAGCCGAATATACCTCTGCACTTGCCACGAGTTCATGCGGAATTTGTTGGAATTTCTGGGTTAGGTTGGAGAGGCAGAGGTCCGTCTTGGTTAACGAGCTGCCAATGTGATAGATAGGAGAAGGTAACTGATGGAATTTCTAATTGGATGTAGGAAACGAGCTCTATAAGTTCATTTCCAATTCTAGCAGATTACTGTTAGAATACTCAAGTTGAAGGTATAGGAATAGTAATGGAAACGGTATGAAAGTCCATTTCCAATTCTAGCGATTGCTAGAACATGAGACATAAAGAGAAAGATACAAAGTAGGAGAATGGAACGGACCTGGGATTGAACCCACGACCTCCTGCGTATGAGGCAGAAGCAGTAGCCATATGACTACCAAGCCCGCTACAAAATAATTAGCACAATTAGATCGCAAAAAAAATCATCACGAATGCCATCGCCATATCTATTTCTCTACACATTAGTAGAGATTAAATTCAAAAATCTGTTTAAACTGCATTAGATTCATGGTTCTGTACGATATTTTATGAACACTACATACAATACTTTGTTTATCACATTACAAAAAACAATAATAGTAAAATTTCGCAGAAAATTTCAAATTTAATAAAAGGTACCCCGGGGCAAGTGAAAATACGGGGTAAGTGGGTACTATGACTGCAGATGAATCGATGAACGTTTTCAATGGTAACAATGTTCTAGGAAGATGAAGCAGAACTATAAACGAATTCACCCGACACCAAAATATTTTGAATGAAAACCATTTAAGGTACCATACTAATCCTATTGTTTGATCATGACTTTAAACTACCGGGAAAGTCTATTACTTTTATTTTAATTCAATGGATTTCTAACTAAATAGTCGTTTCTAAATTTATCATTGATGTGGGCAGTGAATATTTTGAGCAATTAAATAATTGTGAGACATCGAAAACGATTGAAAATTTTCAATTGAAGCCAAAATCTGCAATTTTCATTTGCCCTTGAGTTTTAACATACATGGGGCAAGTGGGACATATTTGAACAACATTTTTGATAGAGCTATTTTAATTGTTTTAGATGGTTGTCTAGCAAAAAATAACTTCGTCATTCATATATCATATGGATCTGAATCAGATGCAGTTTGATTTCGTTGTTAAAAAGTATTGTACAGTTAATTACCAAATGTGTATTTTACATTCTGAAAATTATCTCCCGCGTGAAGAAGAGCAATGGCTATAACTATACAAAAATCTTCCGTTTACAGTGCAAATAATCTATTTCTTCTACAATAGGTCAACAGGATATGTCTTGTGTTTTGTTATTTACAAACTTCGCATCAGATTTTCAGATATATAAAGTGTTTACCACATAAATTGGCTATTTTGTTCTATTACAAATTAAAAACACTGGGCATCGCCTGAATGAAAACTTTTCTTCTGAAGTACTGATTTATGTAATAATTTGTGTTCTAAAAAGAGAAACATTTATTCATACAAAAACTGAATAAAGATTTGCTTATCCTTGTACCTAAAACATTTGGTACAAAAGTAAGCTAATGGAAAACAAGACAACAGCCAGATAAACGATAAATCGGCTGTTGTCTTGTTTTCATATCTGCTAACATTCTAATCCCTTTCTTGTTGCAAAAATGAAGTCCGACATGCAACCAATCTCCATCCAAGATTTGCAAATACTAATACGAAAATAATATGAACAGTATATCTACATTCCTCAAATTAGTTTCGTTCGACAGTAGAAAACAGAATAGGTCCCACTTGCCCCGTTTGAAGGGGTAAGTGTGTACTGAGGGTAAATTTATTTTTAGCACTACCAATATTTTTTGTAATTGAATAAATGGCTTCCAACACCTCTACACTTCAACAATGGAAGTATTTAATGATGTATCAGTGGTTAATGTTCGGAAATACCCTGTTTTCTAAGTATGCGTTAATAATTTGGCTGAACTAGCGTTTTTTAGGTCCCACTTGCCCCGGGGTACCTTAAATTCGTTTTATCGAAATATAATTGTAAAAATGGGGTTTACTGAGAGCGCATCAATTATACCGATGTTTCACACCATATAACACAATAAACCTAATTCGGCATTCAAAATTGAGTCACCATACATATAGTCTGTTTTAATAATTTTTATCGATGGTTAATTATATATCATTTGCATATTTGGTTATGCCATTTTTTGGTTTCGTAGATAATAAACTTTAATTTATTTTGCATAGACTGAACGTATTTTATTTTCTCATGTGATTGTTTTAAATACTTATAGAATTCCGCATACATCAAGACCAAATAGCTTAGAAATGGTTTTAAGTAATACCAACTTACTTTTGAAGTAGCTTTCAAATCGATTTCGAACGGTTTTCAATGCCGAGATCGAGTTCATGTTTTGTCATATTCTGATCTTGCAGTCTATATTACATTTACTCTTGAAAACCATTTCAAGGGTGGGCCAACTAGGCAGATATTGCTCTTCAAGAGGTTTTTGGCGTAAGCGATGAAGAAGCAACTACCTTGACTAGTTTGACTGTCGACTAGTTAGTTGACTTTATTGCAGTAGGACTAAAAAACTAGAATGTTACTTGGGTTGTTTGGCCAAATACCGTCAGGTCGCCATTCACCGTGGGTGCACCATCCACCGTGGGGTTCAAAGTAATGTTCGTTATGTTTACGAAAATATTGAAAAATACTTTATTTCAACATCAGCACCATTAAAGAAGTTCAAAAGAATCCTCTCCGAGTAATAACTGTAAAATATAACTGTTCCAACAGCTGTTTTGACGTTAGAGTTTGTTAACATCCTGCGGCTGTCTGCTTCCACCTTTGTTTTCAGCCATCAAGTATATTCTTCGCTCGCTCAATATCAGTGGAAAAGTGAATGTTTTATTGTTCTTTACATTTTATGGTCAATGCAATTTAGGTGTCAGGTGTGTATTTTGATTTTATTTATAAAATTAAGCCAAAAATATAGGTAACACTTCATTCTTCACCAAATAAAAATGCACGGCGAATGAATCCCCCAGAAAATAACTGTGTCCATTCACCGGCCATTGAAATCGTGAGTACTATGAATGATTCCGCCATTATTTTGTACAGGTTGAGCAGAAGCAATGAAGCAATTTCCGGGGATGACTTGTTGGTCATAAGAGTTACGTGACGCTAATGAGCATTGATTTCTGCATCTGCAATAATTCTATTGATTGATTATGTCCTTTCTGTGTTACACTAAAACACATGAACTCCACATGTTTATGCTAACTAAATGAAAAACACGAATAACATTTTAAAATCAAAGTTTAAATTCATATTTTAATTAATTTAAATGAAAAGTTCTTATCCACGGTGAATGGGTACCTACCCACACGGTGAACGGTGCCCTAACACGGCGAAAGGATACCCTTATATATCACTGAAAAATTATCTATCTTGCCAAAAACAGATAGTTTTTGATTTTCATTCGAATTAAAACAATTATTCAAGGTTCGTGACGGTGTTCAAGACTATAATTTTCAATTTAAATTATTTGGAGAGCTCTAATATTTGCTAAATTGCCTAAGATGCACGGTGAATGGCGACTTGACGATATACCATTTGGAAGAAGAAGAACCATTAGGCCGAAAGCTATTTGGCCGAATGGGTCATTTGGCCGAAAAGGTCATTATGCCGAAAGGGTCATTTGGCCGAAAGGGTCATTGACCGAAAGGGTCATTTGGCCGAAAGGGTCGTTTGGCCGAAAAAGTCTTTTGGCCGAAAGGGTTGTTTGGCTGAAAGGGTCTTTTGGCCGAAAGGGACGTTTGGCCGGAAGGGTCTTTTATACCATATTATGTTTCTCTTTACGGTATGGGGACTTCTGAACCATAAACGTACGAAGTCCAGCTCAAGTTTTCTGGTATTCTACGTGAAAGTCTTGCTCGCATGCAACTTTTTAGCCGCGTCTTGAGATAAGGCGTTCGGTATCCGTTTTAGGGCACTCCTCACGGAATCCAAATTTCAAAGTACTCGCGTTTCCAAGAGCACACCACTCGATACGGAATTAACGAACAACTGTTATTTGTATTATTTGTATGTGCCCTTGAAGACGCGAGTACTTTGAAAATTGGATTTTGTGAGGAGTGTCCAGGCGCCAACCACGCGTTTGTAATCGTTCTCTTTGACCTAACGGATTTTTTCTCAGATTTTCACTTCAGATCAACAATCAGACGTTCTCCGAACCGCTTTATGATAACAGACACTGTGGAATTCGTGATACCCAACTTTTTTTCCTATGGCACGATAAGACAGATCCTTATTCTTAAAGTACTCACGCAAAACTATATCACACACGCACTGTTCTTCCGACGAGATTTTGAAAACTTTGGCGCACCTGATGAAATCAACTCAAATTGTAAACAATACACATTAAACTATGTCTACGCAAAGTTTCAATTAATTTTACCAAACGAATTAAAAGTTAGATAAACTTGAGTGTGTGTGAATTTACACGGTACACCCTTTGCTCAGCATTACTTTGGGGTCTCGATTGGGTAGGATTGCCAATCCGGAGATGACGAGTTCCATTCTCGGTCCGGTGTAGGATGTTCTCGGGTTGGAAATATTCTCGAATCCCTGGGAATAGTGTATCTAATGCACTTGCCACACAAGATACATGCATTGGCGGGCATAGAAAAGCTTTCAATTAATTACTGAGAATATTAAGTTGAAAAGCAGGCCAAGTTCCAGTTAGCATGTAGAGCCATTGAAGTAGAAGAAGAACCGTTTACTCACTAAATCTATTTCTTTTCCAGTCGCAATTGTTACGATGTAGAGAATTCCGCGGTCCCTAGTTTCGAACTAACACCAGTGGTGCTCAGCATTATGGACGCCTTCTTCCTCAATTCGCCTCTCCCACAGTAAAAATGAGTTTCTATCATACAAGTTAGTAGTTGGACGAAAGCTTAAAAATATGTTTAGGAGCTGACGGTATTAAAACAGATATTGGTGTTAAAACCACAAATAGACATATCTAAAAGCATTCTTCCAAGTACCAACCTGTTTGATAAAAACTCAATTCTATTGAGTGAGGGCAAATTAAGGAAAATAACGCCCAACTAACTTTTCCTTTATTTTCCTGTACATTGTTTCTTAGATCAACATATGATTTTTATCTCATCTCCCAATTGATTGGTTCACTTCAATTGATTATAGTGGCCAAATAAGCGCAGTACTATCTGCAATGTGTGCGATTGAATATTCAATTCGATTAAGAGCCCAGCTCTTTACAATCACACATTTTTATTCGAATGTGATTGGAGCTGCCAGTCGCATGGACAAGTTATTTATCAGCTGGATGTAAGAATAGATTTGTTTTCAAGAAACATGTGCAGCCACATAATCTCGACTTTTCATCTTCCTCAGGTGTGTAATCACGTCTATCTCGTACTTGAAGGGACAAGCCTTGTTGAAAAGTGAACATAGCGTAGCATGCGAAGTGTCGAACCTGAAGATGTGTTCCCGCACAGGTCGACCACACTGAGGCCACTCTTAATGTAGCTCAATTCATTCTTGACATCGCTTGGAGGATTCGTTTTTGATTTCCTTTCATCTGGGCTCATGTCCTCAAACAGACTCCCACACACGGGTGTGACACCGTTATGGCTGTCTTGTTTTCATCAGGATACTTACCTTCAAAGAGAAGCTTGATATCGTACCCTCTGGATTCACATCAACTGGAACTACTTTGGGCTATTATGTAGCCGTGCGGATCCTCAACCAAGCTTCACGTGGATGAGAAACGGTATGTGGATATGGGTGTAGATTGTAGAGAGCCTCACTTCCTTTTGTAATTAATCTTCAGCACTCTCCCTGCTCGTCATACTCATCATCATCATCTCGCGCGTGTGCTACAAATCACAACAAACCAAGTGTTTTGGCTTTTTTCCGTGTTGCACATACAACTGTCGTTCATTTTTTGACACGTCTTTGTGCTGCTCGGCTGGATTCCATATAGCTTCTGTAATATAGCCACATAGATAGATAGGCGTACCGGAAAAAGGAAGTCATTATCGTTATGACATCTCACTTGGGAGGGATTTTCTTTTGCCCTTGCTCAGTCGGCTCGACGGTAGAAGCATGCCCATAAATATGTGCCTGGGTAAAAGCGAGTAACGGATGATAGAGTTGAATAATATGGAAATGAAGAACCTCCATCCGACGTGCGATGCAAGCTCATGTGTGGATCTGACGAGCGTGTGTTTTTTTATCCGAGGAAGTATTGAAGAAGGTGCGATCTGTCATTATACGAAGGGCTGGCTTCAAATTGATTATTTTTAGACGATTTTGTTTTGTGCAATTAATTAAAGTATTTGAATTTGCATGAGCTACTGAGCTACATGAGCATACTTCTGTATATACATCTCATATATGGTCGAGGTTCAGCCGAAACGCACCAAGCGCCAACGAAAATATACCGATTTTTCTGCTCAAACTTTCGTTTAGCAGATTTAATTGATCGTAAATCGTATCGGATATCCCTCAACCGCATTACTGAGGATATCCTACTGCAAATGTACGTTTAAAGTGGTATGAAACTATTTCCGTTGTCCTTTTACGAACAAAATATCACAAGTCAGTCGAAAAGCCGCTTGGTGCGGTTTGGCTGAACCCCGACCATATTTGATTCGAGGAATCCAGTGACTGTCCAAGATTAAGCATAACTAGGCACCTGATAGAATAAGTTATTTCAATATACTTTTATTCTATTTTTTATAAAGAAGAAACAGTACTAACTCATCATATGACAAATGAGTTACTTTATTTTGTTAATTGCTGTAACTAAAATTAGCCCAACGCCATTTGATGCTTCCACTCGTGAGAAAAAAATACAAGAAATTCTTAAAGTACTCTCAGCTTTAATAGCAAAGAAGGTTCTACGAACCCAATCGACATCGGAGCATCTCCTCCTTATCCAAAATCTTAAACAACATATTATGCTGTTTTTACTACCGTTGCTAAAATACTTCTCCACCGCACGTCGGTCAGATTGGGCTTGAATCGACAACAAATATGGTATACGGTACATATTTTTTTTGCACAGATCTCTAGAGACATGATTATTTCCGGCGTCCCACGCGATCTCTTACAAGGCCTGGGCTTCTTCCGGAGATAAGGCAGCGCAATGCCTCCTCCCGGCAGCCGGTCTCGGAACGCAAAGATGTGAAAGTGATTAAAGTAGCAGCATGAGATGATACACATTGATATGCCTTCCTCCGTTACAGAGATGAGCGACGGGCAGACAAATTGGTATCATGTTGATTGTTGATGCTTTTCAGGAATGTAGCCATCTTACCATCAGCAGAAGTGAAAATAAAAATATGAAGGCGGTCGCGTTGATCCCACTTGTGTCAATGGCAATGATCCCAGATTTGTCAGAGCGAGGCGTGCACGTGGACTTTTGTTATCGCTACCAATGAAATGTTCGTGATGTTGCGATGTATATATGGCTTTGTTTTGCCGAGGTGCTTCACCTATGCCCTGCCACTGATGCTGCGAAAACAGTGTTTGACAAATGGAGTTTTGCCCATCGTCAGTTTCCAATGTAATGAGAAACTGGTTGCTAAAACAATGGGACCAGCGCGTTCCTAAAGTGAAACGAGTTCAGCTTCTTCTAATCACTCTTTGTAAGGTTTACACGACACGAATGGAAGGTTTAACAAGAGAGGTGTAATGGATGGCCGTCGTAGCATATCATAACTTGTCATTTTGATACGAGTTGAAGCCAATAAACTCACCTGCAATCGTGGTGCTTTCTTGGAGCGTAATTTGAGTAGCCTTTGGATAATACAACTGACAGCCAAAGTCATAATGAAGAATTCACAAAGTCGACACAACCGTTCATTTGAACGAACATGGCAGGTTTCCCATGTCATTCATGGTCACTTTTCAGATAGACAGTGCGAACTATAAATTTATCTTTGACTTGAAAGTTAAATTTACTCAGCCAAAGCATTACGATAAGAAAGAATGTTAAATCTTGTGGGCGAAATGTTATTCCAATAATTAGGTAGGTACAGTGGGGGACCGAAATTTGTCTACCTCAGGAGAAATCAATGAAATAAAGGGGGTTCGATGTAAGTAATTTATAAATAATTTATCTTGTTCAATTTATATATTTGACAGTAAGCTTTTTTTCCATTGAAGTGGAGAGTAGGCTTTGAAATTAAAACAACAAAAATCTAAAATAAATCACTACCCAGAAAAATCGCAGCTTTTGGTACCACTTGTTCGCGTGTTGACTAGAATTCTTCCAAAGGTGACTGTAAACAAAATCAGTGGGAAATAAATCAAAGGGATCGTTTCTCAAGGTGTGTTTTGAGCCATATATAGTGGTAGTGAAGTCAACCGATCGGCTGTTATTTAACGGATTTTGATCCTTTGATTCGAAATCCATCCATCGTGGATTGAGGAGGTGTTGACTTAGTTTATTATTTTAACATGATTTTCATAGCTTTCAATGCGTAAAAGTGAAGCACTCCAAAAATAGAGGCCCTTGTGAGCCTGTACTAACGACGAACGTTTTTATTTGCGTTTGATTTTTACTTTCTGGAAACTTTTACATGTACTGAAGTGCTTAAGTGTACGGATTTCAATGCCCGTCGGTAGTTTATTTTTTCTGATTATCTTACGATGAAGACGAAGTTACCTATGTCTCATGGAAAATACTCACGGAAATGTTGATCAAATCACCAGAGTAATTGTTAAAAACATTCAAAAAGTAGGCGAAAAAATCATTGTTTGTGCTGTCATCAAGCAGGTAAGCTATTGGAAATAGGGTCTTCCACGAAAGGCTGAAACACATAAGGCTGAAAACTCATAAGGCTGAACACGAAATGCTGGAAAGTAAAAATCTCACATAAGGCTGAAATAACAAAAGGCTGAAACTTGAAAGGCTGAAAAATCGTTAGAAACTAATTTTAGTGGAAGAATTCACATTTGACGTTAATAGGGAAACAAACCTAAATGATCCGCAACCTTCTTGCAATTCCTTGTTGTCTTTCAATTTTTATACGGAATTCTTATTTTTTTAGTTTACACACCTCAAAAATATTGAGGTAACATAGAAAGGAACAAGACTTTTTTGATCTTGTTTCTTGTATTTTGTTTCTGATTCTTGCCAAGATTACTTTTAATTATTTATTCATCTCTCTTCTCTCTTCTTCTATTTGCTTCTTTATTCTCCCTTATTTTTCCTACTTCCTTCCCCCCTTTTTCTCCTTCCTACTTTTTGATTCCATTTTTTTCATTTTTTCCTTCTTTCTTCTTCAACCCTTCCTAGTTCCTTCTTTCTGTTTCTTTCTTGCTTCTTTGTTCTATCTTTCTTCTTAGTTCTTCCTCCATAGTTCTTCCTGCTTAATTCTTCCTTCCTTGTTCCTATTTTCTTCTTCCTTCTTCTGCCTTCCTTGTTCCTTCTTCCTTCATTTTTCTTTGCTCTTCTTCTTCCTCCTTCATTTATTCCTTTTGCTTTCTTATTTCTTCCTCCTTCCTTTCCCTTTTTTTCTTTTCTTCTATCTTCCTTCTTTCATTACCTTGTTTTTCCTCCCTTTCTGTCTTCTTTCCTCTACCTTCTTCCTTTTCAAAGTTTCTTTTTACTTATTCCTTTTTTTCTATTATTTCTTTCACTCTAAATTCTTCCTTCTTCTTACTTACTTCTTTCAACCTTTCTCCCTTTTCTTTCTTTCGTCCTTTCTCTTCTTTATTTTTCCTTCTTCCTTGTTTTTTCATCTTTCTTTCTTCTTTCGTCCTGTTTTCTTCCTATATTTTCCTTCGTTTTCCTTTTTCCTTCTTTCTTCTTTTACCTTCTTCCTTTCCTTTTTTTCTTCATTCTTGTTCCTTCTTCTTTCTTCCTTCTTCATTCTTCCATCTTTATCCTTCCTTCTTCCTTGTTTCTTCTTGCTTCATCATTATTCCTTCTTCCATCTTAATCTTACTTTCTCCTTTTTTCCTTCTCCATTCTTCCGTCTTCTTTTGCTCTTCTCCCACCTTCTTTCCTACTTCCTTCTTCTCTGTGCAGTTTTCATTCTTTATTCTTTATTCATTATTCTCTATTCTTTATTCATTATTCTCTATTCTTTATTTATTATTCACAATCCAACCACTCAACATACAGGGGTTGGACAGAATGATCGGGACAGGCAAAATTTTATCGTAATTCAAATGACCATTACTCTGTGAAAAATCAACCGATTTCTTTGGTTCTTACAGTGTTCGACGAGAAAATAATCATGTTTTGGAAAACTGGTCCATGTTCAGACCGATGGATACCGAAGATAATCCGGATTATTTGAGGGCACGTCAAAAATGCTATTGGTGAAATGTTGACTCTTTTTATATTTTTTACATAAAGCTCTTCCTGAGTTAATTGATATATTGATGTCACAGATCGGACAACAAAAACCTGAGATATGGCCGTTTCCGTGAAATCCGTGAAACCAGTTTCAACCAATTTTCGCATGCACGCTATTGTTCTAGTAGGCAGCGGTCTTGCACCAAGTGGTATCCTGTGGTTCTGAGCAAATATTTAAATCACAATTGTCCACGAGATTACATCAATTTCAGCCTTCGCATACTTTCAGCCTTTTGAGACTTTCAGCCTTCCGGGATTTCAGCCTTTTGAGTTCAGCTTTATGAGTATTCAGCCTTATGTGTTTCAGCCATTCGTAGGACATCCGGGTCGAGGACAGCAAACAAGCTTCAGAAAAATGGCCATTCGATCTGATTGGTAACTTACGCTTATCTGTGCATTAGGTTTTCAAGGGCAGTATTCCTTGCGTTGATGTTGATCTACCTATGTTGATTCCTACAACAGACGATGTAAAACTTAAAGTTATTATTTCGTATATTATTTCCAGGGTGTTATATTATTTCCGTGCATGAAACTTGGAAACAAGAAACCCATTTCCGTCAATGGAAACCTCGGAGAGCGGACATGGTCGAGCGTTTCACAATGAACATGACACAAGTTTGCCGAAAAACATCAAAAAATGACGACACATGCCGCATAAAGGGCAAATAAAAGTAACACCAGATATGCCGTCTTTTTCGCGGGATACTTCGTCTTTTTCGGAAATTATAGCGGACTCCCTAGTTTATGGACCCCACAAAATATTCCTATAATGGACACTCTCGTGTTTATTTTTTATAAAACTGTGAAAAATCATCTAATTTTACTTTCCATAGCATTTCCAAAGCTTGTAATTAAATCATAGGACTGTAAGGTAGGTTCTCCCAATGGAATTTCATAGCAAATGTTCATATTGTGCTGTAATGATGCAGAAATGGCTGGAGGGTCCACTATAGGTTGAGGCTATATATCGAAGTCGTCGGCTTCCATTTGGCCTATGCCATGCTCTGGACATATTTCATGAGATTATGCAGTCAGTTTTTTTTAACAGGATGTGAAAGAACGGTAAACTAGCAGGATGATGTACTAGCGTTCGGATCAACAAAAGAAGAACACGATAGAAACCTGGCTAAAGTAATGAAGCGTCTCGAGGATCACAATGTCATGATGAATAAAAGCAAATGCGTATTTGCCAAACAAAAAGTGACACTTCTGGGGTTCGGTTTATCAGTTTATCAGCTGGAGTATTGAAAACGACAAGATAAAGGCCATTCAACAGTTTCGCCGATCAGAAAACCAAGATGAAGTCAAGAGCTTTCTACGAAGAATCAACTATATTGAAAGATTCATACCTCATAGGGCAGATAGGACATAGCGATTGCGAGAATTGGCAAGCTTGAAACAATTTTACTGGCCAACAGAATAGGACCATGAATTCAACTAAGTAAAATATGATGCCTGGACTAAAACCAAGATATTAGGAATCTTACAACGGATGGCGTAACGAACGCATCTTATCAAGAAAATCAAGCTTTCCAGATTTATCAAGCAAAAGCTGGAAGTCTGGTGATCGTGGCAGGTCGAGTAATTCCCTGTTTCACAACGCAAGCATGGACGACATCTGGTCGTAGTTTTCAGCGCTTGAATCGGGTGCCCACCCGAACTAGGAACTATTCGACCTGCCACGATCACCAGACTTCCAGCCTTTGCTTGATAAATCTGGAAAGCTTGATTTTCTTGATAAGATGCGTGCGCCACGCCATCCGTTGTAAGAATCCATTTTAAGGGCTAATTGCTTCGGCAGGTGAGTTGTTACCCACCCCTTAGCGGATGACAACTTTCATGTCCACTGTGCTGCTGTCTGTAGCAATCAACACCTTTCATGGTAACTATGATGCGTCGTTTATTTAGGCGCCGTAACATTACGTTTGGTTCATCCCACAGCACCAGTTCTGCTCTGAGATGAGATAAGACATCTCGGAGCTGAATGCCCTCACACAAATTATCCCTAATCCACGCAACGGGCAGCTCCAGTGTGACCAACTTTTTTAACTAACCAAAAATTAACCAGACGAATAAACTTCAATCAATAATTACCGAATGCTGAGCTGTTTATTTGTACGTCATGATTGCAGTTCTGACTATGATTAAAACAATTTCATTATTCATTCTATTTCACGTTAAAATTAATGAAAGAAACGTTTAGGGCCCATTCACAAATTACATAACGCTTTAGGGGTTGGGAGGGTGTCTGTCCGAGCGTTACGGCCCATACAAATTTTAAAACCCTTCCATACAAAACACGTTACGAGGGGGTGGGTGGGGGTTGAAAATGGTCTATTTTAGCGTTATGTAATTTGTGAATGAACCCTTATTCGTGTTTACTTGTTTCTTTAGAAACTGAAGTTAGAAAATCCCCGACTACTAGCAACACCGCGAAAGTAATAACAAAGCACCCACTAGCAAAATAAAGCAACGCTGCGCTTGCCGGCGTCTGTCAAATCTCCCAATCAAAACTGGCCTTTTCTGACAGGCAAATGGTTTCAAAAAGGGACAGTGAGATGTCTTATCTCATCTCAGGTTCTGCTTACCAAAAATTGGCCCACTAAGCACACAGATATTTTCTACGCCTGGACCGGAACCCGGAGGCAGGGGGTCGGCCGGCGTCACGTGTTGCAATGGCATCATGCATGAATGCCATGGTACGTACCCATTTATAGTTTGAGAATAGGTTAAGGTAATTTAGGTTCGAAATGAGGCCTCTAATCATTCGCTTTAGAATAGGCTCCGAAACGTTGCGTGCTCTAGCTATCCTAAGGGACACTCCGGAGGGAACCAGCTACTAGATAGTTCGATTGGTCTTTCGCCCCTATGCCTAATTCTGACAATCGATTTCCACGTCTAAACTGCTTCTTTCCTCCATCAGGGTTTCCCCTGACTTCAACCTGATCAGGCATAGTTCACCATATTTCCCCTAGATTTTCTCCAGAAGTTCACCCAAGAGTTCATCCGGAGATTCTTTATAGTATTCTCTTAGAAAAATATAAGGAATTGCTCGTGAGGTTCATCCAAGTGTATCTTGGAAAGCTCCTTCAGGAATTCATTCGAAGTTCTTCCAGCAGATCGACCAGGAATTACTTCTGAAGTTCCTCCAGGAATTCCTCAACAAGGTCCACTCAAAATTCATTCAGGATATCTCGGAATATCTCAAGTATTTTATGCGACGATCCTCTAAGAGTTTTTCGGGAAATTTCTTCAAGAGTTTCTTGGGAAGTTCCTTCGGGAATTCCTTGAGAAACTCCAACAGGAATTCCTCAGAAAGTTCTTTTGAAATACCTCCTGGAGATCAACCAGGAGTTCCTTCGGAAGTTTTTTCCGGAATTCCTCGGAAAGTTCCTCTAGGAATTCCTTCAGTAGCTCCTGCAGAAATTTTCTAAGAAATTCGTTTAGAAATTTCTTGGTATCTTTCTCCAAAAAAATCCTCGGGGAGTTCCTCCAGGAATTTTTCTGAAAATTAACCCGCAATTCTTTCGGTAGTTATTTCCGGAGTTCCTGAGAAAATTTCTCCATGAATCCTTCTAAAAGTTCTTGCAGGAATTCCTCCAGAAGTTTGTCCAAGAATTTCTCGGAAAGTTCTGCCAGGAGTTTCTCCGGACGACACTCCAGAAATTTTTCCTAAATATGATCCAGATTTGCTCGAGCAGTTCTTCCAAGAGTTCTTCGGAAATTTCCTTCAAGAATTTCTCGGGAATTTTCTTTCAGGAATCCTTACGAAAGTCCCTACAGTGAATAATCCGGAAGGTCCTTCAGGAATTCCTCTGGAAGCTCTTTCGGTGATTTCTCCTGCGGAAGTTCTTTCAAGGATTCCTCCAGAAGATCTTTCAGACATTCCTCCTGAAGATCCTTCAATGATTCCTACAGGAGATCTTCAGGGATTCCTCCGTAAGTTCCTCCAGGACTTCCACCAGAAATTCCTCCAGGACTTCCTCCTGAAGTTTCTTCAGGACTTCCTTTATAAGTTCCTCCATGACTTCTTCAGCATGTTTGTCCAGGAATTCCTCCAGACGTTCCTCCAGGGATTCCTCCGAAAATTCCTCAAAGAATACCTCCGTACGTTCCTCCAGGAATTCCTCCGGAAGTTCCTCCAGGAATTCCTCCGGAAGTTCCTCCAGGAATTCCTCCGGAAGTTCCTCCAGGAATTCCTCCGGAAGTTCCTCCGGGAATTCCTCCGGAAGTTCCTCCGGGAATTCCTCCGGAAGTTCCTCCAGGAATTCCTCCGGAAGTTCCTCCAGGAATTCCTCCGGAAGTTCCTCCAGGAATTCCTCCGAAAGTTCCTCCAGGAATTCTTCCGGAAGTTCCTCCAGGAATTCCTCCGGAAGTTCCTCCAGGAATTCCTCCGGAAGTTCCTCCAGTAATTCATCAGGAAGTTCCTCCAGGAATTCCTCCGGAAGCTCCTCCAGGAATTCCTCCGGAAGTTTCTCCAGGAATTCCTCCGGAAGTTCCTCCAGGAATTCCTCCGGAAGTTCCTCCAGGAATTCCTCCGGAAGTTCCTCCAGGAATTCCTCCGGAAGTTCCTCCAGGAATTCCTCCGGAAATTCCTCCAGGAATTCCTCCGGAAGTTCCTCCAGGAATTCCTCCGGAAGTTCCTCCAGGAATTCCTCCGGAAGTTCCTCCAGGAATTCCTCCGGAAGTTCCTCCAGGAATTCCTCCGGAAGTTCCTCCAGGAATTCCTCCGGAAGTTCCTCCAGGAAATCTTCCGGAACCTCCTCCAGAAATGCCTTCGGAAGCTCCTCCAGAAATTCCTCCGGAAGTTCCTCCAGGAATTTCTCCGGAAGTTCCTCCAGGAGTTCTTCCTGAAGTTCCATTCCTCCGGAAGTTCCTTCAGGAATTCCTACGGAAATTTCTCTGGGCTTCTCCCGGAGAGTCGTTCATAAATAAATATATTATTCTAAAAATAAATTCTGCGGAAATTTGTTTAGGATTCTTCCGAAAAAAACTCCTTCACAACCTTCATGAATCTCTCAGGTAATTCCCACGGAAACTTTTTCAGAATTTCTCCAAGAATTTGCCCAGAAAACCTTATAGGATTTTTCTGGGAGATTTCCTTGGAAATTCCACCAAAATACTATGAGGAAAATACTCCGAAAATTCTCCCACTTTTCCTTCAGATTTCTTTATAAATTCTCCAAGAATTCTCTCAAAAATACATACAAGAGTATCCGCGAAAAATCCTCCAAGAACTCTTCCAGAAATATCTCTACATGCTGTCCTGAATATTTATCTAGAGTGTTCTCCAAAGAACTGCTCCGAGAATTCCTCTTTAATGAAAAATTTACTACGGATTTTTTGTGGGAATATCCAAAGGAGTTCATAAAAGATTTTGATGATCAATGCATACAGTATTTCTTGAAGAAATTTGTAAAGAAATTCCTGATTTGAAAACTAAGAAGATTTTTTTACATAAATTTGTGAATGAATTTCGTGTGGATTTCCGTGTGGAGAAATTTTCGATGGAATTCCTCAAAGAGTTTCTATTAGCAATTCTTCTAATTCTTGACGAGCAATTCCCTTTTTTTCTGAATAAATAAATGCCAGGTGCATTTTGTTTGAATAAATATTGTTTTCAGAAAAAAATAGTGGAATGTCTTCAACTGTCCAAGACAATTTTAGTACTTCCCATCCGACAAGTCGAGTCAAGTACGAGACTCTGAAGATGACCTCACAGTTGAAGTCGAAATACTTATCTGTAAAGATAACAAAACGTAGTGGAATTAAATGGAAATTACTAAACTCGTCTTAGACAGTTGAAATATTGTTTTGTTTGACCGAGCATACGTTGTAAAACAAGGGATCTAGCGGTTCACCAACAAACAATTCAGGCTGAATAAGCTTCTTTTTCAGGGAGAAGATAATTGTTATATGAAAATATGTTTTTTTTCGACAGGAGCTAGATAAATCTAGACTTAACATTAAAATGGCATCGGCGAGGTAAAAAAATATTCGGCGGCGTGGTCAATTTTCATACGATTCATACTACATGGCGGCATGAGAAAATCGTCGTCGGCGTACAGGTCTACTCTCAAAGTGGTTCTGGAATTATTTGGAAGTTCCTTCAGGAATTCCCCTACAAATTCTCAGAGAAGTTCCTCTGAAAATTCATCCGCTAATTCCTCCAAAAATTTGTTCAGGAAGTCTTTTAAAAATTTCTATAAAAACTTTTTCGGAAATGCCGCCAAAAATACCCCTGGTAATGTCTTTATCATTCTTCTTTCTTCGTTTTTCTTTCTTCCTTCTTCTTTCTTTATTCTTTGTTCTTCCTCCTTCCTTCTTTCGTCATCTTTATTCCTTATTCCTTTGTCTTTCTTCTTTCTCTCCTTTAGTTGTTACTTCTTTCTTTTTCCTATTTTTCTTCTTCTTTCTACCTTTTTTTTTGTTTTTTCCTATTTCTTCTTTCTTTTATTTTTGTTCTTCTTCTTTGTTTCCTTATTCCTTATTCATTTTTCGTTCTTCCTTCTCCTTTCTTTCTTCTTCTTATTTTTCTTCTTTCTTCTGTTTTTCTTCCTTCTTCTTTCTTCCTTCTTCTCTCTCTTTCTTCGTCCTTTTGTCTACTTTCCTATTTTTTCTTCCTTTTTTCTTTTTTCCTTCTTCCGTCTTCTCTTTTCCATCTTCTTTCTTCCTTCCACCTCCCACCTTCCTTGTTTCTTTTTCCTTCTTCGTTTATCTTTACTTCTTACCTCTCACTACTACTTACTTCTCACTTCACACACTTCAAAAGGAAACGTATTTCAACTATTCGGCCAAACGACATTCGGCCAAATGGCAGTCGGCAAAATGACATTCTGCCAAACGGTATTCGACCAAATGAACCTAAACCCAGTAAACTATATCTGTTCGTTTGATAAACAGTAAGATTTTTTTTCGAAAGGAAAAGAGATCAATTGAAAATAAAAATTTCTCACCTAAAATATTTCATTAGTTTTGCCAATGCCTTCCATAGTCATGCCATATAAGACCGAAACAATTTTTTCAAAGGCCAAAAATTGCAAAACATTTGATTCGCGGAAACCTATAAACATGGGAGCCGATTTTTTCTCGCGTCCTTCGTTCGCTAGACTCTCATTGTCCAGATAGACTCTGAATAAGTGCATGAAAATATATTTAATATCGAGGAACTGTTTCATTTTCCATCTCACTGACCGGATACTCACTGATATATCTATCTCATCGCGGAACAAACAAATACAGCATTAATTTTTGTCGCTTCTTTTTGCTAACATGCGTGCTCACTGTTCTAAAATAGGAAATAAATCAAATTCTGTTTTCATTACTATGTTTTTATTAGATGAACATAGGTTTAATTGTTTGAAGATTTTGACAAAAACTTGCGTAGATTTGAATACATAAAACTTCCAATAGTCTTCTAATTAAATTTTAATACCTCAATAATTAAACATACATTATATTCGAAATTCTTAATCAAAGCCACATGTATTAAAATACTCATTTTTCCACTTCTATATCTCTATATGCTTGAGATGAAAAATTCAGCTCTCGTTGTCTAGCTTTCTAATCTGTTTTCTTCCTGGTTAATCTCGCCATGCTAGACCACATACCTAATGAAGCCATCAGCGAAATAAACAAACAGAGCTTCAATATTCTAGCATCAAATTCTCCATCATGCATTCGACGATATCGCCTCAGCCCTTGAACGAAAGAAATTGTAGCAGATAGACATACCCACTCGAGGCGCATAAATAAACTGGAACCGTCGTGCGTCGTCGTCCGTGTGTAATCTCCGCCGATCGTCGACGTTGTTTACCCACGGGCGCCATCCGGGAGACACTTGTCACATGGTTGCTAATGATCTTACCAATTTCCGTTTCGATTTTTTCTCCACCATAGCTTTCGTTCGGTCGTTCATTCGTTTACATTCTCAATGTTGCATTGCCGGCATGGATTATTTTCGTTTGCTACTCAACTAGCGCCGATGCAAGTTGGCCCTTAGGCTAAGAACGAAAAGTCAACCTTCAATAGTTCCACACGATGATCAATCGTGTTACGCTGTATGGTTTGTGGAATTATGCATTACAGCATTACAAGGCAAAAGGGAGGGAAAGACAGCTTGAACGAAGGCCTCGTTATCCAAGTTCAATCTCACTGGTATCGCCTTTGAAAAGGTATCATGCGTATTTTTCGGCACGTAATTGCTTCCTTTTCGTTGTTAGGAGAATCGTTGTTAAATATTTTTTGTGTGATTCCGGATCCATGATACATGTGATGTGTATACATAGCTGATAATTGAATTTCCAGTGAATTTCTATTCTCTGCTAGACTTGTTAGTAAGCATCGTTTGTTTTTCTTATTTGAGAATCATCGAATCCAGCAATTTCTTATGCTTCGAATCTGTTAATTAATTTGTTTCTCTGGAAGCATGTGACAATTTCTGCCGGTAATTGAACCACAGAACACAAACCATCGAATGCGTGGGAATGATAGGTACCTTATCATTGCGGTTTTCGCCAGACAAACCCCCCTGAGTATCCGTTTTCTCGAAATTCCCACCAGCGAACGAAAAGCATTGAAGGTAGGTTCCCATTCCACTCCTGGTAACAAGTAATTGAGATATATTTCACGTTCCGAGTTCGAGAGCGGGTTAATAAATCCATCGGGGTGAAGCATCAGCCAGTCATGAATCGATGAAGTGTCCATCGAATGAGCAACTCGAAACCACTTTTTGGTCATGCATCAGTGGGAGAGATGAATCCGGTACCTTGCTTCCCATTTGGTAGCATTCTGCAATCAACCTTCCCCGGTGGTAAATTCCATTGCGGTCAGTAAATCGATATGAAAGTTCCGAATAAGCGTGAGAAGTTGGCGTTTGTTTTGCACCGATTTCTTCGAAATATTCTCGATTTCATTATGGCAAACAAGGAGAGTATGAGAAATAGTAATTATGGATTCTAAATAACAACAATTGGCGGTAGAAAAACATCCAAAAGAAATCTTCTCCGAACAAGGCCGTCTACATATAAAATAATCTAATGCGATTATTTAGGGTTTGTATACCGGGAGTACCGGAATCGGTAGTACCAGTAATACCGACAGATTTTCCAGTACAGAAATACCGGTACTGACCATAGACAATACCGGTATTTTCTGTAGAGATAATCATTATCTGCTTGCAACGAAAATAACTTACATAAATTTTATTGAAGTTACAGCAATTATGTAGCGTGAAGGGAATTTGTGACATTTATTCAAATGCCAAAAGATACACGCCAGTCCAGCATCGAACCTGCGATGCTCCACACAGAAAAAAATTATGAAAATTTATAAGCGCGTAAAAAGTAAAGACGCGGAAAATTACACTTTTCTGGGCGTACATGTTTCTTTTCCAACAAGTTCGCCCTAAATGTATGCAATTTCTATAGCATTATGTCAATTGCTATAGCATCCCAAGTAACATTTTAAGTTTTATAACGCTCTTCAAGACCATAATTTACTATTCAAGAGTTTTATAAAACCAGCATAAAACTAAAATGTTACTAGGGATAAGTCATATGAAAAGTGGCATAATGCAATAGAAATTGCATACATTCAGGCGATAATATCGTTTAAATTTACACTATTTTTGGCATTCCCTTTATGTGCATTACTTTCGTGTAAATTTCAACAACTTTTTCTATCTGTGCAGCATTATACTTTTATATATATTTTTATTTGAGCTATCAATTTTTTGAACAAGAATCATTTACAAAATAATATGTAACTTATGACATTTGGTTCTTTTATATCTAACGAAAACAAATTGGAATTAAAAAGATATTCACTTTATTCTATGTGGTATATCATTTTGCATCGAACAATTCTTCATTTGAAATACTAAAATTTGCCGTGCTTCGGTAATAAAGCTTGCTTCATTTAGAATTGGAACCAACTTTTGTTCATATTGTGGCGCTCCTGGTGGACGGATTTGGAAGTTCTTGGCGCCCACGTGTCGGGAATTTTGTCAGCTTCACGTATGTATTTTTGACATTCCGCAAATCGACTGTACAGTATACCCCCGCTGATCCGACAAATGTATGGCCGGACTACCGAGGTTTCTCTCGTTAATCCGACTGTCAAATCCATACAAATGAACCAAAACAAAATCACAGCACCAATTTGAAAACTGACAGCACAATGTGTTTTTTAATCCGGAAAATTACGAATTAGCGAGATCCGGACTAACGAGTCGTCGGACTAGCGAGGTCCGGAAAAGCAGGGGGATACTGTACTTTGTAAACAATCAACATGAAAGCCGAAAGAAGGGAAAAAATTGTGCACAGTGTTATTTGGAAAATCCATTGTGGTCTGCATCGAGGCTAGCTAAACAGCTGAAATTGCCGAAACCCGCCGAATTCCTCCTAATCTACTTGAACCAACCCTACCCTATCCTTACCCTTACCCTTGATACACGTTCCTTACCCTTACCTTTGATGCGATTGCATCATCTCTTTTTTGATTGGTCGAACATTTTTTACATGGATACAACAGCGGTTAATAATATTGAGAGTTCATTCACTGGAAGTAGAAAATTCTACTGGCTGCGTAGTGTATTTCGATGAATTACCGGTTTCGCTCATATGGATTTGTGAGGTGTTGCATTACACTGGTTGGCCGACTGCCAGCGTCAATAAATCGGTCCAGTTTAGCTCCCACAAACCCAGAACATAAATCTGGTGAACAACTGGGATGATCCGGAGAGTTCTTTAGTAGCAACCGAATAACGACCGTCTCTCCTTTCGTTGGTTGGCTATTTGCCAACCTGGCAACCGAATCAATCATAACCGATTTCCACCGGCACTAGCAAGCACATACCAGGTACGCTTCTAGCCGATCAATCTCAGCACAGGACGACGACGGCCTCAGGATAGTCAGGATAGAATGTTGGGACCGGATTGGGGATCGCACCTGGCTTCCTGGAGAAGTCATATTCCTTCCAGCTTCCGCAAACACCGCCTCCAAATTACATCGGTTAGCTTTTTGCTAACGTTTCAGTATGCTTCCAAACTGGCTGGAGTACTGACAGCCTCATCAAGCTCATTGATCTTAGGCCCGCAAATCCAGTTCTTTACACTGGTGGACAACTGGGTCACATCGGAAAATCTCTGCAATAGTGTAATGACACGCAGTTACCATTGTGCAAACGGGATATCTGCAGCGAAGGAACCGCCGACGTCGAATGTGTCAAACGCCTGATACCTGCAATATCTGCAACATCAACTTAGCAGCTGGGGGTGCCGGGACGACCCCAACCAAAAGTTGACGGAACCGGAATGGGAACTCCTACCGGCACTCCCCGGTTACACACCTTTCTCCACATCGCAGCTATTCAACGAACTGAAGGGAAGATGAGAGCAGCCGGGGCGCCCGAACCAGAAGTCCTCGCCTAACCGGAATCGGGGGGTCGACTTCGGCGCTCGATACTCTTCCATAGAGATATCCGCAACGAAGTAGCTCCCGACGTATACGTGCGCTTGCAACATCGGCACCGCACGAGTTTGGTAGGATCAGGATACCGCTGAACTCACCAACATCCAAGGAATTAGCAAAACTGGCAGGAAGTCGGACATCGTATTTTCTATGGACTGGAACATGGCAAACTGGGGGTTCCGGGACGACCCCAACTGAAAGTCGACGGAATCGGAATGGGAACTAACTTTTATCCGCATTGCAACCATTCAACGAACTCAAGGGAAGGAGAGAGCAGCCGAGGCGCCCCCGAACCAGAAGTCCTCGCCTAACCGGAATCGGGGGGTCGACTCCGGCGCTCGATACTCTTCCATAGAGATATCTGCAACGAAGTTTGATAGGATCAGGAAATCCGCTGAACTCACCAACATCCAAGGAAGCAGCAAAACTGACAGGAGGTCGGACAACGGATTCTCTACGGACATGGTAAACCGGGGTTGCAGCGAGGACCCCAATCGAAAGTTGACGGAATCGGAATGGAAAATCACCATTCACCAAATCACAACCAACTAGCGGACTGGGAGAATGAAGGAGTAGTTGGGGCACCCTGAACTGGAAGTTCTCGCCCAACCGGTATCGGGCGATCAATATTTCCCCTAAGACCACCTACTGAGAAGGAACAAAACCTCAACCGTGAACGATTGATGTACGGGATTAAGTGATGAACTTTATTACACGAAAAAATCACGTTAATAAAGAAAAAAAATGTGCGGGATTTTTCATCTTTACGAAGTCAACCCTGACGGGGGGAACTTGGTTGCCACCGGATTCCCGGCCTCGGTCCAGTCTCCCGTATCAAGGGACAAAAGCCGAACACAAACACGGAGATTTCCTAGATTCCTGCTGGTTGACGCACTGGGCTCTTCTCAGCTCCCCACGGGAATAACATCGCTCGCACTCATAGGTCAACTGCTTCTTTTCGACCAAACCGACGAACCGCTCAACCTTCCACAGGAACACGAAACATTATACTCCCCACCTGGTCACCTTGTTACGGCTCTATTAGCTTCCTGGACACGGATTAATTCCGCATCGTCAACCGAACCCAAATACAAGAGCGCGGACACGGACCGTAACAGTCAGGAGAGGGGAATCGATAGTGCGCCTTCTTCGTTCCTTTCCAGATCATCACGGTATACAGAAAACAAAGTAGAGAAAAACAAACATTGTAATTATAAAATCAACCTTAAATCCAGCCGTTTTTCCGCTGGATCCCCCGGTAACAAAAACCAGTCGCCCTCTGCTGGTACTCTGCAGTCTTTTATTCCAAAACTTACCTTGAACCTCGATCGATTGCATCCATACTTTACCCATCCCGAATCCTGAAAAGAAAAGGAGAAAAGTATCACCCCCCCTCCCCCCCAACATTGGGATAAAAAACCCACTCGCAACTTGGGCGCCACCAAACCAACCATCGCCAACAAATAGTTAAAACACAAAAATGATTTTACCCTAAAATCTTCCTCGTCTCCGCAACAGCAACGCGTGTACGCCTTCCACAACATAACCGGAAAAGAAAACTTTACGGAAACAACACAAAAACAAACAAGCAGATATTTTCCCTGAGTTTGTCCTTAAGATAAGAGATACAAAAACATAGACGGGCAATTCGTGATAGTTTACTTTTTAAAATAAATTAAATTCCTGTATGAAGTATCTTTTTGTCTAAATCTTATATTTAGTCTATTTTAACCATGTCAACTGTTAATTTAACCAAAACAAAATTTCAGGACCCCTCGGTTGGGTCTGAGAAGAAGTTTCTTCCAAACCTCTTCTTATCTATTAGGGTGATGAACTTATCTTCTTCTTCTTTTTCCTACACTTCTTCTATATATCAAAATGAGTTTGCTTTTCCTTTGAAGCATTATAACTCACGAACAGATGGACCGATTTGCAAAATTTTCTCACTAAGCGATTCGTTTAAAGGTCAGCTGTGTTTATATAAGTAAATAAAAACCCAACTTAATTCACCTAGTGGTGATACTGCCTTTCTCGCGTTTAGCCAAGACACCAACCTTATATGGCGCTTATATAGTTCGATTCCATTTTCTTAATAACTTTTAAACGCAATGGTCTATCGTTATCAAATTCAATAGTGATCAACAAGGCTTTGTCTCCTGTCGAATGCAACTTGTTGCGAGAAAATCGGTTAAGAATAACTATATGAAAAAGTGGCTAATGTTTTTCGGTTTTCGTGTGCACACACACACATACACACGGACAGACAGACATTTGTTCAGTTCAACGAACTGAGTCGATTGATATATGACAACATGGGTCTCCGAGACTTCTATAAAAAGTTTGATTTTGGAGTGAAATGATAGCCTTTCGGTACAACTTTGTTGTACGAGAAAGGCAAAAGACGAAAAACTTTACCAGGAAAGGTGAAATATTGTCAAAATGCAAAAAAAAATCTGTTTTCTGAAGAAGGTTATCAAACTTGAGCTGAAATCGATCTAGAGTGCGAGGCTTACGATTGGCAGTTTGACCGAGGAGCGGGATCGGGCAGGTTTGTCTAGTCTCTTTATATAAAAATGAGTTTACATTTTCTTTGAGGCAATATAACTCATGAACGGATGGAACGATTAGGAACAGGACAGGTACCTTAGTGCGCCCTGACAGGTGCGAGCTGGCTGCTTTCGCTCCACACATACGGCATAGCTTACTGCGATCAGGGCCTGCACAGTCATGTTCCCTCCTCATGCCTTATCCATTATCTTTTTGGCCTCACCCAGAGGTACTTGGAATTAGGCAACCTGCATTCCCGCGTAGCTTTTGCGTAGCCGAAGCGTGGATTCCTGGATCTCGACATTGCACTGATCTCTCAGTGCGTCGACCACTGGATGTTCGAGATTGGGCATAAGGCTCGTACTTGAACTCTATCAGCTAAGACCTCCTCCGTCAACTTTTTGTACTCAGAACTCTTCTGCGCAGCATACCGCTTCAAGAGACGAAAATTATCTCGCCTTTCCGCGTCCTTCGGATGCAGTTGACATCCCCTCCTAGGCCAGAGAGCTTCTCATTGTCTCTCATGGCCTTCAAGACGTCGTCTTCAAGATTTTATCGTCAGTCTTTACGATAATCGCCTCACCTCTGTCTTTGCGCTTACCGCTGCCATTGGAAGACGCACCCGTCCTCTCCTGCGTTCTACCCTTTTTAGCAGTGGTGGGCACCGCTCCGCCTGTCACACTCCTTGCGGCCTGCTGGCGACTCATCTTGCGTTTTTGGGTTTCACGACCTTCCTCTAGGCAGGGCATGTCTTCCTCTCGGCGTGCTTCAGTGGTCCTCACTGGTGGAGGCACTGGTCTATTCTTCTCCATGGGGCCAGCATTCCGCTCGACCCTCTCCCGTCGCTTATCAGCGTTCCTCTTCCTAGGAACTACTGAATTCGCGTTAGCCCGAGCAGCAAAAGTCAGACAAAAGTGGTTGCAGTAACTTGATTGTGACTAAATCTGGTCACATATTAGTTACAGTAACTTATGTGGAAAATGTGTGCTGCCAGGGCGCCTCCTGCGTGACCTTACTTCCCTCAGCGATTTTTTAAGGACTCATTTCGATTGGGTCCTCCTTGCAGCTGCTGTCGAATCTTGTTGGTGTAGTCGCCTTCACGATCCCATGGTTATATATGCATAAATTGCGGCATGCAGGGAGGCCACGGGAGGGTTCACAACTTCCTGTCCAGAGCCAGATCAGCGCTTGTCAGGAAAGAGTACCAAAGCCTACACTCACTCAGTTGGCAAACTGAATGTCAAGATTGTAATGCGTGCTACATGGCCCACCACGGTTTAAAGGGACGGAAGATAGCCTGATAATTATCCCATTCGCCGTTTCAGGTTGGTGCCACCCGGCCTTACTAAAAGATTAGAATGTCCTTACTAGCTTACGGACACTTGTGTTTTATTGGGAGGGGTCACTGCTAAACCCCACCACGTCCTAGACAGTCCCTCCTAACTCACAGTCACTTAGGGAGGGGTCAATAAGCCCTTCGACATAGTCCCTGCTGCCCGGTGGACAGTATGAAAGAGATAAACTGAACTTCTTTCTTAACCATTACAATGTTGCCTGAATGAACTATCACTTAGTTTTCACTTCCATTCTTTACCGTTCGTTTCACTTCCTAGCCGTTAAAATTTTGTTTGATTAAGTTCACTACTATTTTTTGAATTGGAATTCAAAGTTAGTGTAAGAAAAGATGTTTCAGTGTGGCGCTACTTTCTTCGAGGGAGAGCGAAGTTTTTTAAGTGCTCCAAGGTGATAAAATGTGAGGGTGCCAGCACTTTCGGCATGAAAAAACAATTGAAGAGCATACACGATATTAATCTGCTGGACAAACGTCAAATATTTTTCGAGAACCTTCCCCTTGATGCAGTGCTTGTACGACTAGCTGCAAAGAACAATATTTCGTTTAACACAATATGCAAGTCCGAGAATATCCAGCAAGGAATACTGGCATGATGATTCAACGATAGTCCAAAGACGTCCAGAGGAATAAAGCTTAAGGATTCCCGTTACGCTGGGATATGGATACTCTGAAGTAGTGCGTGTAGTGACCCGGACGAGATATCTAGACTCGTCCGTTCGTATTAACAATACTCAGCAAACTGAATCTCAGTCTGTTTTGACACTCTTATTCTGAACTGTTTCCATGAAGGCTAGACTCAAAATATATTGAAGTCTACGGTAGCGAATGATTGCTAATAACACAAATGATTATTTTATTTCCAATATTTCATACACCTGATCTTATATACTACATTCTTCTCCTCCTCTGCTCTGCAGGCATATAAGAAGCAAAGATTGATTTTGATGCTATGTCATGTTGATCCATTCAAAATCCAGTTCTAACTCAATTCAGATCCAATCCATCCAATCCAAATTCAAACAAAATTCAACCCAAATCTTATCCAAAATCCAAGCCATATTCAAAACCAATCCGAATCCAATTGATCCAATCCAAATCCTTCAAAATCCAATCCAAACTCAATCCAAATTCAATGCAAATTAAATACAAATCCAATCTAAATCCAATCCAAATTCAATCCATATCCAATCCAAATCGAGTCCAAATAAAATCCAAATCTAATCAAAATTCAATCCAAATCCAATCCAAATCCATTCGAACCCAATCCAAATTCACAAATCCAATCCTAATCTAATCCAATCCAAATCCAATCCAAATGCTATTGGAATCCAATAAAAATCCAATTCAAATCCCTTTCAAATAAAATCCATCACAAATCCAAATCCAATCTAAATCCAATTCAAATCTGATCCAAATCCAATCCAAGCCCATTTCAAATCCATTCCAACTCGAATCCAAGCCTAATCCAATTCCAAATGTCTTCCAAATCTTATCTAGTTCCAACCCATTTCCATCTTCTACGCAAATTCAATTCAACTGTAATCAAAATCCTATCCAAATCCAATTCAAATCCAATCCAAATTTAATCCTATTCCAATCCTAATCCATTCCAATCCAAATCCAATCCTATTCCAATCCTAATCCAATCCAATCCAAATCCTATTCAAATCCAATCCAAATCTAAATCCAATCTAAATTCAATCCTATCCAAATTTAAATGCCATCCAAAACAATCCGTCCAATTCAAATTTATTCCAAGTCCATTTCAAATCCAAGCCTAATCCAAATCCAAATCTCATCCAAATCTAGTCTAATCCAACCCATTTTCATCTTCTATGCAAATTCAATTCAACTCCAATCCAATTCCTATCCAAATCCAATCCTATTGCAATCTAATCCAAATCCAATCTAAATACTATTCAAATCCAATCTAATTCCAGTCCTAATCCAATCCAATCCCAATCCTATTTAAATCCAATACAAATCCAATCCAAAACCAATCAAAATCCAAGCTAAATCCAATCCAAATCTAATGTAACCCAAATTCAAATCTAATCTAAATCAATTCGTATCCAAATTCAAATGCCATCCAAAACCAATCTAAGTCCATTTCAAATCCAATCCAAGTCCATTTTAAATTCAATCCAATTCGAATCCAAGCCTAATCCAGTTTCAATTCATTCCAATCTCTTATGCAAATTCTCCAATTTAAATCCAGCTCAAATCCAATCTCCAAATCTAATCCACAAATTTTAATTTCAATTCAATCTGAACTCTGCTTCCAAATAAACAACTTTAAATCTAACATCAAACCTCGCTTTTTTTGCCATATATTCAAACTCAATGTCAATATTCAATTTTTTGTTTATCTACTTTACTCACTTTTTCTGTCGCCCACAACTCCTACTGCCCGTCAAATCCACATCCAATCTGAATCCAGTCCAAATCCAAATCCAGATCTAATTTAAACCCAATTCAGTTCCAAACCAAATTCAATCCATTTCCATCTCCTATGCAAATTAAATTCAAAACCAATCTAAATCTAGTCCAAATCCAATCTCCAAATGTAATCTGCAATTTTTATTTTCGATACAATCTGAATTCTGTTTCCATATAAATAACTTTAGATCCAACGTCATTTCCTATCTTTAAATACACAGGATTTTGTTTTTACACGATTTTTTTTTTCGCTCGTATTTTTAATCGTGTGACTTCAATTTACCACCAAAATCTTCGCAACATGTTTCAAAAAATCCTGAATAAATCAAAGAAAAATCACATGATAATTAACATACGTTAAATATTTGGGAAGAGTGCAAAATTGAAAAAATGTAAATCGTGTAAAAACAGAATCCAGTGTACGTTTTTGTCTTAATATACTTTCAAACTCATTATAAATATCTTTTGTTTATCTATTTTTCTCATTTTTCTGTTGCTCGGCCTACTCCACTGCCCTTCCGTCAGGGAGCCTACCGGAGACGCTAGCAATCTTTGTTTATTTCAATTCTTATTGTGCTTTTTTTTGCAGTTTCAGTCTCCCGGCCTACTCCACTGCCCTTTCGTCAGGGAGCCTACCGGAGACGCTAGCATATTTCCACTATGTTCTTTTTTATAATGTTTAACCCATGAATTTACCTATTCTATTTTCCTATTCTGCTTCAATCACAACACACACAATCTACAGAAAAAACGCGATTTTAAAACTACCGACTGCGCCATTGTCGTGACCCGGACGAGATATCTAGACTCGACCTTTCGTATTAACAATACTCAGCAAGCTGAATATCACTCTGTTCCGGTCATATCGCCAGGCTCGGTACAACAATGAAGCTGACAATCAGGTATGGGAAAAATCGGTTCATTTAGCGCTAATCTTTCACTCACATCTACACACAATCGCAAATTAGGCAACTGTACACGAGCCCTTCCGAAATTTTCAATTTCGATTGTCTGCCGTTTGGCTTCAGTTAGTAACGAATCATGCCATAAAACAAACAGACAAAATTCATCACCGAAGCTTTCCCACAGATAGCAAATGATGCATAGCCGAGTATTTGTTTACATTCGGCTCATGAACGCAATTGAGTGGTGAGTGAGGATTCGGCAGAAAGAATCAGGCCGCAAAACGAATCATTGAGTCTAAATTGAATCAATCTTCTGAGTTCAACTCAGCGTTTTCTGTTGCACTCACTACACATCGGTTCATTCTCATCTCTCGATTTCTTTTCTCACTATTTGTGGTTTCCGTTCTTCCTGCTGGGGGGCACTCAGTAGGTATGAATCGTTTGTTGGTTTGCTGTTGGGTTGAGTAGCATTCGTTTTGCAATCGTGTGTTCGCTGATGGATAGGGATTTTAAATCGGTGTGGTTCGTGTAAGTGAGTGAGTTTTCCCATAGCTGCTGACAATATGACGTCCCCAACCCCGAATCCCAATTAAATTGCATTCGACGCAAAATCTTGCCTTAGTTTTCTGCTGCAATGTATTCAAATGAACGCAAAAAAATGTGAATTGATGGAAATAACTGAATCTATCTTCCTGAAGTGCAATTTTGACCTCTCTTATGTGCTTTTTTTGTTACATTTTATAATACACGAGAAAGGCACCATCACCTCTAGGTAGATTATTCTGGGGCTTTTCTATGAATTCGAATTATCAGTAAAAAGAATCTTAGGAATTCTTAGGAACCGGTGATAGTACCGGTACTACAGGAGCTAACACTTCCAGTACTGAAGTATCGACTTTCAAAAAAAAAAGAAGTCGGTACTTTAAACACTCAATACGATACTATGCTGGATATTAATCACAATTAGCGTTTATTTGATGGATATAAAGTGACTCGCTTTCAACAATTCTTCAAAAAATAATATACACCTGCATATTGTACCATCACAAAACGACACTCAATAGCAGAGCGTCCCATTAAAATATTTGTATAGACAAGAATGGTGTGAACTAACAATCCGGCACTGCATAGTGACAGATGTTCTCAGCTAACCACACCGATTTCAAGGGCCCAGCCAAATTATTCTCATCAACGAACCCGTGACAATTAGCCTGCGCCATTCATTGCACCGTCGTTTCGAAGATGGCAAACTGACAACGGCCCCACTCCTTCTGCACCGGCAGCACATAAACCGCGTACGGTATTGTGTTCTCTCTCCGAAATAACAGCCTCCATCGCCAGTCACTGGTCGCAATGGCTAAGTACACCCAATAAACCACGCGTTACAGCCATTCGTCGGGCGCGACGGAATGCCACAGGCAAGTGTTTATTCATACGTCCGTGATCGATCAATTTCGCGCCTCCGTGCGCATAGAGAGCCTTTGACGTCGTTAAGTGTACCAACTATCTGCTCAATTGGTTCAGTTAGCCACAATCTGGACCGGTAGAGTACCGCATCATCAACATCATCAGCCAGCATCGTGGCGGCCCGTCGTCGTCGTTTCAGTTGTCACAGAATGGTTCATTATTCGGCTGTTAGCCACTGGTTTGCGTTCACCGAAAGGAGACCCATGGGAGACGATTATGGGCTGTTTGACCATGGTTGATACGCGCGCGGTTTGAAATCTGTGCCGCAAACTGAATTTTCCTTGGTTTTGGTACCATTATTTACGCTTTTACGTTGTTAGTTAGGTCACCCAGTTCACAGCAAATGATTCGGATTTTCTCAACGTGGTCATGTGTTTTCTAATATTGCACGTAGAATGTGTTTCATTAGCCAACGTCACAGGTTCAGTGTAGTTTTTACATCGGAGCTCATCTATACGAAATCTGTAACACCGCTGATGCTTAAAGCTAATTCTATTTTTTAAAACATTATTCAATACCGTATTATTACCATATACACCCAGGTTTTTTTACACGGTTTGGTTTTAGTCGTTCAAGACCTTCAGCGTCAATAAAACAATGAGTTAACCCCACGAAAAAATTCACAAAAAATCAAAGAGGTTCAGGTTAACCGAGAAATTAATGAATTCCAACCGCGTAAAAAAACCTGGGTGTATTCTAAAACCAATAATAAAGTTGATTAATACAGTCTCTGATGTAATACGAACAGCCGAAACGCACTTCAATTCCCATTGGTTGTTAGAAACCCATCTTGGATTACAATTTATAGTACTTTGATCGGCACACACGTTCGTAACTTTCGTTCATTTCACACTCCCAGACGATTTTATATTTGCGCTTGGAAATGTTTATCACATACCAGAGCATCATTGTCGTCGCAGTTCTTTTTTCCCATAATCGACTCTTTAAGCTCTGTGCTCATCTTTTTTCTTCTCCATGTAAACCCCCAATCTACTCGGTTAGTTTCATTCGCTTTCGTTTTATTTCGCTCAGCCTCGCTGTATTATGTATGTTATGTGACAATCGTATTTTGAGCACTTTTTATTTCGTTTATGTGATCCATTTTTCCCTGCTTTGTTTCCATTTTCCCTCGAGGGCATCATCTTTGGCAGTGCTGTCATTTTCATCATTCCATCTCGCCCGTATCCGTCGTCGCATCGCCTCTATTATCCAATGATGGAGCTCGCATCGCATTCTCATCACGACACGGACGAGGTTTCCCGATACGGTTGTCGTTTATCAGCACCCACCCGAACAGAAGTCATAAGTTGGCTAACAATACGGGACATGCGGTTGCAAAAATTAAACGACAGTAACAAAATCTTTGATGACCAGTTTTCAATGAAAAAGAACGAATTAGTTGCGCGATGAATCGACTAGACTTGGCATTTTTATGACGTCTGTTCTATTAGCTTTCGTATCTTTTGAATCACATGATTAGTTATTGTTGGGATATTTCAGTCTGCTCGGGAAGGTACGGCAGCCACCGCAATTATAATGGAAGCGGTCGGTGGCCCCCGAAGAGATATTGTCTCGCTGACGCCGTCATATTTAGTGGGATGATTATCGCTTTCAATATTGCGGCAAAGCTGTGTCAAAATGCTAAAAATGTCAGTGACGTCAAAGGGTGACAAATTTTGCCGACGCAATGCGAGCATTTATTGTTCCAAATAGGTTTTAAGTGTTCGTGTTGATGACTGTAAGGTGTATGTTTAGATTAATTATATATTAAGTATGGTGCATTTAATAGGACAAATCAAATTAAAGTTATTAAAGACATGGAAATTTTCCACGCGGGAATATAAAAATTGGGTAATTGGCAAGGAATGTAATTGTCGCTGAAAATGCAAAAACAAGCGACAAAAGAGAATAGCGATAAAGGTTCCCCCAAACACACGCGACGCGACAGTCGCGACGCGATTCTATCGCTTGGCGACAGCGATTCTGTCGCCATTGGTATGGAAGCGTAGATAGAAAATTGCCTGCAGCGACCCAACGATAGAATCGCGGCGGCTAGTTGGCGCCGTCGCGGCGATGAAATCGCTTAGGTCTCGGGGAGCCTTAACTCTTTGTCCTCATCTGCAGAGGATAAAGACAATGTTGCGTTCCGTTTTATTTGCAACAAACATTGAGAGGAAATTGATGTGAACAGATGGTTAAATTTATGTCTAAACATTAATAACTGATACTTATTTAACCAAAAACAGCATCGAAAACCGACTAGTTCTCAAAATGCGCGGCAGGCGATCATTGTCCTATTCTGTTGCAGTTTGGGACAAACGCTTATTGCGAGTTGAGTTTGTCCCAACATTTACAAGAGAGGGCAATGTCGTTGTCATTGGCAATGTTGTTATTTTACATTCCTTGGTAATTGGTAATCTCAGTATTACCAGAACATAAACGGTACTCCAAACCATTCTTGAGTTCAGATATTGGAGGTCTTCACGACCAACAGAGTAGTACATAGGTTTTCGAGCTTGTGTGTTAGTTGGAGAAACCCAATTAGACATCATTACACCAGTATATACAAATCATAACATTTCCAGAATATCTAAGGTACCATACATTAAGACCAACATAGTGATTCATAGGTTCTGAAGCTTGTTTGTTAGTTGGAGAAGCATCATGAAACATCATTACACCATTATATAAAAATCCCAGTTTTCCCAGAACAGTTACGTAACTCCAGAATTATATAACAGAGTGATGTACAGGCAGAGCTTAAAATATTCATCTTCATGAAGCAACTTCGGTCCGAATTTTGACAAACATCGCATGAATATTCAAAACATAGAATGACATAGTCAGACGACTACTCCACGAACTCATTCATTCGACTGTCACTGAGTGTGGTTACTATGTGCAGAAAAAAACATAATTAGCATTGTTTATGTTGATGTTTACCACTGAAAGTGCCTCGCGGATGAAAATCGGATTCAGTCCTGTGTGATAAATCACTTCACTCATTTGAAACGTGTTCAGATTTCAGATAATTTATCAATTTGTAAAATGTGCATAAATATTCAATGACTAATATTCAACTGAATATTGACTGTCCAGGGCCGACTATGAATGTGTCGGAAGTGAACTGACAAATGAAGAAAAATGGTCTTCACTAAAAATTTTCGATTATTTTACACTCTGTGTACAGGTTCCTAAATTTTCTTGTTAGTTGGAATTGCTCCAATTGGCATCATTACACAGTACGTCCCGAGCAGTACACATGTTTCATGACGATTACTGCAACTTATGTATGACCAGATCCAGTCACAATCAAGTCGCAACAACCAAATTTGTATCGATTGTGCTTCTTGGGGCACGTACGAAAAAAAACCTGTTATTATGATCGCAAACATCGCATCCACATTTTTTTGTTCGTTTTATCTTCAATAGTGTTATAGAATAAATCTTGGTCTTGGCGTCCATTGATGACTGACTGTACATATGTGAATTGTTGCTACTCCATAATCGATCTGAATCAGAGTAAGTTGCACCCCGAAGGCGTTGGCACTCCCATACTTACTTGCTTCATACTTATTATACATATTATATATGATATACATATTACAGCATTCTCTACCAGAACTACAATTGAGTTTTTAGCTTGAGGTTCTATATCATCAGGTACGAGGTACGATATGTTTTATTTTCTATAAGTATTGAAACCACCAAGGGGTATCATGAAATGACAATCTAATTAATTGCATACCTTGAACTGACTAAAGCGCGCAACACATTCAATCGACAATACTCGGTTTCAGTATTGCACGGAAGTGGTTGTTACTAAGACCAACATTCAGATGTAAGAGTGAAGTAATTTACGTATGAATAATTTAACAAAATTTTCGCTTCAAACGGTTTTCACCACACTTATCCCAAAATGAATTAAATGTAAATGTATATAAAATATGTTGCTAAAAAATATCTATCAGTCACTGTGCAACCATTTGATGTGATTCTGCGAGATCGTCAACAAAAGGCGCTTCAGTAAAACTTTCATTTAAAAAAATACTGTAACCGATCGTTACAATTATTCAATTTGTTGGCTCCACTACAAAGTAATAAAACGGAATTAATTTTTTTTATGCGGGTGCCAATAAGATTGTAGAGTGAGTGGCCGCTTTCACGGTTCAGTGAAGCACTCACGCTCTTTTTCCCATTCCATTCGCAAAGGAGTTTGTCAGCGGTTGTTAAATTATTTAAAAAAATGTTAGAAAAAGATTGTAAAATAATAGTACGATGCTTAGTTTGCTTGATTGACTGCTCGTAGTTGCTACTCCATTATGACCAGATCAGCTGTTCTTGCACAGGGAACCAACAGATGATTGATTGGGACTGGCACACATCTTCCATGTACAAGTACTGGTTATCTCATTTGTTAGGTCACACGGGCACCTGCCACGTCAGAATGCAAGTCAATGTAGGGAAGGGGGAGGAAATGATGATGCAATCACTCGCCCACTGCAAGCCGAATATACCTCTGCACTTGCCACGAGTTCATGTGGAATTTATTGACATTTTTTGGGTAAGGCTGGAGAGGCAGAGGTCCGTCTTGGTTAACGAGCTGCCAATGTGATAGATAGGAGAAAGCAACTGATGGAATTTCTTGTTGGATGTAGGAAATGAGCTTTGTAGTTCATTTCCAATTCTAGCAGATTACTGCTAGAATATTCAAGTTGAAGGTATAGGAATAGAAATCGAAACGATATGGAAGTCCATTTCCAGTTCTAGCGATTGCTAGAACATGAGAAATATAGAATAGTAGGAGAGTTGAACGGACAAGGGATTGAACCCACGACCTTCTGCGTATGAGGCAGAAGCAGTAGCCATATGACTACCGCTGGTTGTAAAATAATAGTACGATGTGAGAAAAATTAAAAATAAAACGGTTAGTGTCGGCTTTAAAAGTGAATAAAAGAAGCTATTGTTAAAAAATTGAGGGTAAAAGATGTTTATATTGATTATTCCATAGTACATAAAACAGATTGTTACAACAAAAGAAACGGAACAATTGTTAAAATTTTATAAGGCCGTTACAAATATTTAATTAACTTTTTGTCCTATTGGTCTCCGAAAGGTCAAAGGGGGGGGGGGGATAATAAAAAATAAATATTAAAATGAAAACATCAAAAAACTCCTCGGATTTATTAAAGAATGTTTTGGAAATCCTCAAAATTATCCGAATTTTATTTTGTTGCTGTTTTGTTAAAAATATTATTTTTTGGCTAAAAAATCCGAGGGGGGGGGACAAAATAGTTCTGAAATATTTGTATCGGTATAAATAACAAGGAAAAAGGTAAATTATACTAACTGGGTCACAACTGGGTATCTAATCTATGTGGCAGGTCCAACATCGGGCCTTTTTTTCTTTGGGGCTTCTTTCGAGAACCACTCCATTTTTTCCACAGAAAGCGCGGAGGATAATTCGGTCGGCCGTTTGAAGCGCCACTGCAGCATAAGAACCTCTCAATACGCCAATAGTACAACAGAAAAGGCCAGCCAACCAATCTAACCTTCAGTGCGTGTGAATAGCCGACTCCATTTTGTCTTTGATTTCTCATCCGCTATTGAGCATCCGCCATTCGGGAAAATCGAGGAAAAGAAGCGTGTCTTTCCTGGCCACCAGTCGGTGTTCCGTTACCGTTGTTTTTATTTGGCCAACATCCGTCCAAAGTCATCGTCATTCGATCAAGGATCGCCATCTGTATTAAGCCGCAGCCGAGAGCCCGTTGGCTGCCACCTGCCAACAATTGTCACCAACGAACTACCAACATCGATACAAGAACGCCGCTACCAGCGGTACCAGGTCGCCGCCATCGTCAAGAACGCCGCCGCCTCAGTACACAACCGGCACCACCGTTTAGAAAGCCGCCCTTGGTATAGAAACGCCGACGCCTGTTTGAGGCCGCCACCCTCAGTACAAAACCGCCACCACCGTTCAGAACGCCGCCGCCACCACGAGCAACCTACAGACCACTACTGGCCACCAACCGCAAGTATACCCTAGTGTTACTGACGTCCTTAGGGCTCGATAGCTTCAATACAACCAAAAATGTTGTTCAATTTTAAAAAGTGGTAGGCGAATTATTTACACGAGCAGGTTGGTAAAATTTTCACTTTTCTTGTTTCCGCTCTCCGGGCTCGAATTGAAGGAGCCATCAGGCCTCTTCCTTCTAAGATCGTTGTGGAAATCGTGTTCTTCCTGAGGGCTTTTGAAGTCGTTTATAGAAAAGGCTTTAATTCACTTGTGCTTTTACTCGCGTCTTCAACAAGGGTAAGCGTTTCACTTTCCATTGAAATCCCGTCATTCAGTGAGCTCCTCAGAGTTGGTATTGGGAAGGGAATATACTCTTATTGGAAATACTCTGAATGAAAGTCAATTCTTATTGACACTATTAAGAGAGAAGTTTCAATACCGAAGGTTCATTGCAATAAGTGTGACGAAGGGGAGGGGTGTTGAAAATGGTAATTGTTTTGCGTGACGTACTTCTTCGATGAACCTACGCCGAATGGAGTATCCTTCCCCACTGGACTCGATCTTGGGCCAATCGCTTCCAGTCGCCCTGAACATTGGGCGCCCTCAGGTCTTCTACGAACCCTGCGGCCTCTTCCGGGTTCTCTACTAAATATTATCTTCGCTGGACGTTCTTCCGGCATACGAACAACGTGACCAGCCCACTGTAGTCTACCGTGTTAAATAAGCTTAATAATATCCAGCCCTTTACCCGAGCAAAGTTTGAAATCAAATTGAAATCAAAATTTGCTTTTATGATGTCAGTTATTTGATTAGTCCAGTTGATCTCGTTTTGTATGGATTAACGGTTAACACAGCAGAAACGAGAGCATATTTTTACACTGTGAAATCATTCTGAAAACAATTTTTGCTGTCAATGAAATCAACATGATTACTAAATTGATATCATAAAAATTTTAATTTGATATCAAAATGAGTATTCAATTAGATTATTTTCATAACAACAACAGCATATTTTGTTTGCAGATTGCTTTTAATTTTCCGTGAAACACACTTTAGATAATCGACAGCATAATTTGATGTGAAACTGCTTTCATTATGGTAACTGAGGAATGTACATTGAAAACATGCTGCGATATCAATTTGTATTAACTAACAATTGACATCAAATTTTGTTTTCAATATAATCTCAACAGCAGAGCTTAATATCAATTTGCTCTCATTTTGTTAACCGACTTTGCTCGGGTATACACCTGGTACAATTCGTGATTCATGCGGCGCTGCCAGATACCGTTCTCCTGTTTACCGCCGAGTATTGTCCGCAGCACCTTACGCTAAAACACTCCAAAAGCTCTCCGATCAGCCTCCTTTACCGTCCATGTTTCATGGCCGTATAAAGCCACCGGAAGAATCAGAGTAGTACACAGCGCGAGTTTTGTTTTCGTTTGCAGACTACGGGATTTAGGCTGGTTACGAAGTCCGTAATAAACCCAATTTGAAGCTGCAATACTTTTTTTCACCTCGCGGGTAGCATCATTATCGCACGTCACTAATGTTCCAAGATACACAAATTCTTCTACCACTTCAAACTTTCCACCATCCAGCACCATTTCGCTACCACCACCACTAATGAACCCACGTTGATTGCCAGCGACCATATACTTCGTTTTGCTGGAACTGATCCTGAGTCCAATCCTCGCTGTCTCCCTCTTAAAAGGCACAAAAGCCTCTTCCACGGCACGGCGATCAATCCCGATAATATCGATATCGTCCGCAAATCCCAGGAGCATATGCGATTTTGTGATAATGGTACGGCTTCTTTGCACACCAGCTCTCCCAATCGCTCCCTCAAGCGCTATAATATTGAATAGTAGATTCGAGAGTGCATCATCCTGTTTTAATCTATCTAAGGTAACGAATGATGTCGATATTTCATCTGCAACCCTTACACTTGATTTCGATCCGTCCAACGTTATACGAATCAGCCGTATCAGTTTCACCGGAAAACCATGTTCAAGCATAATTTGCCATAATTCATTCCGTTTCACTGAATCGTACGCCGCCTTGAAATTAATAAACAGATGATGTGTCTGCTTGGTATTCGCCAACGAAGGACTCTTCAAGCGGTCTCAATCTGTTGAACAGAATACGGGACATAATCTTGTACGCCGAATTAAGGAGGGTTATTCCTCGGTAATTGACGCACTCCAATCTGTTCCCTTTCTCAAAGAGAGGACAAATTAGGCCGTCTACCTGCTAGACCAGCTAGCAGGCATTTCCTCGTCTTCCCATATTTTCAACATAATATGGTGCAGAACCTCATAAAGCTGCTGCTTCAGCCGGGAGCTGGTTCTTCCCCGCAGCCTTATTGTTTTTCAGCTCTTTAACAGCTTTTTTAATCTCTTCTAGTGTAGGCGACTCCACAGCTTGTCCATCGTCGATAATATTCATTCTGCTCACCGATGCACTTCCACCTAGCAGCCATTTGGGTTTTATCTGTCAGCAAATTCCCTTGTTGGTCGTTGCACATGACGGGATATGGCGCTGTCTTTCTCCGCACGCCATTGACAGACTCATAGAACCTCCCCATATCGTTCTGTTCCATTTTTCCTGCGCCTCGCTAATGACTTGTTCTTCATGTTCTTTCTTCTTTCTGCGGTTGATTCGTTTTTCGGCTGCTCTTGTTTCCTTGTACCGATCTCTATTCGATCGGATACCCGACACCAACATCCGGCTTCTGGCAACGTTCTTCTCGTCTGTCACTCTCTGACACTCCACATCGAACCAATCCGTCGTGGGTCGCTTCTGTGCAGTGCCTACCACTTCTCGTGCTGTTGTGCTCACCGCTCCATGGATCGACTCCCATAGATCGTTGATGTTGTCGCTAACGTTGATTGCACTTATCCGTTCGTCGAGCTTCTGGCGGTACTCAGCCGATACTCCTTCGCATCGTTCGCTGTGAGCTCTCGTTCGATACAGTTGACAACCGTGATCGAATTTTACTGACAACGAGTTCGTGATCAGAGTCAATGTTCGGACCTCTAAATGTCCGCACATCGATAACATCCGAGAAATGGCGCCCATCCACCAAAACATGGTCTATCTGGTTGCAAGTTTCACTATTTGGGTGTGTCCAGGTGTGCTTTCGGATATTCTTTCGTGCAAAGTAGGTGCTATTGATGGCCATCCCTCTGGCAGCAGCGAAATTTACTAGCCGTAGGCCGTTGTCACTGGTAGCGGAGTGAAGGCTCTCCCTACCGATTATGGGACGGAAAAAAGTCCTCTCTACCGACCTCAGCGTTAACGTCTCCGATAACAATTTTCACGTCATGCTTTGGGCAATCTCCATAGGCTTTATCAAGACATTCATAAAACGTGTCCTTCACGTCGTCGGATTTATCGTTTGTCGGTGCGTAAACGTTGATTATGCCTTAATTGAAGGATTTGCCCCGTATCCTCAACACACAGATTCGTTCGCTAATGGGGTTCCACCGCATCACTCGCTTCATCTGCTTGCCCATCACTACGAAACCAACTCCATGCTCTGCTTTTCCACCGCCGCTGTGATAGATGTTATACTTGAATGCAGTGTTGGTCGTGGGGTCCACGGCTCGGAATTCACGTTCTCTGGATCTAAGCCATCGCAAGTCATTAGGACTTCTTGAATAGCGGCCACGTTCACTCCAACCTTCTGTAGTTCACGAGCCAGAAGGCTCACTCGTCCAGGGTCATTTAGGGTCCTGACATTCCAGGTACCGAGTTTGCAATCATAGTCCTTATTTCGTTGCCTGGTCGGTTGCCAATAACAAAGTTCTCTTTTTCTTCTATCTCCATTTTTCGTGGTATTTGAGAGGCTTCAGTAAGCTACCTTACCGGGGTCGTGTTACCTACATCGCGCTGTTGGGGCTGCCACCTTAGGTATAGCTGATGCGATACAGCATTTCGTTGATCAGCCGCTGGGTACCAGGCAGAAGCTGAGCCGCACCTCCTGGTGAACAGACGCTCGAGGCATACCTTCTCACTCTAGCTGATGTCAGAAGGACAACAGTGCCCAAGCTGCACTACCAGCTAAGTACGCAACCCTTAGCTGGCGGTCTTTTGTCATCGGACGACCCGTGGAAGCGTGAGATAGGTACTTGTAGGGACCAGAGCTCTGTTGGGCGCTTCTTGCTTGATGTCAACCCACCATTTTGCAGCCAATATGCATATTAATTTTTGGTATTATTCCTTTTGCATTTTACCTCTTATGTAGGGCTAGTTCATAACAAACAGAGTATGGTATCAATAACAGAATTAGGTATTATTGAGCCAATTTCTCCTGCTCGGGTTGCGTTGCTGAATTTCCAGCAAGCAATCTACGAAGTTGCTCCAGGTTGATATCGAATATATCGACACAGGGACCAGGGAAGAGTGAATCGTAAACAAAATATGAACAGAACATTAAATAATTGATGAGGTTATCGAGATGATGAAAGTGGATTAAAGGGACTGAGAAAACGGAGAAAACCATCGACATAGGGAGAGATAACGTGATGTGGAACATCGAGATGTAGAGAGTAAACTGTATTAGAATAAGCATCATTTGGAAGTGCAGCATGTAGATGTATCAAATAATTAACAATACTCAATTTTGGTAATGTATATTTGGACAACTTCAGGAATCATAATTAATACAAATTTATTATTGTGATGTACGTATACCGCCCATAAATTCATAACAGTCCCATGTTTGCTTGATTTCCTATCTAATGGGACTGTTATGAATTTATGGGCAGTATATACCTAAGCGAAAAATTCGGTCAAACTACCACAACAATGAAAATACTGTCTTTGGACAAACACTTCTCTCCCGCGGTCAATATACATCCCACTTATCTGATATTGTCTGTCACATATCATTGCGGAATCGGGAAATTGTCTCCATCAAAAAACAAACCCCATCGAATGCCGCTAAAGGCGACGACAACATGACTTATGAGGGAATCGGGAAAACAGATACCGACTAGCACTTGTTATTGCCGGATTGCTCAGCCCAGCAAACTCGCGACACCGACACGAGACGATGATATCTGTTTCCCAGGCGATTGAGACCGATACAACACTCCTCCTACATACATATGTTTGATGACCAGCAATGTAGATCGCAATCCGAACTGTTGCTCTGCATGTATGCTATTGGACGCGGATGGCACAATGTACAACACGGAAGAGCATGGCATCTCGCAGCCGCCATATCTGCCCCCCACATAACTATAGGGAAGAAGCGTGAATTTAAAATTGCTTTACATACTATAGTGGTCATAAATCATCGCTTTTACGCTGTGGCTTCCATAGACGTTGCGCGAAGAGTTGGCGTTCGTGAATTGGAAACCCAACTCCATTATTACCCATCAGCGTCGCAGTGCACTTGAAAGGATAGATGCTACAGGAGGCAAGTTGAGCACATATTCTGCCGTAGTGCCATTCCGTGCGATATATCGATCTCGTTACGTTTTATTATTCCTCGCGCAAACCGCTCCATCAGCTGCTGCAGCCGTTCTCCGTGGTCCGATACACAGACAGCCTCTATGAACCGACAGTCAGTAGTAAGTTGCAAAGTAAACGATCTGGAAGAGATTTATGTGATTCGCGTCTTCACGAGAAGTAAATATGTGAAGAGGATTTGATTAGCATGATAGGAAATCGATTCGAGCTGAAGTCATATGAGGGCTGCCCTAGATGATAGATTTGCTGGCCGAGAATAGAAAAGCACTTATAGGATGATTAATAGTCTTTGTTGAAGAGAATATGCTCCGTAAGCTAAGCGGAAGTTTTTAAATTTAAATTGATTTCAGGTACACTTGGGGATTTAGACTTTACTTTGTGGATTTGTATTCGGCTCAGCTAATTGTTCTGAGCTAAGATAATTTGTGAAGGTTTCAATCATATCGCAGAACAAGAAGATGAAACGACAATCATGTTTTATACTGATAGATTCTATGGTAGATCAATCTTTGCACTGCAATGTTTCATCCATCTGATAGCACGATAGCGACTGAGCCACAAATCAAACTGATTTATGGGTTCGATGTCAGTGATTTTCATATGTCAGAAACTAGCATTAACAAGAAGGCCATTTTATAATGGAAAATTTACATGGGTCTGAAATATAAGCATAGACTATCCTGGCGATTTCTTTGTTCATCTTGACCCAAAGTTTTATTCATTTTGACTACGTAAGCCCCCAGATATTACTTAAGTACATGTAAGATGTGCACACCGTGGGAGCATTCTTTCCGAAATTTGTAATGCTGAAAAAAAACCATGCTCAATTAATAACCAAAGAATACAATCAGGAAATGATCTCAGCTTCACCAGCCAGTCGGTATACCACTAGTTGATCATTTCCAGTTAGATTACACATCCAGTTCCATTAGATGCAGTGCCATATGCTGTAAACTACTCGAGCAGGAATCCTTTTCTCACTTCTGGTTCTCTTTCCCGGATCCGTCACCGAACTTCGGCCGTTCGGTGTAGGTTGGGATCTGTTTAGTCTCACCAACGTGCGTTTATTAATGTTCATTTTTCGCCTTCTGTTTGATCCTTGTTCCAGCAGGCATTGCATTGGCTCTCGTTTCGTAGCAGAAGTGAACGATGGGAAAAGAACACCAGCAGCAACCGTTCATCGCCGATGATTGTGAGAAAAACGGAGTCATGGGAAAAAACGACTATGCGATGAGGAACAAAACTGCAAGGTGCAAATGCGTTTTTTGAAAGCTTATGGCATATGGACGTGCGGTGGAAAAGATGAAAGTCATCATATGTCTGATGTAGAAGTTGAGCTCCTTGAGGTTTGATATGATGGGAAAATCTGAAGTCCTGTTCTCGAGCCGTGAGGAGAAGGATACTCTTTCAATTTGCATACATTTTCCAGCACAGTTTTCAATCTGTTTAAAGGGCATTGGAAATTGAAGCAATCCCATTTGGCAATCACGTCGTTTCTATGCGGCACGAATATAAAGCAGCCCATAATATTCTTGGGTAGCTCGTTCGATGCCAAAGGGGATGCATATTTTCGGTTTTGGCACTCTTTTCCATCAGACCAAGATGCACTTGCGGAATATATGCCATCGCCTTCGTCAGTGCCATCGTAAACCAACGCAAGGGAAAAATCATCCCCGGAGATGTTTGTCGTAAAATCGTGAATTGAAATGGCGGCACTTGTAGTGGAAGAAGGAAAATAGCAAAACCGGGGCGGTGTTCTTTGGTTTGCCTCAAAGGAGAGATCACCAATCTTCGACGGACATCAAGCGTGAAACCAAAGCTAATGTTCCCGACGACACCTCCCTTTGCCATCATTGCAGTTAGAAACCGCACTCCTCGATTTTTAACTCGTCATAATGAACAGACCTTCCCAACTCAACCCAAAGCGCCGCTCTTATTCATGGTGCGACCATCCGTTGTCCTTCAAAAACTTTTCCAATCATCCGTTTCATTTTCGTTTCGACGTGCAACGAACGGCGTTGTGCGGAATACCAAAAAATAGCTTCCGACTCTTGGTCTGGAAAAAAAATCTCATATAACAGCGCCCTGCCATCCCGGATTTGGGAAGCTGTGAAACATATGGACGCCTTACATGGGTTTTCTCAACTTTGTTTCTGTCCGAACCGATCCTTTCCTCCGTCATCGAGATAAAAAAGAATAATTGTTTCATATGTTATGACTTTCCGACCGATTCTTCCGCTTTTTCCACTGCTTGCCATCTCGTTCATATTTTTATGAGAATTTTCGGATTCAACGTGACCTTCTGGTTGTCGCTCAAACAGTAGGTTGCCACAGCATAGTGTACTGTACTATATACAGATGGGGAAGGCACTAAATGCTCTTCCGAGAAGCATACGACCAACGTCGACCAGCCAGCATCAGTGCTTCAGCGAGTTGGGTAAATTGAGGATCAGAAAGGCCAAGTGTTGCATCGTGTAGGGTGAGCGACCAGACAGTTGTGGATGCGGTTGCAGTTTTTATAGCGAAAGTTTGGATCGATCGATTAGTAAACCAAATAATAGATGTAATACTTTGAAAAAGTTACAAACCTCTCAAATGAGAAATAATTTATTCTCTTTTCAAAATAGCACCTTCTTAGTTACTAGTCAAGAGCAAAAGTTGAACCAACATACATGTACACAAGAGTGATTTAAATTTTGAATTTTTTGCCCTTTTAAACGATGATATTTCCTTCTATTTTTTAAACTAATTTGGTAATAATTTGAATGAGTTCGTGGCACGGCAAATGCTGGGTAAAGCGTACCATTGGTACTTCGCGTACCTGAAGGAATAAAATAGACCCCATCTCGCGGTCCTTAGCCTCTTACCCAGCAACTCCTATCTCTACCTCCCCGCGGTGCTGGCCGGGATACGAGCAACCTTAGGGAAGATCGGGTAACCAACCCCGGTGGGAACTATGGTCGTATGCTGACAGGGAAGGGGGGTTTGCTCCTCTCCGGAGGTGCAAATCTTACTGAGCGTCTGTTCTCCATGTCAGGATCGGCTCACAACAGCGTCTGTTCCCCGTGTTAGGGCGGCTGATCATCGTCCGAGTGCCAGTGAGGGACTCTAAGTGAAGCTGTGCACCATGGTCCACCGGGAATAAGGAGGAATGGTCCTCCGGAAATTTAGGGGGTTTGGTGTCAGGCCCTGCAAGCCAGCCTTTAAAAAATCATAAGCAACGAACAATCAACAAGAGAGTACGGACCGGAACCATCGGCGAAGACCACTGCGACGAAAAGGGACTAGCGATTGGAAACTCGGTTCGTGGAACTGCAAATCTCTCAACTTCATCGGGAGCACACGCATACTCGCCGATGTGCTCAAGGACCGTGGATTCGGCATCGTAGCGCTTCAGGAGGTTTGTTGGAAGGGATCAATGGTGCGAACGTTTAGAGGTAATCATACCATCTACCAGAGCTGCGGCAACACACACGAGCTGGGAACAGCTTTCATAGTGATGGGCGATATGCAAAGGCGCGTGATCGGGTGGTGGCCGATCAATGAAAGAATGTGCAGGTTGAGGATCAAAGGCCGGTTCTTCAACTTCAGCATAATCAACGTCCATAGCCCACACTCCGGAAGCACTGATGATGATAAGGACGCATTCTACGCGCAGCTGAAACGTGAGTACGACAGCTGCCCAAGCCACGACGTCAAAATCATCATAGGAGATTTGAACGCTCAGGTTGGCCAAGAGGAGGAGTTTAGACCGACTATTGGAAAGTTCAGCGCTCACCGGCTGACGAACGAAAACGGCCTACGACTAATTGATTTCACCGCCTCCAAGAATATGGCCATTCGCAGCTCCTACTTCCAACACAGCCTCCCGTATCGGTACACCTGGAGATCACCACTGCAGACAGAATCACAAATCGACCACGTTCTGATTGATGGACGGCACTTCTCCGACATTATCGACGTCAGGACATATCGTGGCGCTAACATCGACTCTGACCACTATCTGGTGATGGTTAAACTGCGCCCAAAACTATCCGTCATCAACAATGTTCGGTACCGACGACCGCCGCGGTACGACCTAGAGCGAGTGAAGCAACCTGATGTCGCCACTGCATACGCGCAGCATCTCGAGGCAGCGTTGCCGGAAGAGGGTGAGCTCGATGGGGCCCCTCTTGAGGACTGCTGGAATACAGTCAAAGCAGCCATTAACGACGCAGCGGAGAACAACGTCGGGTATATGGGTCGAAGTCGACGGAACGATTGGTTCGACGAAGAGTGCAGACAGATTCTGGAGGAGAAGGACGCAGCGCGGGCGGTCGCGCTGCAGCAAGGTACCCGGCAGAACGTGGAACGTTATAGACGGAAGCGGAGACAGCAGACCCGCCTTTTTCAGGAGAAGAAACGCCGCCTGGAAGAAGCGGAGTGCGAGGAGATGGAACAGCTGTGCCGTTCTCAAGATACACGCAAGTTCTATCAGAAGCTCAACGCATCCCGCAAAGGCTTCGTGCCGCGAGCCGAAATGTGCCGGGATAAGGATGGGAGCATCTTGACGGACGAACGTGGTGATCGAAAGGTGGAAGCAGCACTACGAGGAACATCTGAATGGCGCTGAGAGTACAGGCAATGAAAGTCAAGGCAGCGGAGGAGATGACTACGTCAGTTCAGCGGACGATGGAAGCCAACCAGCCCCCACCTTGAGGGAAGTTAAGGATGCCATTCAACAGCTAAAGACCAATAAAGCAGCTGGTAAGGATGGTATCGGAGCTGAGCTCATCAAGATGGGCCCGGAAAAGCTGGCCACTTGCCTGCACAAACTGATAGTCAGAATCTGGGAAAACGAACAGCTACCGGAGGAGTGGAAGGAAGGGGTTATATGCCCCATCTACAAGAAAGGCGACAAACTGGAGTGTGAGAACTTTCGAGCGATCACCATCCTTAATGCCGCCTACAAAGTGATATCCCAGATCATCTTCCGTCGTCTGTCACCATTTGTGAACGAATTCGTGGGAAGTTATCAAGCCGGCTTCGTTGACGGCCGCTCGACAACGGACCAGATCTTTACTGTACGGCAAATCCTTCAAAAATGCCGTGAATACCAGGTCCCAACGCACCATCTGTTCGTTGATTTCAAGGCGGCATACGACAGTATAGACCGCGTAGAGCTATGGAAAATTATGGACGAGAACAGCTTCCTGGAAAGCTTACCAGACTGATCAAAGCAACGGTGGATGGTGTGCAAAACTGTGTGTAGATCTCGGTGAACACTCCAGTTCGTTCGAATCGCGCTGGGGACTAAGACAAGGTGATGGACTTTCGTGCCTGTTGTTCAACATTGCGCTAGAAGGTGTCATGCGGAGAGCCGGGTGTAACAGCCGGGGTACGATTTTCAACAGATCCAGTCAATTTATTTGCTTCGCGGATGACATGGACATTGTCGGCCGAACATTTGCAAAGGTGGCCGAACTGTACACCCGCCTGAAACGTGAAGCAACAAAAGTTGGACTGGTGGTGAATGCGTCAAAGACAAAGTACATGCTTGTGGGTGGAACTGAGCGCGACAGGGTCCGCCTGGGAAGCAGTGTTACGATAGACGGGGATACCTTCGAGGTGGTCGAGGAATTCGTCTACCTCGGTTCCTTGCTAACGGCTGACAATAACGTTAGTCGTGAAATACGAAAGCGCATCATCTGTGGAAGTCGGGCCTACTACGGGCTCCAGAAGAAACTGCGGTCGAAAAAGATTCGCCACCGCACCAAATGTGTCATGTACAAGACGTTAATAAGACCGGTAGTCCTCTACGGACATGAAACATGGACAATGCTCGAGGAGGACTTGCAAGCACTCGGAGTATTCGAGAGACGGGTGCTTAGGACCATCTTTGGCGGTGTACAAGAAGACGGTGTGTGGCGGCGAAGAATGAACCATGAGCTCGCCCAGCTCTACGGCGAACCCAGTATCCAGAAGGTAGCTAAAGCCGGAAGGGTACGATGGGCAGGGCATGTTGCAAGAATGCCGGACAGCAACCCTGCAAAGATGGTGTTCGCTTCCGATCCGGCAGGTACGAGACGACCTGCGAGCGAGATGGGCAGACCAGGTGCAGAACGACTTGGCGAGCGTGGGGCGTATTCGAGGATGGAGAGATGCGGCCTCGAACCGTGTATTGTGGCGTCAAATTGTTGATTTAGTGTTATCTGTATAGATGTAGACTAAATAAATGAATTGAATGAGTTCGTACAGTTGATGTTCATATAAAAATTACTATGAAAACAGATTTTTCGTGCAATCAATCATTATCATTCTAAAGTTTACTTTACTCGGCGTTGCAATAACCCCCTTTTGCCAGATAATACGATCTCATTCGATCTTTTTTGTTATACAGTCATACCTTCATTAATCGATATTGAAGGGACCATCGATTCAAGGAAATATTGAGACGTGGATTTTAAAATCCTTGAAAAGCTGTTTGCAGGAATCATCATAGTAACCCAGAAAATATTTTTTTGCAATTCCTGATCATGATACCTTGTTTACAGTTGACGTTTGAGTGTTAAAACGGCCTACTTTCCCATACCAATGAAATGGGTGCTTTAATGAACATTATGCAACTCAAATGGGCTTTGAGGATTTGATTTAATAAATTCAAGGCCTTTGGATTTTTTCTACAGAAATTCCTACGATCGTCGCTCCAAGAATTTCGGCGGAAATTCCTCCGGGAATTCTTTCAAAAATTTCTTCATAATTTTTTGGAGCGAAATCTCGCAGGAATCTTCTAACTGTGGAAAGTTATTTTTTAAATCTATGAAGAATAATTATTGTATCCTATACATACGAATTATCTTATCCTGTTATCATGAGAAAAACTAAAATCTTCTTTGGAAATATTGTTGTAGCAATCCGAATATATCACATAAACACTTCTGAAAATTCAAAATCTAAGGAAATTTTAAACAAAATGTGGCATTTGCCATTTTCATCTGAAACTAAATTCGCGCGAAGGAATAATTTGCTGCCATGAGTCGATATCGAGTCATAGAACATCGACTCATGAAGGTTTGATTGTGATAACGCGATGCCAACAAAAAAATTTGAAATAAATTTACAAAAGTGCCTACTTTGATGGGATATTTATGAATAAACTGATTTCACCACACCACCGCGCGCACGAAGAAGCAATTATTAGAACGCTAGAGGCGCTGTTATCCCATTCAGCATTTGTGATTAACATGATACAACTTTAATACCCAGGATTATGCATAAAGGGTTTGGTCCAAGGGCTGGTCGGTACCTTGAATGTCTAATTTATAGTTTTGGTTTGCTTGTTCTCAAATATGAAATTTGAGCTACTTGATGATTTGATGAAAAACATGGAATTCTGATACATAAAGTACCGTCTTGATCAAAACATGGTGATACAAGACAAGCACCATTAGCAATCTAATACTTATGCATTCACTCATCACACCAAAATCAGTCGTCAATCCGCTCTCGATCAGTTCGGTCACCTTTTTGCTTCAAAGCAAATCTTTTTTCTGCGATTCGGTTATCCGACAACAATGGCCGCCGCCATCATACGGAAAAACACGTTGGTCATTGATTTCAGTGTGTTACCCGCGCGACTAATTGCTGGGGACGTTGAGAAGTTTATTCGCGACAATCTTCGGATTGAATCTGCTGCCATCAAAAGTCTTCAACTGCACACCATACGAAAATGTGCTCTGATCGAAATGCGTACTTTAGAGGTGGCAGAACAACTGGCTGCTTCTAATCATCTGCAACATTTTTTGATAGTGGGAAAGAAGAAGTATAACATTCCAGTCTACGTTGAAGATAATGCTACAAATGTCCGCATCCATGACCTTCCCCCGTGAATTTCTAATGAAGCTATCGCTGATTACATGAAACAATACGGAAAAGTTAAGTCAGTAGCGTGTGAGTTGTGGAAGAAATTTTCCGCAGGTATTCCAAACGGTGTTCGTGTAGTGAGGATAGATTTAGAGAAACACATACCATCATACATCAGAATCCAAGATCAGTTAACTACTGTGTCTTACCGAACTCAGATACCCACTTGCCGCCGGTGTGGTAGAAAAGTTCACCCTAAACAAAAATGCTCTGAAGCAGGAGCTGGTGGAAAGGAAACCAATGCATCGATCATTGTACCCGTTGGCGATACTCATGCAGTGCGTCAAAAACAACAACAACCAGACAATGTGAATGTGACTGATCATCAAGCGCAGATGGACGACGAAATTCAAGTGAGTAACGAAAACCGTAAAACAATCGAACAGCCAAAACGAAACGTTCGCCCGCTGAATACGGAGACCAGTTCACCACCGCGCAAGAAAGCCACTTTGGAAGAAGCAAACGTAAACCCAACTCGATCCGATACACTTTGTGAGATCGACAACGGAGACAACGACGACGACGAAGTGGATGACACCGAGAGCGATACGGAGCCTGCGGCAGATGATATCGACGGATGGATATTGAAATCTAGAAGGCGCGGAAAACGACAAGATAGAATGATTGCGAAATGGCTAAGTGAATTATAAGTTTGATAATAAATGAAATGTAATATTTTTATTGTAAGAAAATCATGACACGAATGCATTATTTTGATGTGAAGTGTCATTAATAAACAAACAAACAAACAAACATCACACCAAAATGTGACGTGTACACCCAACCAGAGAATGCATGATTTTATGACAATCGTGCATGAATTCCATGCACAGATTGCATGAGGCTGAGGCCCATGCACAGATTGCATTAAGTCAATCTAGCAAGCCATTGCATTAGGTATCTGGTCACGAGAAAAAGGAACTAGGTTTGTGTTTGTGTCTACATAGAATCTATTTTTAAACTTCCGTCGAGGAACGAATTCTTTACACATACTTCGCCAACCTTATTTGCTTACAAAAAAATTTGACCGAAATCGAGAATTGAACCTATGCCGTCCACCAAGCCTAGCGCTATCCGGCTGACGCGCTTGCCATCTGGGCTATACACTAGCTGAGAGAAGCAGTGATAGAAGACTATTATAATCCTCGTTCTATACTATGTGAATGAAGTAGAAGGGTAATAGAGATAGCAAAGGGCGATGAAAATGGAATTGGCTCTGCGTCCTTGTCCACCATCAAGTTGAACGGAGTCGGGAAGATTGTGTGAGTCGAAGCTATGCTGATGTACACGATGCATATATTTGTTGCTGGAGGAGCTAAAGAGAGTCGTTTAGATGTGTTGGTCGAAACCAAATAAACCGATTTAATGCAATGAGTTGACGTAACAAGTATAACATTCTGTGAGTGGTTTGCATGCGAGATTTGATACAAAATGATTAATGCAAAGAATGTAACTTTTTGTTTTGCGTGTATGAAATTCGTATCAATGAAGAACTGTAATCAGGCATTCTTATACGATCTGAGGATGTCGGGGTGGTTCCTCCACTATTAGGTCTTTGACCCTATGTGAGACAGTCCGTGTTTTGCTATGAGTTGCGAAAAAATATCACTCCAGAATGTTGGCGAAGTCCGCAAATATTGTCGATTCAGTTGTCCTTTCATACTGACCAGCATAATATACATATATGAGTGCCATTCCAAACTCTTTTAACATCGATCTCAAGTAGGGGAACTGTTCCGATCTCAATCTCACTGAAAATATATTCATCTCATCGCGAAACAAAAAAACGGCACCAAACTAAGAAATAAATCAAATATCTTTTCATTGTTTTGTTTTTGATAGGATGAATATCGGAGCCATGAGATGAAATCCAGGAGCAGTTGGCCTAATTTGAAAAATTGCTTTAAGATTCTTTAACAGATTAGGATTGATTTATCCTATTATTCGATTGATACATATGATCGGAGATCTGCCATTCTAAACAAAGCGCTAAAAATACAATTTTTGGAATCTTAGTCCAGCTGTTTATAGCAAATCAATTGTTTTTAGGTAACGTCCAGAAGCTCTTAGCGGGGGAAGAGGGTTAAATCAATTTTCAGACGGTCCATTTATAGTTTGCCTTAACAAAAAGTGTTACGTTGTGTTTTGTGTTACAATGTTAAGGGGTGCTTTTTTTTTTTTTTTTTTTTTAACTTATTTTATTTGCTAATTATCTCTGGTTGAATTCAACCATGTAGGAATTACAATGTTTTCTACTTAAGCTAAACTTAACCTAATTTATACTAAGGGTACAAGGAGCTAATCGTGGCAATAGAAGATTGCAACGATTTTTGTCTAAAATTGGAAATTATTTTGTTGGACATTTGTTGCAATGTCTCAATATTAGAAATTCTATGAAGTTCATTGGTACTATACCACGGAGGCAACTTCAGAATCATTTTCAAAATTTTATTTTGAATCCTCTGAAGTGCCTTCTTTCTGGAATTGCAGCAACAAGTCTATATTGGAAAAGCATACAATATGGCTGGTCTAAGAATTTATTATAACATCAAAAATGTGTTCTTAAGGCAAAGTTTTGATTTTGTGTATAAGTGGATATAGACACTTAAATTATTAATTACATTTGGCTCGAATGCCTTCAATGTGATATTTCAAAGTTAATTTTTGATCTAGCAGAAGTCCTAAATATTTAGCATCGCTAGACCAATTAACTGGAACCCCATTCATAGTGACAATATGTCTGCTAAAAGGTTTCAAATATGAAGCTCTCGGCTTATGTCGAAAAATTAAAAGCTGAGTTTTGAAAGCATTCGGGGGAATTTCCCATTTTTGAAAGTAAGTGGAGAAAATGTCCAAACTTTTTTGCAATCTACTACAAATCACACGAAGGCTTCGCCCTTTGGCTGAGAGGCCCGTGTCATCTGTAAACAAAGATTTTTGACACCCTGTTGGTAAATCAGGTAATTCAGAAATATAAATATTATACTATATGGGCCTTGGGGAACACCAGCTCTCACAGGTAATCTATCAGATTTAGAATTCTGATAGTTTACCTGCAGTAAATTAAAATTCATTAATTTTACAATCAAACCTTCATGCCAAACACTGTCAAATGCTTTCTCTATATCAAGAAGAGCAACTCCAGTCGAATATCTTTCAGATTTGTTGAGCCAAATTTAATTCGTAACTCTTAATAGCTGATTGAATGCTGGGTGGTTGAATGCCCATGGCGAAAACCAAATTGCTCATCAGCAAAAACAGAATTGTCATTAATATGAACTATTATTCTATTTGAAATAATCTTTTCAAACAGTTTGCTTATTGAAGAAAGAAAACTGATTGGGCGATACCTAAAAGCCTCAGCTGGATTTTTGTCTGGCCTCAAAACTGGAACAACTTTGGCTTTTTTTTCATTTATCAGGGAAGTATGCCAATTGAAAACATTTGTTAAATAAATGAACCAAAAAGGTGAAGGGCTCTCAGGAAGATTTTTGATGAGTATGTAGAAAAAACTATCATTACCAGGGGCTTTCATACTTTTGAATTTTCTAGTAATAGATTTCACTCCATCCAAATTAGTTCCAAACGAAGCGTCAAAAACTTTCTCTTGATTGAGAATGTCTTCGAAGCTCCGTGTAATCTGATCCATTGGACTAGTGAGACCTAGATTAAAATTATGGGCACTCTCTAACTGCTGAGCAAGTTTTTGAGCATTTGCGCCATTTGTTAATAAAATTTTATTTCCCTCTTTAAGCGCTGGAATTGGCTTTTGAGTTTTTTTTAGGAATTTTCGTTTATTTTCAAAATGGTTTCGAACTGGGATCCTACTTCGAGACATTATTCTCAAAGTTGGCTCAGAATAGGGAATCGTTCTTTAATTTCATTTTGCAAATCTCGTCAAATAACTTTCAACCCGAGATCGAGAGTTCTTTGGTATTGCCTTTGCCTCACATTTTTAAGACGGCTCAGTAGCTGAAGATCGTCGTCAATAATAATGGAGTTGAATTTAATTTCACATTTAGGAATTGCAATGCCTCTGGCTTCGATAATTTAATCTGTCAAAGATACGAGAGCATTATCAATCGAGAGGAATATCAACATCAAAATTCCTATCGATATACGTTTTTTAGAAATCTTAATTAGCTCTATGATATTTAAAAGTAGAGCTTGTTAAGGATTGTTAATGGCTTCTTGTGAGATTTCTAACGTCACAGGAAGGTGATCAGAGTTAAAGTCAGCATGAGCTACCAATTGGCCGACAGCTGACTTGAATCCGTTAAAACTAAATCAATTTTTGAAGGATTTCGACTGGAAGAGAAACAAGCTGGTCCATTGGAATATTGAATAGCATAATATCCCGCAGAACAATCAACAATTCTTCAAATAAATATTACCATTGGAATTGCTTTGAGCATTATTCCACGAACGGTGTTTGGTATTGAAGTCACCAATTATGAAATTTTTTGATTTGTTGCGAGTTATCAACAAATTCTTTTGCTGCCCATTGCATTGGAAAGACAAGTAGACAGCAATAAAATAGAAATATATAAATTGTTATGTTCAGTTGTGTTGATCGACTGCTTGCTCCGAAAATGTGTGCACAACTCTCCCGCTTGTTCAATTCTAAACTCCATAGCCATTTATTCTAACTTCCGGATATTAATTCGATCTAGTCTCAATCCAATGACTTAGACAATAACTCTCCACAATAATTTCGTTACCACGACGATGAATGAATATTGATAATCACGGTTTGTCGCAGCGCTTATTCCACGTATGTACTGCGCTTACTCACATGAGTACATGTGCCACCATCATCATCGGTAGAGTAGCCGCACATTTACGACTCATTAGTATACCGATTCCGATTGCTTTCCGGATATGGGTCCCTTAGGTGCCATTTCTAACAGCCATCAACCATCCCGAGCCCAGCTCGGGATTGCTCATCGCTGTCGTCCTCCGGTTGATACTCGTTGTTTCACTGCAAAGCAATTTGTATATTTATCTCCTCTCCATGCGCCATTTATCCCACCTAATGACGGTTGTTGTTTGTTTTAATCTTGCGGTTTTAAATTCAGCGATTGCGAAGAGATGGTTCTACGAAACGCCACCCGGAGCGATCCTACGGGAAGCCACCGCAAATGGGAGAGAAGGTTGGAAATGAAACAAGAAACGTAGAGTCAAATTAGCAATTTTCGCGGCTGACAGTCGAACAATGAACCCGAAAAATGCACGCCAACTGGCAAAGGAGCCCCACTGTATGATGATGTGGCCGTGGCGAAATGGAACGAAATTCATTAGGGTAGAACTAACTAACGGATAGCTTTGTTGCTGAACTGGGAGTAGTGCCGTCAGTTGTTGGGATTCGAGCAACTGGTGAGTAGCTCGGCGCATCAACAACAATGTCCGCAATCAAAGCGGAGGCTTGCGATCTGCTTGGAACAATATCTTACAGAAAGTAAAAAGTGAGTCAGACCCGGAAAGATGGATTTTGCATGGTTAGAGATGAAGCAGGTTCTCCAGTGGAATGCACTGTGTGCATCGTCCATGTCGAATTGTTGGATGAGCACTAAACAGTGTTCTTGAGGTTGTTGGTCGCAATTGGAATCCGTGAAGCAGAAAGAAATTCGCTTCATTGTTGATTTCCTACAAGTATCGTTTCAATGAAAGGTTTTTTTATAATATTTTTATTACACAATTTTGTAGAAACAAATTTCAAAACATTTTTTTTATTAAAAACAAATTATGACTGGATTATTTACAAACTGAGTCAATCAAAAGATTATTCGTGATTTCATTACTTTTCTACAGACAAAACGTTTCAAAACTAGATCTTAAAGATTCAATTCGAATCAATTTTTAATTGCATTAGGTATATTGCTATCTATAGCACACGTGCTATTGTATTTATATTGGAATTAGTCAAAAGCATCATTTGAAGTAACCATAACCATGCAGGATCAACCTTTCTAAATTAAATGCGTGTAGATTGTAGTGGATGCTACATTGCAGATTCTGATTTCAAAGACGCACAAAATACGATTGTTATTTTCAAAGCATACTGTCTTCATCAGAATTAATAAATAAAGGCGCCAGGTGACTCTCGCGTTCCATTTCCATTCCACCTCACGGTTATGACATCGAAAACCGTTTGAGTTTCAATTTATCTTGGATGATGACTTATAGGTACTTGTCATTTATAGTATAAGAAACATCATCGTTCAATGCGTTCAAAGTCCCAAATTAAAATCTAGGTACATAAACAGAATTATCGCCGTTAAGAAATTCACTTGCCAGCTGTGTACTGCTTGAAAAATTGTCATTATGACAGAATCATTTCCTGACCACTGCGTGTCCTACGATTTTTCACAGGGCTGTGTACCTCCCATTATAATAATTTAATAACATAGCAAATTTTTGTAATTTATTGTGCAAATTTGCGTTATAAAATCACCATTCATAAACCTCTAGGCGCACTTGTTTGCTTGCAAAAGTGTCCCCATTAAACATCATGAAAAACGCGCCGAAATGTAAACACAGTTTCCCGAAGCGGCACATCCGAAAAAACGATACTCCCAACTCATAAAAAAAGCATAAACCACACAATGCTGAGAAGAGCGGCACCAAGACAGATTGTCCCGCAGCCGCAACACGACGATGATGATGACGGAGCAGAGGGATATTATGGCAGGACAGACGGCCATCCGTCAAAGCTCTCTTATGAACAAAAAAAAACACGACAATTGTTGACCACCTGTTGCCTGTGCTGGCTCGCTGTTGGCGAACTTCTTGCCACTTCTTAGTAACGGCACACCAATCCGATCCGAAGTTATTATAGACTCTGTGTCCGACCGATGATGGGCCAGGCAAATATTAGCGCAAGATTCGGGCGGTATCTTTGGAGCCTGCGGTCGGAATGCCTTCTGGGTTTTTTAGCCATCAAGAACCTATCATCAACATCATTGTACCTAATCGTTTATTTCGTTCATTATTAAAATATCGTCGGGCTTCCAGTTAGATTATCAGACAAATACTTCAGACTTTATCTGGAAACTGCGTGTTCGATTCTCAGCTCTATGTTTTTTTTTCATGTGTCATTTATGTTAAAAAAAAGCTAAAATTGGTTAGTGATGGAAACTGGAAGTAAGTTGGAAGTCAGGACAAGATCCAGTAGGAACACATAGCTTGATAAAAGAAGAAAGATGTTTGCGAGGTGAACCGGCCCAGGGTCGAAAACCTCACTAATAAAGATAATAATAAAGAAAGATGTTAACAAATAGCAAATATAGTATATTAACAATATAGTCCACTTCGTAAATCCCCATATATTAGGCAAGAGACAGCATATTAACACCATCTTGCGTCACAAAAGGCAACTAACGCCTAAAAAGGATAGCCAAGGGGTGCGTTTTTTGCGAAAATTACACTAATTTTACAATTTTTGAAATTTTGAATTACATTTTTTTAAATTTCATTTTTATACTCAGATATCAACATAGGGTTATGGGATGATCTCTAGCATATTATTATGAAATGTTATGTTGCATATTGAATTAAACGTTTAAGCACCCCTCGGAATGTCTCTTCACTACACGGTTAGATCAGACAACCTAAAATGAAGTTCAAACAACTCAAAATTAAGTTCATTTCACTTAATTTGGACCGTTGGTGGGGGAAGCCAATTTTGAGTTAGATGGCTCAACTCGGATTTGAGTAGTTTGCGTTTGATCCCGTGTGAAAATATTAAGTTGTTTCCACCTAATGTTAAGTTCAAATAGGTTTAAAAAACCTAAATTTGAGTTCAACCCCTTTAACCTAGCGTTGGCTTCCCCCATCGAACTGCTATCGTTGGGTGGTTTTCTTTCTCTGTTTTTGACATCAAATGATGGAATGAAAGAGATGCCAGATCGAAAACAACTCAAAATTTGGGTTGTTTGATCTACCCGTGTACATTGCTTGCCTTTTGCGACACCGCGGCGCTACTGCATTGTCTCTTCAAATCAGCCAGAGTGGACTATATTGGTAGTACAGTATATTTGCAAATAGTCACTTTATTCGGCTCGTCAAACAGTATAATGTTAACACACTTATTCTATCATATTTTATTTTTCGAGTTTTCGATAATGACCAAAAGATTCGTGATGATGCTTCAGCCTTAAGAACCACCAGCTCTAAGTATATAATCCTTTTAATGGATGAGCATTTTGGACAAAGCTGGTAGTTGAAGCCACAATAGAAGATCATCTAACGCCAACTGTAGGCTTTGTTAGCCGTAAGCTGACTTCGTTAGTGTGATTGTCTTTTTTAAGGTGGATGTATGCCCTGGAACAAGAAAATTCTATAGAAATGGTTAATAGTTGGAAGGCAACGACAAGAAAAAAAAATTACGGCCCAGGTTACCAGTAAGCATTAAATAAATCTAAATAAAGCTTTCGTGACCTTATTTGCGCCTTCACGCCAACTCTGCAGCAACGACGGCCAGCAACGACGGCCATCCCTGATGCCATTTGAACCGCTACTGATGCGATCATTGCATTTGAATTGTTTGTCACATTGAAGAAAAATCATTCTCAAATCAATTCTCTTTCTCTTCCCTTTAATATAATGGTCCTGACAAGAACTGATTTACGCTTCTTGACTCGCCTTCACAACCACTGAACAGCATACAAAATGATTGTTAGAATCTAGCAAGAAAACTTCATTTCTACCGCTTAACCTTCCTAATGCATTAGAAAAAAGTTACACATTGTGCATTGGGGTCCATTTGGACCCAAGATTTCATCACGATTACAAAAGCTCAATTTTCAAACGATTTTCGATCTTTAGGTTCCAAACGAAAGATTCCTAGGTTCCTAGAACAAGCCAATGGGGTGATTCATTCGATTTGACCTCTCTAGTCCCCGGAAAACCTGTACTAAAGAGGTACTGTTTGAGCTTCTCAATTTGGCACCTCTTTTTCGAGCTTCGTGTTATGAAACATAAAATTGCTAGCAAATATGTGCTCCGATGGACCAACTGTATTTGCTATCTTGTATTGGAAAATGTATCCGTAAAAGTGCCCATTTCTAGAAGTTAATCCCAGAGCTTCGCGATTGTTTCGTAATAATTTATCCTTGCAAATTATGGATGTAATCAATAGTGAACATCTCTTGTGATCTTCAAGTGCCATATAAACGGTCCTCCGGAAGATCCGGAGCATACGTAAAATGGCCAATTTCAAAAATTTATTCAAAAGCTTCGCGAACTTTTTCGTAGCAATCCAACCTGGCATATTGTGGATGCCCCAGGAACGGTCATCCGTAAAATCCGTGAAATGGCCAGTTCCGAAAAATCATCCTAGAGCTTTGCGATTTTTTTCGAAACCATTCATACTGGCGAAATGTGTATGTAATTAATAACGTGCTTAGAGACCAAATGCTCCCAAAACGCGGGAGATTCGGAACATCCGTAAAAATGGTAAATTTCAAAAGTTCATCCCAGAGATTTTTTTTTTCATAATCATGCGTCCTAACAAATAATGGATGCAATCAGTAGTGAAAGTCTTCCGTGACCCCAAAACGATTCCTCCGAAAGATCCGGAGTAAAAATACCCAATTTCAAAAGTACATCCCAGAGCTTTGCGATTTCTTCATAACCAATCATACCGGCGAAATGTCTGTGAAATCAATTGTGCAAGTCTTCTGCGACTCTTAAATGCTCCCGAAACGTCTCTCTGGAAGATCCGGAACATCTGCAAAAGTGGCCGATACCAAAAAATCACTCCAGAGCATAGCTATTTTATTCGTAACCATCAGTACGGATAAATTGTGTACGCAATAAATTGTTTAAGTCTGAGATGCCCACAAACGGCTCTCCGGGAAATCCGAAACATACGTAAAAGTGCGTTGCGTTGTAACGGAGTGTTTCGTAGATTGCATACTGATAGCTGTCATGAATATTTTTCAACATTCTTACCCGAATTACTTATGGATTTCCATTTGGGATTTCCGAAACATACGTAAAAGTGGCCAATTCCAAAATTTCATCTCAAAGCAAATTTTCGAAACTGTTTATATTGGCGAATTAATTATACAATCAATAGTGAAAATCTGTTGTGACACAAAATTATCACAATACGGTTCTCAGGATACCCGAAACATCCGTAAAATTAATTAAACCTAAAAGTTGATCCCAGAGCTGAGCATTTTTTAAGCATTCACATTGTAATAACGGTCAATAGTGTAAGTCCTCTATGACCTACCAAAAGTTAATCACATTCGATTTTAACCTTTTGTCTGTGCTCCGGGGTCAATATGACCCCATTCATTTCATTCATTTCATTTATTTAGTTTACATCTAAACAGATAACACTGAATCAACAATTTGACGCCACAATACACGGTTCGAGGCCGCATTTCTCCATCCTCGGATACGCCCCACGCTCGCTTGCACCTGGTCTGCCCATTTCGCTCGCTGTGCTCCAAGCCGTCTCGGAAGCGAACACCATCTTTGCAGGGTTGCTGTCCGGCATTCTTGCAACATGTCCTGTCCATCGTACCCTTCTGGCTTTAGCTACCTTCTGGATACTGGGTTCGCCGTAGAGTTGGGCGAGCTCATGGTTCATTCTTCGCCGCCACACACCGCCAAAGATGGTCCTAAGCACCCGTCTCTCGAATACTCCCCATGACCCCAGGCTACTTTGACCCTATTTTGAATATGACCCCAGGCTACTTTGAAATGCTGCCATTTTTTTTCAACTGATTCTCGTATTTTTTGGTAGTTTGGTAAAACCCGCCGAGATCTTTCCGCTAATCCGCTATAATCTTGAAAATAAGCGAAACAGTCCACAACTAACTTACGTTGTTTGTGCTCTGGGGTCATATTGTATGTATGTATGTAGTTAGCCACCATCCTGGCTGGAGTCTTGCTCTGCATGCGGTTCCACTTGACAGTAAGGTCAAATTTCAATATCATTCTGAATTCAACATACTGCTGTATGAAGGGCCAAAAATGGGGGTGGTGGACCTGTAAGCAGAGACACTTACACGAAACCCACGGGAAAATGAGAATCTCCTTCCAGCAGAATGATCCAACAAATATAATAATGAAATTTGCATTTGTTGTTGGAGATAAAAGTAATAGACGTGAACGACTAATACTTTCCTTCCTTGACTCCGATTGGCTACCACTTCATTGTCCAGTTGTAATTTCATTGATGCCCTGATGCACCCTCCCAACCCCATTGCATATATTTATAATCAAATCAGTAATAATGTAAGGGAAATTCATGCATGTGTAAAGAATAAATGAAATAGAGACCTAGCATACAATCATGTAAAGCTGCTGTTCGCCAATACTAATTTAAGAAATATATCAAATATAAACAATATTATAGAATTAGAAAAAAACAATTGTAAACATTATAATAAGTATTATGTCGTGCCTTGTTTGCAAGGCCTAGGATTGCAAATTCGAAGATGATGAGTTCCTTTTTTTAAACCGTAGCATAAAAATTATAAGCAGGAAGCATTCTACACCATGGGATATAAATTTATATGGAGAAAATTTGATCAATGAAATATTGCGTCGGGGGTGACAATGGGTCAAATGGGGCTGAGAATGGGTCACTGTTTCAACTACTTAGGGGCTGTCCACAAACCACGTAGACCGAAATTTCACTTTTCCAAACCCCTCCGTCCCCCCTAGTAGACTTTCGTAGACTTTTCCGAAACCCCTCCCTCCACCCCTTGAAAGCTACGTAGACTTTTCCAAATTTTACAAAACCTCATATGTGATTGGAAAAATATGGAAATCAACCACGTTTTAAGCAATTCAGCTATTCAATTCTATTTCCATGTAAACATTACAACAAAGTTCTTATTTCAAACATAATAAAATCAAACTGAACAAAATCCAACAAAACGAAAATCAAATTGAAACGAAATCAAATTTAATCCTCTGTCCATAACTTCTGAAATCAAATCTCAAAGCCAATTAATTTAATTACTGTTGAATTCAATTACTCCTACAGGTGTGCGCCACCATCGCCGACACTTTTGCATCGGCGCGCCACTGATAAAATCTGTCACACATCTGACCTATCATTCTCAACGCCGGTTCAAAATAAGGAAAACCGAAGAATTTTCAGAATTTGGAAAGGTCCTAGGGCTGAAAATCTCTTTAATAAAGATAAAAAAAAAAGAATTTGGAAAAATTTCGAGTTCAAATTCCGACAATATCAATTCTACATTCCAATAAGTTTTGCGTGGAAATTTCGTAAAATTCCCCAATTGATAACCTTGAAATACTCCAAAGAACTTTCCGTGATAATTCCGATGCTTTACTTGAAAATTCCATGCAATATCCCGCTGAATAATCATCTGTTGAAATCTCAAAATTTTTCTTCTAAGTCCCAAAAGTTTCCTCGTCAAAAATCCCTTAGTAATTTCACGTGAAAATTAAGAATTATTTCCCTGACATTCCGAAACGTTTAAACGGACATTCCGAAATATTTCCCGTGGAAATTTAGAATGGTTTCCTACGATATTTTTTAATTTCTCTTGCAAATTTGGGGCAAATTCTTTAAGAAATTTTAATAAATCTTATGGGCATTCCAAAGAATTTTCTGAATAATTTTCGGCGGAAATTCTGGAGAATTTTCAGTTGAAATTTTTGTGAACTTCTCGTAATAAAATCGAATAAATTTTCATGAAAACTAGAAAGGCTTTTTTACAACAATACCAATTTTTTTTTGTGGAAACTCAAATTGTTTTTGGTGGGAAATTAAAATAATTTCCCGTGGTAGTTTTCAAAAATTTATTTGGAAATTTCTAAAATTTTCCATCGATTATTCCAAAGAATTTGCTTTATAACTGCCGAAGAAATTTACGAAGAATTTTCTATGGGCACTTCGAATAATTTTGCTTATATGTCCAAAAAATTCCTCGCAAAAATTTCGAAAAATTCCGAAATTAGGAAAAAAAATCTAGGACTTCTCTAGTGAATATTCTGAAGGGTTTCTAGCGGAAAATTTCGGAGAATTCCCTTTACAAACTCCAAAGAATATCGTTTGGACATTCTAAAGACTTTTTATTGGATATTCTAAAATGCTTCCTTTGTAAATTCAAAAAAAAAATCCGTGGAGATACTTCAAGTATGACATAATTTCTATAGTTTGCAAAAAAATTCCGAAAATCAAAAGAAATTCTAGTAGAATCTGCAGTAAAATCCAAGTGAGGATGTTGAAAAAAATTCGAAAATTTTTATAGAATACTTAGGAGCTTTTTTCTGCTCAACAAAGAAGAACTTCCTGGTAAAATTCTTGATAGTTTTAAGTCGTAGTACAGACTTACTTTACTAGTGAAATTCATAACATTTTTATGGAGAAACACAAGAGATTATTTCGGTCATGTCATGCAAAAAAACGTAAATTCCTAAAAAAAAATCAAATTTGTGAATTCCGCTCTCAGCTGCTGTACATCGTTTTCGAAAAAAAAATAAATAAAAAAGGTCTACGTAGACTTTTGGTATACCCACCCGTCCCCCTTCGTAGACTATCGTAGACTTTTGCGAAACCCCTCTCTCCCCCTCAAGAGTCTACGTGGTTTATGGACAGCCCCTTAGAAAGGATTGAATGTATCTAAAATATAAAAGACCTTTTTGAACGATTTTGCTCTACGACCTCCAGGCTGCCGGTGAGAGCGAAGACCCATTCTCACCCCCCACACCCATTGTCATCCCCGACGGCGGTACACAATATATAATAGATAAGTAGGATATATGGACAACTGTAATGGATGGGATTCATTGACTATATGATGAAAATAAAAATAAAAAACATATATTAAAAATATTAAGAATATTCCTCATACCGAAACAAGCAATGGATCAGAAAATATATAAAGCTACAGAATACAGGAATTGTTGAAGTATAGTGTAAGAACAATATATAGAACAATCCTGGGTTTGTATTTATTTTTTATGAAATTAGTATGTTTGCTATATGTTAACTACTCATTTTCCTGGTTCAATTCTCACTCGTCGTACGGCTCCTTTGAATAGCTAAGCCAGATTGGAGTCTGCCTTTAATACAACATGCTGCTTTGTAAACATCCAATTAAATGTATTGAAAAGAATAATTTAAAACATTCTATTCTTTCACTGTTGATGGAAAAACAATATTCAGTTTATTCAGGACTCGTTGAAACAGGTGGAGTTGCATGTGGCGCTCTCTTATCAACTTTGCTGGAATATGCAAACAAAGCATGGGGGAGGTATAACGTACTTTCCTTAGATACAAAAGCAGCATTTCTGGAATCTAATACTAGGATGAATAAATAATGACACTTATGATACAGCTTGAAAAACTGGAGGAACCTGTTGAAGGAAGTAGAATTCAGTAGGAGAGACGGCATGATGTTTTGATTTAGTTAATTCAGCATACTATAAGAAAATCATTAATATCGTACACGGACAGAATGTTTTAGGCACAACTTCATTGATCAGTTTGTCCTCTACTTCAAATATTTGCTTGGCTCGATTTTGAAAATGAAAAGGTTTTGTTAAGCTGTTTTTTTCTATGGCAGGGTTAGTTTTTTTTATACAGAATTCGGTACCTATATTATTATAAAACATTTAATGATGGATAAACCTGTAATCATTATCATTACCATGATTATTATCATAAAATAACGTGAATATAATGAATATAATATCTTCAATAGCCATGCGAGCGAATGCCTCGCTAGCTAGTCCAAAGGTTATGAGTTTGATTTTAGGTCCGATCCATGATGCTGATAATGTAATAAATACGATAATTGATAGTATGGTATATTAAACGAATTAATTGGTGATAATAAGTGGAATAATAATTCGAATAAATGGAAATGAATGTTGAATAGTTTTAGAATATGATGGATGATGAAAAAAACACTATTATGGATTAACTGGAAATATTGAATAAACAAATGCATTTAAAACTTCTTCACCGCCATATTACCTAATATACATTACACATCTAATTTTTACTGGGAATATAGTAGGTGTATTCACATTTAAACTCTTTACATCACATCACACAGCTCAGAGTCTGAAATCTCTATTACTCCATACTGAAGAGACCATCGAGTATATGAAAGAAAGCAATGAGCAGCCAGGACCTACATTGCGTGAGGGAACACAATGAGCAGGAGAGGTTTCACTGTATGATTGATAGAATAAATAAAATATATACAAAGATAGATTGTTTGTATTCACAAAGTATAACGAATTGAATGAAAATGAATGTGAATGGTTATGAAAGTATTTAACGAGTATATTGAATATTTAAGAATATTATTATCATGATACGTTTGTTGACCAAAATAAAAATAATGAATATAATAAACATAGTTATTACACAAATTATTACGTTTAGCAGAACGTCTTGTAAAGTTAAGTCCGAATCCCGCATTTATAAAAATACAACCAAGTGGAAATACTTGTATTTTTACGATAAGTAAAGACGTTTCACTTGAAAACTTTCAGTTTTTGTCCTAAAATATTTCATTGACCTAAAAACCTCCGTAAAGAAAATTGGATGATCTAATAATTATCCAATGTAACAAAACAATGTTTTCTATTTAGATCTGGATCAGTTTTCAATAATTAGATAGCATTCATAGTGGAATGCAATCTGTTGTGAGTAAATCAATAGAATTAAACTTCAATAGCTTCAAACATGTGCCTTATCTACTAGCACTGGGCTCGCTATCAATACGGCACTCGCGAGTTCTAATCGACGTTTACTACAATGTCACATTTGTTTATAACATTAACCGTGTTTCCCGTAAAACCCGAGGTTAAATTGCATTCATGAATATGTGAAAGGGTAGACAAAAGCCTACATAGGAAGAAAGAGAATTAATAAATTGGATTGTACTTAGCCAAATCTGCCCTATTGTCGTTGCAAAAAGCTTCGGATGTCCAAATTGACTCCATACTGCTGGAAATCACGGGGACTTGTTCCTTGTTCGCTGATTGTTGATGTCCAAACGCTACAGGAGCTGAATCAACTGCAAAATTGCCTCTTGAAGCTCGTCTGTCGTCACTCCGCTTCAATTTTTGAGCTTTCAAATTTCAAGCATAGTTTTGTTCGCCAATGCTATGCTTCAAGTGAATATGTTTTCTAAATATTTGATCATTTTTTGAAGGAAAATTTCTGTGCTGAGCAAAAACAAAACCGTCCAATGCCGCTGACTACTACGATTGTTTGTGCTCTGGGGTCATATTGACCACAAATTGGAATTGTTATAACTTTTTGATTATTTGGTCAATTCCGAATTGTTTGGGCTGTTGCGAAAGACAATTTAATCATCTTTGAGAATGTTACCTAAGATTCACCACAGGCAGGTGGGTACCTCGTGGGGAGAGGTTTTCGTAGAAAAGGGTACGAAATAGTGATTTTTCTGCTTATTTTGCTTATATCTGAAAATCCTACACATTTTGAACTGCATCTTTTCAAAAAGGTTATGTAGGAAGGCGATGTGAGGCATTGATTATTTGACATTGTAAATATTCTTATTGAACAAATTTGAAATTTGTTAAGATGTTGTCTATACCAAAGATCTGCTGGTGGAAATTGACTAAAAAACTACTATTACTACAAAATAAGTTACGCCCAAATCGCAAATCAATCCCGAAATATAAGAATATTGCAAGCACACTAGCGCCACCTATTTGTTAAATTCCTTTTTAGTTCTCCCATTACAGGGTAGTCAATTTGTACCAGAAGATCTTTGGTACACACTTATTTTTTTTTACCGGGATCTCAGCACAATGTTAAACTATTACCGAGTTTCGCACAGCCGTGCCCCAGCAAACATGTTTTTTGCTGAGATTTCTATCAAAGTTTCTGAAAATCAGCAAATAATTTGCCGAAAATCAGCTAACAAACGTCATTTTTGGAGGGATATCAGTTTTTATTTTGCTGGGCAGACGGCTGTGCGGATTTTTGCCGGGCTGCAGAAATAAAAACTGAGTGTGTATAGACATCATCTTAACAAATTTCAAATTTGTTAGATAATAATATTTACAATGTCAACTAATCAATGCCTCATATTAAAGCACACGCCTTCCTACATAACCTTTTTGAAAAAATGCAGTGAAAAATGTGTGGGATTTTCAGATATAAGCAAAATAAGCATAAAAAATCACTGTTTTCGAACCATTTTATTTACGAAAACTCCTCCCCTTGAAGTAACCGCTCATCTATGGTCTATCTTAGCTAACGCTCTAAAAGATGATTAAATTATCTTTCGAAACAAAATCCCAAAAGATCCAGAATTGACCAAACAACCAAAAAGTTATAACAATTTCAATTTGGGGTCAATATGACCTCAGAGCACAGGCAACGTAACTTTTTTTGGGCACAGACAGAAGGTTAACGGCATGTTACGTCTGTAATCGACAGCAAAAGTCCTCTTCATTGCCAACGATTACAAAACTGTTCTCCGGGAAATTTGGGACATCCGCTATAATGATTAATTCCAAAAGTTCATCCCACAGCTTTGCAAATTTTCGCTTTCATTCATATGGATGGATTATGTATGCAATCAATAGGGAAAATCTTTCGCGATATGCCATTGCAATAATAAAAGTCGAGTCAAGTACGAGACACTGAAGACGGCCTTACTGTTGAGGTCGAAATACGTATCCGTCAAAGGTACAATCAAGTGATGAAATTAAATGGAATTGTACAAACTCGTCTGATGACAAGTAGAGGCATTCCACTGATAGCTCAGAATAATTTTCTTACCAATAATAAAAAGTCAGTCGTAAAATCCGGAACATCCGTAAAATTGACCAATTCCACTGGCGGAGCCAGCTATTGTTTTTTGGTGGGGTACCACTAAGCGCAAGAACAATAGCCTTCGAGAACAATGGTGTGATTGCATCGCGTGGTGCCCCACCTCTGTCTCCGCCAGTGACCAATTCCAAAAGTTAGCGTAATAGATCATCATTTGCCAGCGACGGCAGCGTAGCGACGTTCCTTCTAGAATTCCTCCGAAGCTTCTGGGACATTTGTAGGTCACAGAAGATTTTCACTATTGATTGCATCTCCTAACTTGAAAAACGACTGTATTATCTGATAACTTTCGATAACGATTTCGTTTCGATTTTTGTGAGACTGAAAAGCCGCTAATCCCAAAGTTATTGATGGCATCCATAATTCGCCAGGATAGATTATTACGAAACAATCGAAAAGCTCTAAAACGAACTTTTCTTAATTGACCATTTTTACGGATGTTCCAGATCTTCCGGAGGACCGTTTCTGGGACATTTGGGGGTCACCGAACAATTTAACTGTTGATTGCACCCACAATTTGCCAGAATGAATGTTTACCAAAAAATCGCGAAGCTCTGGGATGCACTTTTGGAATTGGCCACTTTTACGGATGTTCTAGATCTTCCAGAGAGCTTTCCGATGACCGCTCGAGGGATAAATTTGTCAAGAAATGGCATGTACGAGATAGCAAATATAGTTGGGATCATCAGAGCACATATTTGCAAGCAATTTTATGTTTCATAACACGAAGCTCGGAAGTTAGATACCAAATTGAGAAGCTCAAACAGTACCTCTTCAGTACAGGTTCCCGGGGACTATAGAGAGCTCAATTTGGATGAATCACCCAATGGGCTTGTTCTTGGAACCTACAGCTTTCGGTTGGTACCTAAAGATCGAAAATCGCACAAAGTGTCACATTTTTTGTGGCGCCTCTCCTAGATTTCGCTGGAAGCTGATTTTCTTAGGGAATCTTAGTTTCCGAAAGTTAGAAAAGTCAGGTGTGCTTGGGTCGAAATGGACCCCATTGCACTAGGAAGGTTAATGTCTACGAATACATTTTCTGCAGCAACCACGCCAAAACCAGCACTGATTCCGATGCTAGGAACGCGCTCTGCGAAATCTCGAATAAAATAGCTTGCACGTGCAAGAAAGCATTTTTGTATCCAAAAACAAGCTCATCAGCCCCGCCCCTTCGTTAATTTTGGAGGTGCATAATATTTTCACCCATAATGATTAACCATCATAGCTTTCATATAATCACTGAAAAAAATCATGATTTCTGCATTTCCCAACCAATTGTGACAAAACAATCACTCAGATCCGGAAATATTCCGGGGTGTACTGTGGGGGTAGGGGTAGTAGGGCTAGTAACAGTAGTATGGGGATTTTTTTCATTATGCTGATTATGGCGCTTCCTGATTAAGCGTAGTTTATGAGAAAACCTACATTGCTGAAAGGAATACTCAAGAGCTATCACTCAGTGAATCTCGCATTTTAATTATTCGTTCCAATAATTAGTAATCAAATTTAATCTACACCGTTGTTTTCTGGAGCTTATTGCGTAGTTAACTCATCAGGCAACAATGCTGCTCCTGGCGCGGAAGATAGCACAGACAAATTCAGGCTACTATACTAGTTTGCATGCAAACTTGAAACGGTTTATGCTAAATCAGTTTTAATCCAATTTTCGGAGGACACTCAGAATGTATAACAGAATTAGATGAGCGTTGTGGAGCAAAATCGATTTTTTGAACCACCCTAATAATGCCCAGCTTGTACAAAAACGACAAATAAAGGTACATTAATCTAGTTTTGCAAAATCATGCAGTTTCAGATACTGCAAGCAAGGTTATATAAATGAACAAAAATAATCATTTTTCCAGGAAGGTTCCAGAACTTGTGCAACATAGTATAGGAATGAATCAAGTTTTGCAGAACTATAGAATTTTTTATAACTTAACAATTTTGTCATTTTCGCAGGAGGATCAGGATTCCTGAAAATCCTGAAACATGTCCAAGTTGTACAAATTCTTCCAAAATGATCTCCATCGATTTTCTTTTGCGAAATTATGCAGTTCAAGATGTTGCAAGCAAGGCTTTTCCAAAATCTTCAGAAATAGCCACCTTCCCCGGGGAACACCATTCCGGAAGAATGCGGAACATGCCCAACGTGTCCAGAAATCTTTCAAATGAAGTTTGAGCTGTCGTAAGCCAGGCTTTATATATGATCAAAGCTAGTAATTTTCCCCGGGGGGCACTATTCCGGAACATTCTGGAATGGACATGTTGTCTCCATTGATTCTGTGTTTACATTCGCTTTGCGATAAATTTGTTCGTATTATTTTCGGGCAAGATTCGCCCAAAATATTGAGTTTTCATTCCCAGACAGTGACTATATTCTTCTATTCTTTTCTATCTTCTTCTTCTCTATATATATAAATTAATATATATAGATTAATTTATCTGGCAGTGACTTTTTCGTTTCTTTCTAGTGAGTAATTTCTACGCACTTCTGGTATGAAAAAACTTAAAGGTGCAGCCCAATCAGGTTGTACGCAAAGGACTACGTAGCTATTCGAAATTGATGGTATATGACATGATAATTTGTGTCTTTTTATTAACATTGAGCAAACTGCTTGGAGGACAACTGAATCAAGAAATAGTTGCTCCCAGTTAGAGAGATTTTGAGTCTCCAACAGTGGAATTAACATGACTCATCGGCCGCATCGCCGCTGAAGCCACTCGACTGGTTTTCATTGGAGGACATCATAACCTTAGAGAATACCATCCTCAAAAATGTCCGGAATAAAGGAGCAATAAGGGATCGTTCAAAAATTACGTCCATCGTTTTTCGGCATTTTCAACCCCCCTCCCCCCTCCTGTCACAAACTGTCACAAATAATTGACCCCCCCCCCCTCCCCCTGTACGTACATGTCTCATTTTATTTAGCGATTACTGTGGTTTATCTTTTCGTACACTATTTTTCACAATAGACGAATCCAAATAAAATTAAGAAGAAGACACACGACAGTGTTAACTTTGACAGATCCTACAGCTCAGCATAGGAGATCATTTTAAAATGCTTATAATAAATTCTAGACAAATTGTAATTAAAATCTGATTGATGTACGGTACGGAAAAAGTTCCGAATTACATATCTGGAAGCTTATCTCAATTTTTTGATTTTTTCCAAAACGTATCTATCATGATTCGGAACTTTTTCCGTATCATACATCAATCAGATTTAATTACAATTTGTCTAGAATTTATTATAAGCATTTTAAAAATAATCTCCCTATGCTGAGCTGTAGGATCTGTCAAAGTTAACACCGTCGTGTGTCTTCTTCTTATTTTTACTTGGATTCGTCTATAACATAGTGAGTTATGTCCCTTACTAACAGTTTGAATGTTTTTAAAATGCAAGTTGTTTCTAAAATGCTTTCATTTTTTGTTTCTTGTGGCCAGACGTCACATAAGACGAACCCCCTCCCTCCCCCTGTCACAAACTGTCACAAAACTCTGACCCCCCTCCCCCCCTCCAACCCTGGACGTAATTTTTGAACGGCCCCCAAGCAAAATCAAAAGTAGCGTCAAACCAAACTCAAATATATTTGTTTGAAACGTTTGGTTTTCGCACGCGATGGAAGCATACGTGACAAAGTGAGGAAAACTTCAAGATTTATTTACACACAGTCCTCGATGATTTTTCGCTAAGCCTCCACCATTTGGAATACATTTTTTTAGCATTGCCACTATTACCCACGCCTTCGTGCTGCTGTGCCCGCTCCGCTGCATCAAATTTTTTCGAACCGCTTTTTGCGAAATCCCGACCAAAATGGCTCGCGCGCGCCGGAAAACTGCTCTCTTGTATTCAATAAATTAAGCCCGTTAGCCCCGCCCCTTTGTGATTTGATATGGATGTGAATATAATGTGCACTCATAACGATTAATGAAGGGGCGGGGTAATTGAATTACTTAATTAGATATAAGAAAGCTGCTTTCCGGCGCGCGCAAGCCATTTTGATCGGGATTCCGCAGACAATGTCGGAGAATATTATTTGCCACTGCCTTGCAAGCGAGAAAAAATGCAACAAAAATAAATAAAAGATTTCAAAAAATTAGGTTTTACGTAAAACAAATCAAAACAAGGCACGTTTCATTTTTGACGTAGGACTTACGTCTCTCTTTACTATACCGGGTGTCGTTCCAAAATATTCAAATCGACCGCGTTACGCTGTGTTGAAAGATTTTAAACGTTAATAGCGTTCGTCTCAATGGACGAATTTCTGCGGTAAGCCCCTCAATTGACAGATTTCATTTTTATTTATTTATTTCGTCAAGCATTGTAGACTACAAACACATTGTTTCACTTAAACACTATCTGTTTTAATCACTAGACAACTATTATGCAATACTATTCATTGTTTTCCTCACTAGCGTGTTAGACATTGATATGTCGATGACCTCACAATATTTATTATATATGTTCATCATAGAGTTGAGCGGTCCATTTTAGCATAGGATGTGCGTTGCAGATTTAGTTGAAATAGGTCACGATTTCTCAAGGTACGCGTAGGTGCATAAAAGTTCAAGCCTGACAGAAGGCTTTCTGCTTTTATCTGATGTGAGATTAAACCATTAACGAATGTTACACAACCAACTTCTCTTCTTTTCTTAAGTGTTTCGATATTAATTAGTAGGCACCGAGATTCATATGACGGAAGCGGTAGGGTTGACCAACCTAACTTTCTAAGAGCAAAAGCAAAACTGTTTTTGTACTGATTCGATTCGATTTGAGTGGACTTCTTGATAGGGTGACCAGACAATGCTACAGTATTCTAATATTGATCTGACGTAGGACACATAGAGTGTTTTATCGTGTAAGGGTCATTGAAATGATAACTGAAACGTTTAATGAATCCAAGCATGTTATGTGCTTTATGAATAATGACGTTATAATGTTCTACAAAGGTCAACTTGAGTCTAATAATAACCCTAAGTCTCTCACTTTTGTGCATCGTATAATTCGTTCCTGGCCTAGCTTACAGGTAATGTTTTGTAATATCTGCTTTCTAGTAAATGAAATTATGCTACATTTTTTCACGTTTATATCGAGAAGGTTTTTGAGCACCAGTTATAAAAATCGTCAATTTCTTGTTGAAATACGGCTAAGTCAGCATCATCACAAATTTCCATGTACAATTTCATGTCATCGGCATAAATAAGGACCTTAAGGCGTTTTAATATGAGTGTTATATCATTAACAAAAGAATGAACAATAATGGACCTAAGTGTGATCCTTGTGGTACCAGAAGTAACTTTAATTGGCGAAGACAATTTATTATGGAAGCGCACTAACTGTGTTCTATCTCTAAGATATGATTCAATCCATCTAACCAAATATTCCGAAAAACCTAATCGCTGAAGCTTAAAGAGTAATAAAGAGATGTCAACTCTATCGAAAGCCTTACTGAAATCCGTGTACAAAGTTTCAACAGAGTTACCTCTATACATTGCAGCAAGTGAAAATGTCACGAAGTCTAAGAGATTAGTGGCAGTGGATCTGCCTTTAAAGAAACCATGTTGGCGATTTGTGATCAAGTGCTTAACCTGTTCAAAGAGTTTCATGTTCACAATAGATTCAAACAATTTCGGTATACATGATATAATTGCACTGCCCCGATAATTTTGTACGTCTGAGCGTTTGCCTGATTTGAAAATTGGAAGAAGATAAGATTTTTCCATAAATGTGGGAATACTCCATGAGCTAATGATTTATTAAAAGCCAAAATAATGGTTTTACAAATGAAGTAGCTAATTGTTTTAGTAATAAAGGGGAATTCCATCGGGTCCAGGACCCTTGGACGCATCTAATGCTTCTAATGCTGTTACAATTTCATGTACAGTAATACCGGATATTGAAATATCATTTGTCTGATCAGGTAAATAATGAAAATAATCACGATCATAAACAGCACCAAGAGGTTTGTAAGTGCTTTGGAAAAAATTCGCGAAATAATTGCAAATTTCCTGGCTATCATGGCTAACCAATTCTTTAAATTTCATGCATGATGGAAAAGTATCCGATTTCTTTTCTCATTGACAAAGTTAAAGAAGGTTTTAGGATCCTTTTTATATTATTTTCTAAAATCCTATTATAATTTTCGTATGCTTCTGATATTTGATCGTCAAGCTCCCTGCATATTTCAATATATTGTTTCAGATTATCAGAAGTTCGATTTTTCCTATATGTTTTATGCATTTTTGTTTACGATTTCTTAGATTTCTTATCTCACGAGTGAACCAGACCGGATTCTTAGAATTGTTGAAAACTTTTTTGCGTTTCTTAGGTACTAGCTCATCTACTAACGCAAACAGTGTTTGATTAAAAATGTAGACTGCTGTTTATATCTAAGTTACTATTGAGTGTTGTTTGCCACTCAACTGCGTCAAGTTCATTTCTCATTTTATCAAAGTCACAATTGTTGAAGTCATTCACCATTTCAAATGCACATTTATTCAAGCGAGTGCTGGCAGAATTTATTATTAATGAGTATTCAATTGCTGTGTGGTATTGTTCGTTTTTCCACAAAAAGATGCTGGGCCTTATCATCATTGAAATCTTCCGTACAGTTAGTGAAGAGAAGATCTAAATCGACATTACGGTCGTTACTGACATGATTCACTTGATTTAATCCCAACTGACTAGATTTATCAAAAGTGACTGTAAAGTTTCATTTTCACCAATGATAGGAAGTAGCAAAGACATATTATCTTCATCTGCAATAAATTCAATTGAGTTTTGATTAAAGTCACCGTATATGTGAATTCTATTTTCTGAATCCATGTCACTCATAACTTGTTCTGCTGTATTAAAAACCTTTTCATAAGATTGTTTCTTTGCAAATGAGGGGGAAAATAAACTGACACAAATATATGTGTCTCATGGCCAATCAAAACCTTTACCCAAACGTCGTCAAACTCTTTAAATTTTTCCGTTTCAATTAAGTCGGAATCAAATGCGGTATTTACAGCAATTAGTACACCACCACCCGATTTTTATCAGTTAAAATTAGGTCTCGATCACATCTAAAAACATTGTATTTATTACCGAACACTTCCTCATTTTTTATACTTTCTGTCCAACTAGTTTCAGTACCAATTATAATATTGTAAGCGCATGTACATACTTTATTGTGAATTTCATTAATTTTGCAAGCACCTCGCATGCGGTTAAAATTTTGACAGTATATTAAAATTTCATTAGGGACTTCGTGATCATTTTTACTTGCTACCACAGTCATGTCAGTGATTCTGTCATCGTCACTTATGCTATGAATATTACATTTAATACATGTAGATTCAATACCTTCCTCTAAGGAGTTCGTCAATTCTGGCAAAAACACTGGCAAGCACAGGTCCCAACCAAGCGCATTGGTGATTGATTAGGAGTATTGGATGTCGTTGGACGGTCAGTATGTCAGTATTTCAAGTATGCCTTTCATGTCCGTGCTTGATAAGACCCGAAAAACTTGTTTCAATAGGCATGAAACTGTTTTCAATGAAAAACATTGAGATCAAGGGAACCTATAAATATGGGTACCGCATAATTCTTACATCATTCCATTACCACGTTCTCATTGGTGCAGACACCAGCGAATGAGCAGCCGCTGGGTCTGCCGAGAAGCCATAAAATAGCGCAACGCGATTTTTTCCTTTCATTCTGACCGGGACAAGCGAAGCAACCGCATCATCGATTGAACAGCACTCACACCTTTTAGCAGGGAATGAAATCTGCACCGACCGCTTTTCGGCTTGACACCATCGAAGCCACCATCATCAGCCGAAACCTAGCCAGTACAGCAGCAGTCCACCCTACAGACCCGACAAAGCAGCAATGCTGAGCAGATACCGGCAGCAGCAGCAGAGTCGAGCCGAGACCGGCCGGCATCGGTGATGAGCCGAGACTGGCTGAAGAAAAGCCACATGATGCAGCATGTATGTCCAAAAAACAAACGGTTCTTCAAAGAGCCAATAATAGAGATCAATATCAAAGCTTTCAGTACCCTTCGGGATAGAAATTGTACTTGGGTGCCAAATCCAATATTCTAGTTATAAAATTTCATGCGTATTTTTCATAAATAGCGTCAAAAACATTGGATAATTTTTCTGATTTAACCGCGAAGTGGACGAAGGACTAAAAAAATATAAGATGTCCAACTCTCTCACATAAAATATGGATATTTGGATTAAAAAACACCGATAACAGCTCCAACATTAATAAACTATCAATCGATTTTTAATCATATGTTGGATTTTTTGACATTGATCAAGAAATATCTAGATAAACATTGTTTGATACTGACCGCACACAAAGCGAACGTGACTGAATGATCGTCCCATGTTACCAATTCTAAATCTTATCACCCGAAATCCCATGTCCGGGTGTTTCCTTCCATCTACTACTAACAATGTTGTCTCAGAAAAGAACACGTACTTCCCACCTGAACTGCAATTCTAAGCTCGCTTGCCCGGCTTATTGGCCTGTATCAAGCGAAAAGTCCCGTTAGGAAATAGACGCCAGCAGCGAGCAACAAGCGTAAAAAAGAAGAAGCCCTTCTCGAACGCGTTGATGATGATGACGCTTTGGCTGACAAAGAAGCGGGATACAAGACACTGGCTGATTGGCCCACCAATTGGGAAGCAGAGAAGATTCAAAGAAGGTATAAAAGAAAAGTGCATTCGCTCGCCGAGCATTCAGTCTTTTTATACCACCACTAGAAATTCGCGGTTATTTGAAAAGATCGTTTTCTTACTTTTGGACTTAGCCGAAGCAAACAGCCCTTTTCAAGGCTCTAAGAGTTAAAAATAATGTTCTCCTTCAGTCGCTATCGCACGGATTAGAGGCCCTAAATCCCTGCTGGGCCAACTTGTGGCTTATTTCAGGCAGTCCTTCAGTAGGAAGGTGGCCACTGTCGAGGCTAATATTCCGTGCCCGGACCGATCCTTCCTGAATTGTTTTTGATGATAGTTGTTCGAGGTAGTTTTGATTTCTGTGTTGGTTTGATGAGGAGATTTTGCCAACGAATGGTATGCAACGCCGATTATTTATCCAAAATAGTTGATGTGAGAAATTTGGACATATTATGTATCTTGAGAGGCGAATGAATCTAGTGGTTTAAGTCCTCTTTAACAACAAATAAAAAATTGTATCTTAAAGGCATGGTCAAGTCAAGTCCTACGTTCACTTAGCGGTTATGTCACAGACATTACGCACTGTTCGTTTTTAGCGAAGTGTCCTAGTTGGAAAACGCATCACAAGTGAAAAAAAAAATTGTTTTGCACTTTTTTTCCCAAGCAATTTTGTCAAAAATCCATACACCAAATATACAAGAAAGGCAAAGTATTTTTCACGCTAATCACGCCATAATCATGTGTTAGATTGAAAATAATTATTACCAATGGGAAAAAATATAACTTTGTCGTCATTTTTCAACGAATTATTACTGAAAATCCATCTTCCACTCGAAACTTACGATCTGTTCGTAAAAAACCGTTCTCAAATTGACATTTCAATTTTTATGGCTCAAATTTATCCAGGGGATTACTGGGTAGTAAATATAGTCACTACATGGGAAATAATAAGTAGAGCTGTTGTTAATACACAGAAAAACATATAATTTGATGGTGGTAATATAGTTGTTACTGCCTTATGAATGGTTAAACCGCTCTTTGCGGAATCCCGATCAAAATGGGTCGCGCGACGGAAAGCAGCTTTCTTGTATTCAATAAATTAATCCCGTAAATTTGAATGGATGGAGTCACTAACAGAAACCAAGCTTCCACGCCAAACGTCGATGTCACCGAAACAGTCCCTTTTCGCAATTAAACCTTCCTGTTCTATTATAGTCCTAGAAGAACCAATTTTCTTTCCCCAATGCGCTTTCCCAATAATGTAATAAAAGCATCGCCACTGGCGGCACGGGATCACATCAGTGATATTTTTATAGTCAACCCTTTCTTCATATAAAATGCTGGTTCGTTGATGTTGAATGATCTGCAGCAACACACCGAGGACCACCACCAATGCGATGGATTTCCGTTGAAAATGTTACCAGCGCCTCCGTGATGCTGTGTCCGCTCCGCTGCGATCGCTTTGATGCGTCCGCTCTGCGTGAAATCTTGTTTAAACTGAGGATAAGATCCAAACCCGCAAGTGATTGATTTTTGATGTCTGTGCTAGTGATGCATGTACGTGATTGGTTGCTTTAACTATTACTAAAATGTTTATTAATTATTGATGATAGGTAGTTAAAAATCCGTATTTTCAAATAAATACAAAGAAGCGTTGACTCATCCTTGATCGAATGGTTTATTAAAATCCATCGAGAAACGGCTGAGATATTAAAGTTTATAGTCTATCATATTTTCGTGACGGTCCCCGATTTTCGCAATCGTAAAGTGTACCCCAATATAGAAAAGACAGACGTAGTCCTACGTCAAAAGGCATAACTCCGAATCCCATAGTCCGATTCGGGCAATACGAAACAATGGGATAAGATTCCGCGTCGAAAGCAATTTGTTGCGAGCAAATCGGTTGAGGATAAGTGCCTGAAAAATGAGTAAGATTATTTGCGCACACACGCACACACACACAAACATCACTTCAATTCGTCGAGCTGAGTCGACCGGTATATAACACTATGGGTCTCCGAGCCTCCTATAAAAGTTCGTTTTTGGAGCGAACATATAGCCCGGATTACGTATACTTTGTATACGAGAAAGGCAAAAAGACTTTGCATTTCCTTTGAGGCAATATACCTCACGAACGGATGGACCGATTCACAAAATTCCCTCAGTAATCGATTCATCTTGGGATCAACTGTGTTTGTACATAATAAGAGTTGATCAATTTGATGGAAAAAGTTGGGTAATTGTCAAAATGCAACGGTTCCATGATTTCTGAAGAAAGCCATCCAGCTCGAACTGAAATTGATCTAGAGTGCGACTCTGCAATAAATAAAATGATTGACAGATCGAAAATAAAACCCGAGCGAGATCGGACGTGTCCGGCTAGTTATCTATAATCTTGAAATCTAGAAAATGTCAAGAAATGTCAATAGTTAGTAGTAATGGATGTTTGTTAGAAAATAAGTGACTGGAAGATTGTATGTTATTATTTTGTAAAATTCAATGTGCTTTTTAACAATATATGTGATTTTTAGTGTCCGCAGAAGATGGTCGAAGCCCAGTAAATCGACCGAAACGTCCGGACAGTCTGGCAAAGTTTTGTTTTGTCATTTATCGCCGAAAACAAATCTATGAGAATCCCCATCAAATCTAGAAAAACGGAGCTTGAAAAGCATCCCATCAATATTTCGAGTGGCTCCTGTGGGGAAAAGTGTTTGAAACTTGATTTTAATTACGCTGTAAAATTTATCCAAAGTTTTGAACCAAAGTACTTAGGATACATTGAAGACATCGTTTCATTATGACGGAAAGTAAAATCATAAGCCATGAACAGGTTAGTAATTTGAATATTGAACTTTTGTTCGACGCTGTTCGTAGCATTCGAATGTTATTGAGAGTGGGGTGAGGGAAACTCGGCTTTGCGCCCGAAGATGTGTCATCTAATCGCCAAACACAAGTTAGGCTCTGTAGAGAGGGCGTTCAAGCAATGCCTACCAACAGGGACTACTAGTCGTGGAGTCCTCAAGGTTAACAAGTATGAATAAAACATTCATGATCATCATCAAGAAGGCTCAGCGGTGAGGTTCCCATGACATGAAAGGAAATAAGGAGCTCAAAGCTGAACTCGGAAGTGGCGACCTGAAATCTGTGGCTGTGCATAAGATCGCTTGTTGCTACAAAGCGAGGAGATAGATATCACAATCAGCTTCACCTGGAGCATGGCTCTACCACCTCACCTGGAAGCACCTGAAGCTAGTCGCCATAATAAATAACACAGTCGTTGATTGGTAGCAATATCGACCAGTGTACCGCGACGTCACGCAGTGTACTAACTGCTTCAAGGATCAGTGCGACAAGATGGAGATGGCCGATCTCAAGTGCACCAACTGTGACTACAAAAATCAGGCCAAATCGAGATATACGAAACGGATGGAGGGCCTGGCAATCGAGAAGAAGGTTTCCACCAGGACCCTTCTCCCATCGAGCGTTTATAACCCTCCCACTGCTGTTACAGCCGCACAAGCGAATGACAGCAGCTGCTGTGTCCATTCAAGCTCCAACACACACGGCTCCATCCTGCAGCGAATGGCCTCCGCTCCATTCTCCTGAATTTGATAGGCAGTCGGAGATCGAAACTGTTCCACCGGATGAATTTGTTCAACTCAACCCCTGAGCAACTACCATCGATCTTCTCGCGTGGACATATCGGACTTTCGCATGGTGAGACTCAAACAGCCAACCAGGGGAGGTGGTGTGGCTGTCGCTCTTCGCTATAATATCAACTGTTGCCTGTTTGGCTGAGTGTCATCGAGACCAGCGGTGTCGAAGTTACCACTTCTGTACTGCCCAACTCAAGCTAGCGCCGGAGTTGGTATATTTGCCGCCCTTCGTCTAGCTAACTTAGAGGTAAGCTTGGTACATCATTGCGGGCGACCAGATTACCAAACATCAAGCCTAGGGCCACGGTCACGGTAATCGAAACGGACCCATCTGGAGCAACGATACGGAAGAAGGCAACTACACGATCCTGCGCCCGGATTCCCCTACTCAGCTGAATCGGCCACAATAAGTTGACCCCACGAAACAACCCACAAGAGATCAAATAAAATGCAGATAGTATTTGAAAAGTTGTAAAAATTCAAATTGACTTAAGGCTCAAGACTCCATCACAATGTTTTGAAAATTAATGACTGCATCGCTTGTTTGTAATAGTGAAGCAATTGGTACGGAAAAGTGCAGCAGCGATAAATAAATTTTGTTTACAACTGGGGTGGGTGGAAATGGGGTGTTAAAAATATGCCAGCTGATGCATAATGTTGCCAGACTTGACGAAATGTTTATTTCATATCATAACACATGTTCACGGTGTATCAAATATATTTATCGGTTTAAAAAATTGTATACACCACTTGGAATATAACCGAAGCTTACATAACATGTTTAAATATTTATTTCTGGTTTATTCGTTCAATCCGACAAACAGAAATGATTTTTTCCAATAAATAAATCTGGCAACGGTGAAGAGATAATTATTTTCTTGTGTATACACACCTTTGTTTGCGTGTTGGCTGGCGTATACGTTGTATTGTTCGGATTGAATGAAGTTGCATCGCGTAGATTTTGTAGTCACCATTTCACTTATTGCGCTAGTGAACTTGAGTCTTCTGCATTTTATTGCATTTACAATACGGTCGTCAAATTTGTCTCTCACTTCGATTTTTGGAAAGCAGTTTTCAACAGTTTTTGGACGTGAAGTGAATTAATTGGTAGCCAAGGTTGAAGAAAAATGTGAATCTCAGTTAGTGAATATGTTTTAGGAGTGATAAAATGGAGGAAACAGTGGGAAAAGATCAAGTGAAAAATCAAGTGCGTGTGTATGTGTTTGCTCCGAACGTTCGGAGTTAGTATGCGTTCGATAAAAATGTGAATGTCGTCCTAGGAAAAAAGCAGTTTTCACCGTTTTTCCAGCAATTTCTCAGTGATTGTTAATTTGGATAAGTGAAAAATGTATATGGAAATGTAATGAATATGAAATGATGGAGGTAAGTCGGCAAATAGCCCCACAATATTGAATTTAGTTCAAAACTTTATTAGTATTAGTGCGGATTCGAATAAAATCATCGTCATTATCGGATTGATTACGGTTTATAGAGCCTTAAAAATGATTAAAGTCCAACCAGGTAAGGTCTAGTGTATCTATAAACAGCCTATATCTATCTATATACAGCCAGTATCTATCTATATAACGCACATACATACTCACATACAAACAGCCTCCACTCATCAAGCTGTGCCAACAAAGATTTTGTTTCTTTGTTAAAGATGTTCTAACAGTGATGTATAATAATCAATGCAGACAAAATACGTAAAAACAATGAGACCTATCGGTGCTTTTATAATGTACTTTGTGGGGCCCTCCTTTGCCTAACGCTAAGATGCGCGGCTACAAAGCAAGGCCATGCTGAGGGTGGCTGGGCTCAATTCCAGTGCCGGTCTAGGCAATTTTCGGATTGGAAGTTGTCCCGATTTCCTTGGGCATAAAAGTATCATCGTGTTAGCCTCATGATATACGAATGCAAAAATGGCACCTTGGCTAAGAAATCTCGCAGATAATGACTGTGGAGGTGAAAAAATGAAGTGAAAATGAACACTAAGCTGCGAGGCGGCAATGTAATGTCAATAAGGAGGGATGTATTGCCAAGAAGAAGAAGAAGAAGAAGAAGAAAAAGAAGAGGAAGAAGAAGAGAAGAGAAGAATGAGAAGAAAGAAGAATGTACGAGAAAGTCCAGCATCACTGTTACGTGAATTGATATATGATTTACTTTGTACTATATTGGCAGTAAAACAAATAGTGTCCCGTAAAGATAGGAAACCAAGCAAATATGGGACAGTTACGTAAGCAGAGGCATTATACTTTATCACAAAAATCGAACACATTTTGCATACGTCTTCTATCTTCAATTGGATTCATCATTCTACCACCCACAATATTCGTTTCATTGGCATTTCATTAGATTGAGCTACATGTTCGCAATATGCTTATTGGATCGAACATGTCGACACCCATGTCCCGGCAACTTATCCACCTTGGAAGCATTGAGAAGCCATACAAAGAGTACCGCCAGAACCGACCTACGTTAGATCTTTCCGAGCGGAGGAGTATGCCCACCTAATCCGTCTTCAGCCACATGGACTACCGAGCCGAAGCACAATAATGTGTTGATCGATTGGCGTTACGTCGCGACCTGTAGGTTTGGTTACATTGAGCGCGATCGACCTTGAGCTTAGAAGGGCCAAAAGTAAGATGCTTCCACGCAAGTCCACTTGTGCATAGACGGCCTAATTACTTAATCATTGGTTTTTCGTGAGCTCGCCCCCGCCACCAAGCGGCGATACTTTTCAGGTACAGAAAAGGCGTCTTGCGTGGTATGGTTCTCCCACGCGATCATGATCGAATGAATGAAACATAAGTTGGCGCCCGCCAACACTACTCAACGGATGAATGAATTAAATAGATTTGTACGAGGTCTAGCCTACGCGTAGTATGCAAATCAGGTGTCATTATCTAGAGGAGAAGTTGAATGAATTGAGTTTGCATTGCTAACTACATTATTTTTGGACGCCTCTTCGTAACACCAACAAGCTTCCGGTGATTAAGTCCTTTAGCGTGGGATAGACGAAACGTATGATTTGCTTAGTGACATTAATTTGTGAGTGGGTCTCCCCCCATTTAGAGGTCATCCTTAGATCAGAATTGAAATAAACGTGGTTAGGGAGCATCCATAAATTACGTAGCGCTTAGAGAGGTAGGGGGGGGTTGCTTGAAGTGTGACAATCCATACAAAAATTTTAGAGGCTCCATACAAAAAGTGTGACATAGGGGTGAGGGCAGTTATACTTTCTCTTTACTTGAATATTTTTAAAATCAAATAAGAGATAATGTAATAAATTTTAGTAGAAATACTATCTTATCATTATGTTACGAAAGGCAAAAATATCTTCAATTAAGCCAATTGACCTAATAAAACCTTCAGTAGTTAGTATTGTGATCAACATACAAAAAAATCTCCAAATTTGTTAATTCGTTAAATATTTATGATAATTGTTTAGGGAGAGTAATCATTGCCGACTTCAAAAAAGAAATACATTGATATGTAGATTAGCTAAAAAAGACTGACCCAGACCTTCCGGTTAACATAATTCCACCCATTTGGTTGGGTTCAAAATATGCAATAAAAACCACAAATTTCTCCACTGGGTAAAAAAGCACTCCATGTGAAACCAATATCCGTCCGTCACAGCTAACAAAAATGCAGAACTCGTGTATGGTAACCACGTTAATGTCAGTTTGTATCTGTAGGCACACAGGGAAAATAACTTCCAGAATAATATCCTATCATGGTGCCGTTGGGTGGACAATCTCCGTCCAAACGAACCAGAAACAGAAACAAAAAATATCCTAACTGGTAGCCTTTTTGCGACCTTCGCGTGGTTTTCTCTCCCCTGTCACCGAAGTAATCGACCTTACATGGAGCAAAACCCGCTTCGAGTGCAGAGATTATGTGTAGGCAAACGACCAGTTACCTGCCTCCCGCCACCACCAGAGACCCCAAAAACACATAAAAACTGCGAAGCTCTAGTTTCCACGTTGGACGCCACTCGGTCGAATTTCGTCTGATCCTGCTCATTTGCGCGGAACAAAAACAGCAAAAATGCGAAGGAGAATTTGTGGTTTGGCCGCCGCAAGATACAAAAAAGGGTTCGAATCAGGTGCGACCGTTGTGATGCTGTTGCATCAGCATCGGCATCAACCGAAAGCTTTCGAGGGGTTTATTTTCTGATCCACACCACGTGAGAATGGATCCGAGTGAAGCAAAGAGCATTGTTGATCCCCGCGTGTGCCCTACGGCGGAGGAAGTGGTTTGGCCGTCTGATATCGTTGTGCGGACCGGGTTATTGGTATTTTGCGGTGAAGGGCTGCGCTGTGCTCATAAAGCTAGAAAAAGTGCAGCTACCAGCTACCCATCTATTGACCCGAGCCCGAGGAGGTGGCATTCCAGTGTGATCCAGCGCGACGGCCCGTTGAAAATCCACATCATCTCAGTGACGATGACAACGGCGACGTCGCCAAGCAGAGGAAGCTCGCTAATTTCCTTTTCAATCTGGGTAGTGGGGTACCTACTTGGTAACGTAAATGCATCTTGGTCACAGCCTTCGCTGGAATTTCTCATGCTCGCATGTGTGTCATGTGGGATTGGATAGTGCAGGCCCGGTCATATCGCTGGATCGGATCTTTTCCACAAAAGCCCAATGCATAAAAAATCCGAACGGAATCGTCCAATTTAATTCGCTTTTGATTAGGTTTTTTCGTACCTTGAACCAGCAATGATGCGTGGCTACGTAGCTACGGTGAAGGCATGGAGGCGGCATAGGTCGCATCTTTCACATACGACCGAGGAAGGTGAAGACGATGACAAAGTGAACTGTCCGACCGAAGGCTGACTGTGACAATGAGTGCGGCATCGTACTCTGAGTACTTGTGGTGTGGTGTGATAAACGAATCATATTCCATCAAATTCGGCTTATATTGTTCGGCACGGCTCAGTATCGAAGATTCTGCTCTCTTTTTGTGTCGTCTTAGTCGTGACTGACGATTTGTTCGAGTTCGAGTAGTTTGAGTGAAAACTATGGTAGATGGAAGCTATCCTTGGCAAGTAAGACTCATATTTGATGAGAATATTCTGTTTCAGACCCAAGCGGTTGACAATTATTTGACAGGAAAAAAAACACATTAGTATTCTGCCTGCAATCACTAGACCTATGTTTGATATAGATAGATTTTTTATATGATGATCCACGTTCATGCGAGGGTTTTGATGACTTGAAATCAGGCGATCCTAGGAAGAATCTTTTTCGGGTTTTGCCGAGAAACACTTTTTGCACGCATTTTTAAATTTTTAAATTTTGTTTCCAAGGTGGGACCTTTTGAAAAATAAAACTTTTTTTTTTTGAAAAACTCATAACCAATCAAATATGCGAGACTTAGAATATTTGTTTACCAAATAAACTTCAAAAAGCTTCTCCTGAATTGAAGGGCAGAACAGCAGTACAATACAAGCACGTACGAGCACCCGATTCCTACTGGGATGTAGTCAACGGAGTCGGAGAAGGAACTAGTGCTGCAGAAGGTATCGTATGAACACCGAATTTTGGAAAATATTGAAGAAGGAAGTATTAGTATGTTTTAGTATGTACTTCCGCGAGACCTCAAGACCGGAACAGATCTGTTTCGGTTTCTGGAGGTGTCAGAGTCAAGCATTTAGCGAGGAAGGCTTGTTTGGTTGAAAGTCATTCGGCCGAAAGCCATTTGGATAAAGGATGGTTGGTTGAAAACGCCGTTGATCGTTTGGCAGACTTAACTCGAGTCAAGTGCGACACACTGAAATCGGCCTTACTTTTGAGGTCGGCATACGTATCTATCAAAGGTACAATAAAGTAGTACAAACTCGTCTTATGACAAATAAGGTTTTCCATCTTTCAATCGCCAATGTATGTACTTATACATATCTTTTCTCTTGACGTAGGCAAACTGGCATTGAGCAGTTAGCCAAGCTTTCCAAGGTCAAGGTCATTTGTTTTACGGATAAGGTGGGATAGGGAATGACGTACTTCCGATTTTTTTAATTGCTTTCCTTTATTTGATAGGCAGGCACTCTGTGTTACTTAACCGCTACTGTGCCGAGAATCTATTTTTAGATTTCCATTACTCATGTATTGTTATTGTTGCCACTCCATCTCAAGGGTTTGGTGAAGGGGCTTGGAATCGAACCCATGATTATCCGCTTGTAAGGCGAACGTGTAGCCAATTGCGTTACGGGACCCCCTTGGGAAAGTAAATACTTCCGATTGTGTCCGATTGCTTATCGTGCGGTAAAAGTCAAGTAGGGGAGGTGGGTGTAAAACGGACAGGAATCCCGTTTGAGCTAAATATCGTTACAAATTTGGCACTCCAACAAGTTATTATTGCTTGTTTCAAATTATGAGTGCAAAAGGTGACAACTATTATGTTTGTTAAAGATTTAATGCAAACTATAGCTGAAATGCCATGGTGATGTATTTTTTTATGTGTAGTATTTAAGCTTTTAAAACAAAAATCATCAAAAATAATCCACATGATCCTCTAGGATCTCAAACTTAGGCTATTCAAAAATTGGTATATATTTTATCTCAGAATTTGATTTTTGAATTTTTGTAAAGAAATTGGATAATGGTGGGGTAAAACGGACACGTTCTGGTGTGTGTAATATGGACCATATAATAACATACATATTTTTTTCCGAATTTTTATTTTGAAAGTTTTGTATTCTTTACCTCCAAAAACACCAAGGATTCATTAAGGAATTCGAATTTCCGAGTTTGGTTCGACAAATGACTTTTTAAGTGATTTTTATCGATGTAGCATAATTTTCTAGAAAAATTATTGTAAGTTGCCAATTGATCAATTGTTATCCAATATTTTTGTTTCGACACCCAACCAGAGATTGCAACATTTTATTGCAATCCCGCATTTGTTTCGCGTGCAGTTTGCCATAATTTGTAACATATGCACAGATTGTATTAAGTAAACGGCAGGCCCTCGGGCTGCGAAATGGTGTGTTGACGTCTGGGAAGGAGCGACATACACAGCTTTGGTCCTCACAAGTTCCAATCTGTTGTCCTTCTGACATCAGCTAGAGTGAGGGGGTGCAACCAAGGGGACCATCGTCCCTAACCCCTAATCCCAAGGCGTTATGCGACCCGTGCCGAGGGGATGCATGGTCAGGGGGGGTGAAATAATGAGCTAGGTCTCTAACGGAGCCTGTGGGGTACCTGGGCACCCTCCACAGTAATTGTCCCTTACCGCGTCATGCTGGGCTCTGGCGTGGTGGACCTCTTTTCCCGAGCAACTCGTGGCACAAAAATGGAAAACCAAGTCAATTCTTCAATTAGTGGTAGTAGTGTAGGCGACAACCCCTTCGCAAAAGGTGGGTTGTTCAGGTCTCCGCCTAGGAGGCCAGAGGCAATAGTCGGCAGCTCGGTGCGCAGCGCCAGCGTGGGTCACTTAACCTTCATATCGGCTAAAAAACACCGGTAGAGGTTATTGACGGCCCATGGCTTGTGAAGGCGATGAACCGCAAACGCGATGGGCTTTCGGCCTTCGAGGTGGCGACGGAACACCTGGACGCCATCATCGACTTTGCGTCATCGAAGCATAATATCAGTAAGGACCTCAAGATGAGCTTGCTGAAATTTCGAAAGTCGATGCTGAACGCCAAGCTGGAGAGGGCGGTCAGGACGGCCAAGTGTAAACCCGTGAAATCCGTGGAGTCGAGGTCTACCCAGACTGAGACCCAAGGATTCGCGGACTCGGGCAAGGTCGAATCGTCCGAGGGCGTGTCAGCGAAGACGGTGGTACCAAAGTCTACCCAGACTGAGGCTCAAATATTTGCGGGCACGTCGGGGGTGACTGCTCCAACGGAGCAGACACAAAAACGGGGGAGACAGTCTCCAGGGGATGAGCTCCCTGGGGGCCGCTCCAAAACGCGGAGGGTTACTACCCCGAACAATGGTAGTGGGGCTGGGAAGCTGAACCCCGGCCAGGTACCTCCAAAACCAGGGGAGGAAGGACCTGAAAAGGTTCGGCCACCCAGGAAAGACGGTGGTAAGGGGTTACGGCAGGCTGAGAGCTCTCAGCCGTCCCAGACCAGTGAAATAGAGGGGGATGACGCTTCCTGGACCCTGGTCAAGAACAAGAGGAAACCGAAGACGTCAAGGGCCGAAAAGAAGGCCCAGGCGAATGAGAGTATCAAGAAGTCTAGGGTAGGCGCCAATCGCTCCAGGGGCTACAGTATCGACTATACGACCAGCATTCAGCGGACGGAAGAAGGGGCGAGGCCTAGCCATCGTATGTGGAAGACATCATACTTCGACGACGAGGTGTTTAAGAAAGCGCTCCACCGCGAGCACAATACTCTCGGTCTGAGCGGCGAGCAGCTGGTAACATTACTCTCTCTTGCATGCGATGTCACCATACCTAGGAAAGTCCATCGAAGCTGGGTCATTAGGCCGAAGGTCATTTGGCCGAAGGCCATTAGGCCGAATGGTAATTAGGCCGAACGGTCATTAGGCCGAATGGCCATTAGGCCGAATGAGAACTGGGGAGTGAGAAGTGACTAGTGCGAAGTGAGGAAGAAGTAGAACGGAAGAAGAAAAAAGAAAAAGGAGGAAGAAGTTAGAAGGAAGAAGAAAAAAGGAAAAAGGAGGAAGAAGGAAGAAGTAAGAATGAAGAAAAAAGAAGGAAGAAGGAAGAAGGAAGAAGGAAGAAGGAAGAAAGAAGGAAGAAGAAAGAAGGAAGAAGGAAGAAGTAAGAAAGAAAAGGGAAGAAGAAAGAAGTTAAAAAAAAAAAGAAAAAGGAAAAAGGAAAAAGTAAAGAAGGAAGACAGAAGAAAGAAGGAGGGAGAAGGGAGGAAGGTGAAGGAAGAATCAAGAAGGCAGAAGGAAGTAGCAAGAAGGAAGAAGGGACAAGAAAGAAAGAAGAATGAAGAAGGAAAAAGGAAAAAAAGGAAGAAGGAAGAAAGAAGAAGGGAGAAGAAGGAAGAAGAAAGAAGAAAGAAGGAAGAAGAAAGAAGAAAGAGGGAAGAAAAAAGAAGGAAGGAGGATGAAGGAAGAAGGAAGAAGGAAGAAGGAAGAAAGAAGAAAGAAGAAGGAAGAAGGAAGAAGAAAGAAGAAGGAAGACAGAAGAAGAAAGAAGAATGAGGGAAATAGGAAAAAGGAAGAAGGAAGAAAGATGAGGGAACGAGAAAGAAGGAAGAAGAAAAAAGGAAAAAGTAAGAAGAAAAAAGGAAGAAGTAAGAATGGAGAGAGAAGAAGGAAGAAGGAAGATGGAAGAAAGAAGAAGGTAGAAGGAAGAAAGGAGAAGGAAGAAGGAAGAATCAAAAAAGCAGAAGGAAGAAGGAAGAATCAAAAAGGCAGAAGGAAGAAGCAAGAAGCAAGAAGCAAGAAGCAAGAAGGAAGAAGGAACAAGAAAGAAAGAAAAAAATGAAGAAGGAATAAGGAAAAAAGGGAGAAGGAAGAAAGAAGGAAGAAGGAAAAGGAAGAAGGAAGAAAGAAGAAGGAAGAAAGAAGAAGGAAGAAGTAAGAAAGGAGAAAAAAGAAGGAAGAAGCATGAAGCAAGAAGGAAGAAGGAACAAGAAAGAAGAAATAAGAAGGAAGAAGGAACAAGGACGAAAGACGAAAGACGAAGGAAGAAAGAAGAAGGAAGAAAAAAGAAGGAAGAAAGAAAAGGGAAGAAAGAAAAAAGAATAAGGAAGAAAGAATGAGGAAGAAGGAAGAATCAAGAAGGCAGAAGGGAGAAGCAAGAAGGAAGAAGGAAGAAGGAAGAAGGAACAAGAAAGAAAGAAGAACGAAGAAGGAAAAAGGAAAAAAGGAAGAAAGAAGAAAGAAGAAGAAAAGAAGGAAGAAGAAAGAAGAAAGAATGAAGAAGGAAGAAGAAAAAAGAAGAAGAATGAAGAAAGAAGGAAGAAGGAAGGAAGGAAGAAGGAAAAGGAAGAATAAAAAAGGATGAAGGAAGAAAGAAGAAGGAAGAAAGAAGAAGGAAGAAAGAAGAAGGAAGAAACAAGAGGGAAGAATGAAAAAAGAATAAGGAAGAAAAAATAAGGAAGAAGGAAGAAGGAAGAAGGAAGAAGAAAAAAGGAAGAAGAAGGAAGATGGAAGAAGGAAGAAAGGATAAGGAAGAAAGGAGAAGGAAGAAGGAAGTACAAATGAAGAAGGAAGAAAGAAGAAAGGAGAAAAAAAAAAGAAGATAGAAGAAGGAAGAAAGAAGATGCAAGAAGGGAGAAGGAAAAAGGGGTAAGGTGAAGAAAGAACTTCTCATTTGTCACTTCTTGCTTCTTTTTGCTAATTCGGCCTAATGGCCATTCGGCCTAATGACCGTTCGGCCTAATGACCATTCGGCCTAATGACCTTCGGCCAAATGACCTTCGGCCTAACGGCCTTCGGCCTAATGGCCTGACACCAAGTCCACCCTAGGAATGGGAGGTCATGGGAGGTGGTCTCAAGCAATTGCAAACCTGCGCCGCGCCTGCCTACGGGCACGGAGGTGGATGCAGCGAGCACGCACAGAAGAGGAGCGTGTTGAACAACGAATGGCGTTCGTGGCTGCTAGAGCCGCTCTGAAGACTGAGATTAGATCAAGCAAAAAAGCCTGCTTCGAGGGCCTGTGTCAAAGTGCCAACGCGAATCCATGGGGTGACGCTTATAGGGTCGTAATGGCCAAGACACGTGGGGCGATGGCCCCCACAGAGCGGTCTCCAGAGATGCTGGAGAGAATCATCGCGGGGCTCTTCCCACGTCATGACCCAAGTCCCTGGCCTCACTTTGTGGAGCTGCCAGTGGCCAGGGCGGCCGACGAAGGATGAGTAACTGTGGCGGAACTTGCGGGGATTGCACAGTCCCTTAGTGTAGGTAAGGCAACAGGACCGGATGGTATTCCGAACCTGGTCATCAAAGCGGCCATTGCTGAGGCTGAGAACCACCGGGGGATCCGTCGGCATATAGACCAATAGGCCTGTTTGATACGGCGGGGAAGGTGTTCGAGAAGATCATCCTCAACAGGTTGTTGATACGCACGGAGGGGCGGATGGTCTATCGAGTAACCATTTTGGCTTCCGAAAGGGTAAGTCGACCGTAAACGCTATCTCGTCGGTTACCAAATCCGCGGATATAGCTATCCAGCGTAGGAGGAGGGGAGTTCGCTATTGTGCAGTAGTGACTCTCGACGTGAGGAATGCTTTCAATAGTGCCAGTTGGGCAGCTATTGCAGATGCGCTCCTGCGTCTTGGAATTCCCGAGTACCTGTACAAGATTCTCGGAAGCTACTTCCAGAATCGAATACTGGTATAAGACACGGAGGCGGGTCGGAGGTGCGTTGACATAACCTCAGGGCCAGGGGTTCCGCAAGGTTCCATACTGGGTCCGGTGTTATGGAACGTCATGTACGACGGTGTCTTGAGGTTGAAGTTCCCGGTGGGCGTGGTAATCGTCGACTTCGCAGACGATATTACGCTGGAGGACTACGGCGACTCGATCGAAGAGGTGGAGTTGAGGATGTGTAAAGATGAAGTTGGCTGGAACGCCGTTTTATCGGCTATCGTCCAAATCGTGTCGGAGCTACACAGAAGGTGGCGCGTGGACTCGAGGAATGGCTAGTTCAGGCGCAAATAAGAGGTGGTCCAAGGGTTAGGAATCGACTTCATGGGTCATACCGGTGCCCTGTGGAAGGGCGTGGTAAGGCCACCTCGTGAGCCGGCAATGCGCTGGCACGATACCATGGTGTTCTTCTGAAAAAACAAGTCACGATGTTCGATGCTGCAAGAACATGCAGCTAACCTCGAAGGTGCGTTGTGCACTGGCCCCCCTTTGAAGCATTACTTTCTGGTTGTACCGAAGGGACTATGGGCTTGGCAGCAATGGAAATGGTTTAGAGTGTCGAGGATGTAGCCCTGCCTTCCTCGTTTGCTGTTGGAGGTGGTCCCTAAACCCGCACTTCCTGGACAACCCAGAATGTCTGTTGAGCAGATTCCCCCTCCATTGCTTAGGAAGAATAAAAACGCACATACACACAGACATCACCTCAATTCAACTGAGTCGATCGGTATATAATACTATGGGTCTCCGGGCCTTCTACAAAAAGTTTGTTTTTAGAGCGATCATATAGCCTTTACGTATACTTAGTATATGAGAAAGGCAAAAAACGAAAATTCATAAGGGGCTGACATGCGACCATAGTCAGTAGAGGACCTCTGAGTGAATACATTTCTATAAATAATGTTTCAGGCTACACGGAAGAAATAAACTACCCAATAGTGAGTTTAATTCACCCAACCTCGACCATCCGTACGGGAAGCCAAAATTGAGTAAGTAGGGTCGAAGTAGTTTGCCTTTACTCCCATGTTAAAAAAGTACCCAACGGAAAATTTATTTACCCAAATGTAAGTTTAATTCACTCAATTTCGACCTCAGGTAATAAAACTCAAAATTGGCTTCCCGTATTGAACTGGCGTCGTTGGATTGTTTAACTCTTTTGTTTTTGACAACAAAAGAAAGAGTGGATGAAAGAGAAGAAAAAATAACTCAAAAGTAAGTTTAAAAATACTCAATTTTGGGTACTTTTTTCTTCCGTGTAGGGTTAAGTTTCTTCAATATGAACATAAATGACAGATCAGCATATCCAATTTTGTAAACACATAAACAGACAGATCATCACCGTCTGATTCGACGAATTGATCAAGCTCCAACCACCTTCCGCATCTTGTGCCACATCTCAGAGCTTAATTTACACGCGTGCGTAGGGGGAGACCCTCATATGTGCAACTCTACACGGACTCCCATGCGATAGCATCGCACACCACACCGTTGCTCGCGCGGGGTTAGCTCGCGTGCCACAGTATGATGCGGTATAATAATTATGTTGTCGCCGGCTAAGGTTCAGAGCGCGGGCTCGCGTGCGCGATCGTCGTCGGAAGATTGTCGCAAAATTTTCAGTCAGTCAACCAAACGACCAAATGACTTCGACGGCGATGACAATTACGACGACGATGCCGATGGCAAAAGGTACAAGGCAGTCTGTGTTGGCGGCGGATAACAACTTTGTGTGGGATCAGCGAAAAGTTTTCGAAAGCCCTACAAGCGGGTAGATATCGCGATGGAGTTAATGTGCTTTCCGTTGTTTTCGAGCGTACATATTTCGCCGCGTGGTCTTAAAAAGGGAAACAGTAATTGCACGGAAATGTGCCTACATGTTCGTTGTTTGAGCCTGATCGGTTTTATGGGCCTGCACAATATGATGACGGCCGACGACAACGACGTCGCAGACGACGTGGTTCGCGTTTTGATTTCATGAATGACAAGTTTCTTTGTCAGGTTGATTGCATGTAGTGGGTTTGATATGCTAGGCCCCTGTTAGAGGTCTTGTCGAGGTGTGATTTCATAAATTAATTGAAAAAAAACGTCGCTTTATCTTTGATTATAACGTATTTTATTCACATAATCACCTTTATTCTTGTTTACGGACGAACGATACTTCCGAACGAATGCGATTCGTTCGAACCGTTTCTCCATTTGATTTTGCTGGCGTAAACGAGAATGTGCTTCAACTTTCGTTCGAAAGCGCGCTCGTACGTAAACTAAAATATGTATTATGGATAAATAACATATTGCGGCAGGGTTATAGAACATTCTGATTAAGTCGTACCATAAATATTCTATTTTATTTAATAACGACAATCGTTATGCTATCAAGATTCACTTAGTCGACTTTTTATGTGTTTCTTGTTTTTCTCTTGTCTTCTAGTCTTCAACAAACCTTGCAAAACGATCTATAGTGAGAATGATATTCATTTAAAGTGTATCGGATATGTGAAGGAATAGGATGCAGTCGTCACATATAATGTTCATTGTAAAGTTAATACATGGCATAGTACTGCTCCATCACGTTTGTATCTAAATTGACTTGTTTTTATTATAAATATGAATAAACCAAACTCATTTTATCGCTACGTGTCTTACATCATATACATATGAGTGAATGTTTGCGCAAGAGTTGAATTTGAATAACCATCTTCTCGCTCTTAATTTCCAGCAAGTTCTTGGTACCAGACCATCAGAATAGCTTGGCTTTAAATTACACAACCCAAACCACGCATACAACGGCAAATGAAACAAATTTGAGCAATCACATTACGAAATTAGACAGTCACTCGTGTGTTCCATTAGCACAGGGCGTAGGAGTGGTAGTTCCCGTACGAAAAAAAAATGGAAAATAACAGCCATCAGGGATAGAATTACCGCAACCCTAGCAGAAGAATTAACAGAAAAAAAAACTCCATTCTCCCGGGATCTTTGCTGCCTGGAGCTTTGTTTTCGGCTAGTCACCGGCGTTAAATACGCAACGCACCGCTTCCCCAAAACACAGAAGTGCTATCACCAACTGCGATCAATCCCATTTTGAACGGTGGCGAAATTAAGATGGGTTGGAAGAGGAGTGGTTCCTGCAAACAGGGGAACCATACCTTCGCTTCATAAACTACACACCTGGGTACGGCGAGCGGAGTGTTTGCCTTATACGGCAGTGCCTTTTGTTTTTTATTCGCTGTTCGATTCTTTCCATTGGATCGCAGTTCTTTACGTACTTCGCTGTTGGCTGCCACTGCGCTCGTTTTTCAATTTGCCTAATTGCATTGCTGATGCTATGCTTTTTAGTTTTGGATCGGCAGAATTAGTGGAGAGCCTGGTGTTTCGCTGATGCCTGAAGTAATCAAATGGAAAAGAATGGAATAGACACTTCATATTTAATAGTTTTAATCTATGAAAACTTACTTTTCTCAATTCTGAATGTAACCTCTCATACTTTTCCAAATTATGGGTTTTGAAGTTAATTCCTTCAAAAAAGCACGATGTGTTTTTTCATAAGGAATTCATTCGAATTCATATGAGCTTCCTTTGGAAATAAATCCTCGGAATTCATCCGAATTTGCATTGGAAATTTATCTGAGTCCCAACGGATTTTCATCCGAATATCCACCATCCATCATCCGAAATTCAACCAGAAATTCATCCAAATTTCTTCCGGAAATTCATCCAACTTCCGCCTGATATTCGTACGAGGTTCCACTGTAAATTCGCCTGAATTTAAACCGAAAATTCATCCATACGATCATCGGAAAATAGGGGGGTCCCGTAGCGTAGTTGGCTACACGTTCGTCTTATAAGCGAATGGTCATGAGTTCGATTCCCAGCCTCTCCACAAAACCCTTGTCAATCGCCGGAAGCGCAGTTCGTACGGTGGCGTTTTGGGAGACGCGCCTAACCGACACGGCTGCCTGATGACGACTGACAAAACTGTTCTTCTCGGAGGCATTCCTCCAACGATCCTCGATAAATGGCAACCGGACAAAGTAACGATCATTGGATACACCATACGGACAAATGGACACAATGGACTCACGATGCGATGAACTGGCAAACGACAACAATAACGAATTAGGGATATCTAAAAATAGATTCTGTGTGGATTCTGTGCAGCAGAATACCACAGTAGATCACGGCACAGTAGCGGTCAAGAACACAGAGTGCCTACCAAATAAATATACGAATAAAAAAAAAATCTTCGGAAAATCGTTCGACTATTCATCGGAAAATCATTTAACTGTTCATCGAAAATTCATCGCAATGTTCATCAGGTTTTCACCAAATTCCCATTGAAAATTCGTTCGAGTTTCCACACTCATCCAAACTGCCTACAGAAATTCAACCTAATTTCCTCCAGAAATTCATCCGAATTTCCAAAGGAAATTTATCCAACTGTTCATCGAAAATTCATCTACCTTCCATAGTAAGTTCATCTGAATTCCCATAGGAAATTCAGCCAAAATTCCCTCAGAAATTTACCAGATTTCTCATTGGAAATTCATCCGAATTTCCATTGAACAATGCATTCGAATTTCCATTGTAGATTCGTCAAAATTACCATCATAATTCGTTTGAACTTCCATTATTAATTCGCTAATATTTCCATTCCAGTTCATGAAACCCACATGAACTTCCATAGGAAATTTACACGAATTTCCATTGAAAATTCATCCAAACGTCCATAAAAAATTTATCCAAACTTATATGGAAAATTCATCCGAATTTCAACCAGGAATTCATCCGAGTTTCCATCGAAAGTTCATCAGAATTTTTATTGAAATGTTCACAAGACTTGTAGAGAACACCAAAAGCTTCCATATAGGGGTGATGATGATGATGATGATACTACCATCTTTTGTAGCAAGGCACCTGCCGATAGCACTGGCCATATCTGACAAACGATTTGATCATGATTATACTATTGTTTGTATTTCATCAAACTCCTGTATGGAGGGCCAAAAATGGGTGGGGTGGTACCATAAGCAAAGACACTGATGCGAATCCACGGGATGCATAGAGGATCTCCTTACAGAACGTACACATAATAATATAATCTAGCCCTCGTTACCCAGATTGACCCAATGGGGAGAAGAGCCCGCCCTTTATCTACGAGATGTTAACAATAGGAAGTTGGCGATTCCACTCTTCCTATCCAAATCGCTTCAATCGGGTGCCCTGATGAGGGAGGACCTTTCTTCAACATCAGCTAGTTTTAGATTTGTGCTGTCTTCAGAGATGGAAAACCAATAGTTCGGAATATTCTTGAATAAATTGAAAAATAGACTTCTTGATTTCTGAAAAGATGAAATAAAAGGACAGATGGCAGTATCATATATAATAACATGAGCGTCTTGATTAAAATGAATATGTATTCTAATTTTTTTCACAAACATTTTTTTTCCGAAATTGAATATAGCCCAAAAACACTAGATCGATTTGAGCCACCTCGAAATTTTATCCGAATTAGCTGAAAATTTAACAGGAACTCATTTTAGCATAAGGATTGTGATCTAGGGCTGACCGTTTGAATTTTTGATATTTCTTTAAAACATGAAGAGCTCTAATACCCATCCTAGACAACTTTGTAGAGCATTGTTTTGTAATCGAAACAGAAACACATAGATTTCGTTCTTCGAGATATCCAAAAATCAGCATTTTTCGTTGATAAAAGGCTGATACAATTTTGGATTGAATTTGCGGGTAAGTCGCAGCTACACATTCATTCATTCACTACCAGTCTTCACGAAAACATGAACCGTGCAGTTTTTCCGTGTGCAAGTTCGCACTCAAACATGCATACTAGATCCACACGGGTTTGAACATGGAAGTTTAAACATCAGTTTGCACACCGCATGCTGTTCATATTGGTCAAGTGTTTTCTCTTCTTGAGTAGCGGTGATGGCCTAGTGGTAACTCGTCTGGCGTTCACTCAGGGCACTAGTGTTTGAATCCTTGTCTTTGGATTTTTTTTACAAATAGAACATGAATAGTTTCAGTTTTATAAATGGCACTTTTCAGCCCTTATCGGGTGGTGGAATAGTTGAATAAGATACTTAACCGCCTACCCACAGTTTGCGCTTGGTCCGATATCTCAATATTACAACAATTTTTCAATTCAACATTTTGCATAAAATCTTCAGATATTATTATTAATGTTCATGATAATTGAATATTATGTGCCCGGTAAGACAACCGATAGCATCCAATGTAATGATTATTTAAAGTATCCTTCCATTTATGTTCTAAACGAGGTAAAATACATAACTCTCTGTTTGCCTGTCTCAAATGTAGCCCCAATTATTTTCTATCCGTTACACATGCAAGCATGCATTTTGTTCTGTTAGATACGATGAGATTTAGATATCGTGAATAAAATATAGATGTTGATTCCAAAATGTTCTTAGTGAGGGAGGGAGAAGAACTGGTTGTTAACCAAAAACTCAAATTGATAAAAATTTAAAAAGATAGTAGGGGGTCTGTTCATAATGTATTCTACATTGCTATGTATAAACAATACACCGATGACATTGTACAATACAAAGAAAATTCACAAACGATGGAGCTCCAGGTCAGAAATGAGCCTACAAAACCTTAAACATAACAGTCCTATAAACTACATGGATCTCATAAAAGATAAAATCTCCAATTATTACAATCTAAAAAGTAATGAAACTGGAATTAAAGTCCCGTTGCACGCTATGTTTAAAGGCAACTATTATGCAAAGTGAATGCACCTCGGATGTTAAACCGTTAGATCATAGTTTTTGACCTCTAGTTTAAGGATCTGTGTCGATTAAAATATTTCATCGGTGAAATTTTGACTTTTTTACTATTTAAGGTAATATTTTTAACCTAAAAACATTTTCTGATTTTTTTCAAATTTTTGGAAACAAGTTAAATAAAAACCAACCAGTTCTTTTTTTCCTGATGCTTAAAGAAACATTTTCATATAAAACCTTTTTCATATGATGAAAATACTAGAAGTTATATTGAAATTACTGCCAGTCTTAAATGTTCTTACGGTTTATTATGAATAGATCTGGAGCCTTCCTTAGCCGTGCGGTAAGATGCACTGCTACAAAGGCAAGACCATGCTGGAAGTGGCTGGGTTCAATTCCCGGTCTTGTCTAGGAAATATTCTCGCTTCCCCTGGTCATAAAGTATCATCGTAGTCTCATGATATACGAATGCGGAAATATTAACTTGGACTAGAAACATTGCAGTGAACAACTGTGGAAGTGCTAAATGAACACTATGTAAGAGTGGTTGATGTAATGCCAATAAGAAGAAGTATTATTAAATTTAAGAACATAATATCACTCTCACCCTAACATTTCAAATCAACAAAAAATTAAAACTACGAACTAGTTCAAAGTAATATTTATGTTCTGTATTTGACCATTGTTATATGCTACCACCGTGGATAGCAGTTTATTTGCATACTGTTCGTGGTTATCTGACATTTTGTAGTTTTGCTAGATAGTATAGATATTTCTGTGGATGGCTTCCGTTGTTTACTCCGTATGAGATGTAAGGCCTCCCTGTAATGCGCTCAATCCAAGATCATGGAATTTCAAAATAAGAAATTTCTCGGTGATTGGTAGCCCGGCTGCTCCAACTGTCACAAAAAGCTCGTATGGCGTCTGAATATAAGTCCAACAGTGTTACACTAAAAAAAAGGAATCAACTACCTGTGGTACACTCTCCAATACCTTATAATAACCATTGCATCATTTTCCTTTCGACACACCCCGTTTAACTAAAAGACTTCGGCAGTGACGCCCAGTGAAACCAAGTTGAGCGTGATGGGTTGCGTTGACCTCTGATGTCCAGATTTAAGATTTGTCTGGATGTTTTTTTTGCTACAGGACCGAAAATTTGGTAGACCAATCCCACCAGCGAATGTAGCGTTGGAGGAGGGGTTTCGTCTAAAATTGTGTCATAGTCATAGAAGATGATTATGAACACAATTGAAATATACTCGAGCATCTTCCTTGACCTGTCCAGCGTAAATTCTGTTTCTATGGTAACAAGTGGTGCAGGGTTGCTGTTTTTTTTAAATAAACACGTATGAGATATGCAGTTACAAAAATTCGCTATCGAAAAATGATATATATGTTCGGTGTCAACAGTATTTGTAGTATAACTTCTGCTACTTTCATCACATGAGAATTGTTTTTATATGAACATTTTTCATGAAGCGTCAGGGACAAAATGTGATGCCTGGAATTTATTTAACTTGCCTCAAAATTTTTTTAAAAATTACAATAGATTTTTAGGTTAAAAATATCCCCTTAAATGGTAAAAAGTCAAATTTTCACCGATGAAATATTTCAATCGACACAGATCCTTAAACTAGAGGTCAAAAACTATGATCTAACGGCTTAACATCCGAGGTGCATTCACTTTGCATAATAGTTGCCTTTAAACATAGCGTGCGTTGATCATAAGGTTCTTCAAAAAGGTCGAAACCCCTCTCTCCCTGGAATAAAGAAATCTCTATGCAATCCAGAACTTCGCTTCAGATTCTCGGTATGTTTATCAATTACCACCGCGAAGTAAGTAGAATAAAATATCCCCTTATAAACGTGTCAGAAAAATCTTGTCCCAAAACACGGTTTAACAACTATTTTCTTCCTTTTAATTCCACTAATTAGTTTTTAGGTATCAAACAGATACGCAATTCGTCCTCTATTTGAAGACTTCTTCAGTGTTTTGTTATCGACATTATCGAGTCGATAACAAAACACTGAAAAAGTCCTTAAGTGGAGGACAAAATGCGTATCTGTTTCGCAAATAATTAATCATTGTCCCAAAATTTTGGAAATATGAACTAATGAGTTTTTGGTGGTTGCAGAATCCCGAATTGGAATGGAACAAAAAGCTCCGCTCAGAGCAGATTCGATTCGAACTTAAGACGTCGTGAATGAAAGGTCACAACTTTGTGTACGAGACACTGAAGACAACCACACAGTTGTGGTCGAAATACGTATCTGCAAAGATATCGAAATAATTGGAGGAATTAAATGGAGAATACTTAACTCGTCTTAGACGGTTGATGCACTACAAGATGATGCATAAATTGTGGCCAATTGAAGCTTGTTGAAGCATAATTTGGCAAAATAATTTAAATGACTACAGCGCCACTAGCGTTCTAGTACTTATGCTTCTACTTGACAGATTGCGGAAGAAGTCTCTCGCGGTATGCTACATATCGTTTATGTATACAGAAACGATAAGTCAGAGGCTTTTTAATTCTCCTTTGGATTCAAACCCGCTGCCATACGTTAATGTTCATTGTCAAACTCCGCAATTTACTTACTTGCTCGATGGCTACTGCAAGATCGTGCCTGTTTCGACGGAGCAAAGCGTAGAAGATCTATACCAATAATAAGATAATGTTCTACAAAGTTGCCTAGGATGGGTATGGCTTTCACTTAGTTGTTGTTGCAATGAATTTTGTTCATCCCACTCAGAGCTAAGATTTGTTTAGGGGCAAAATGATGCCGAAAACACTAAATCGATTTGAAGCACACCTAAATATTAGCTTGAGCTTGAGATTTATTGACTGTCCGTATTTGCTACTCCATTATGACCAGATCAGCTGTTCTTACACAGAGAACCAACAGATGTTTGCTTGGGACTAGCACTCATCTTCAATGTACAAGTACTGATGATCTCATTTGTTAGGTCACACTGGCGCCTGTCACGTCAGTTGTAATCGTCGGTCTTGGGCGATGCTCCTCCAGTTTCCCCGAACGTTCAGGGTCCCCAGGTCCGATTACACCACGTGCAGCCAGCGTGTTCGTGTCCTTCCAAGAAGTCGCCGGCCCTTATCTGGTTCTCTGTTGAATATTGTTTTCGCTATTCTTTCTTCCGACATTCGCACTAAGTGACCAGCCCACTGAAGTGTGCCGTATTTTATACGATTCACAATATTTTCTTCTTTGTACACTTGATACAGCTCATGATTCAAGCGTCTGCGCCACACACCATTTTCTAGTTTTCCTCCGAGTATTGTACGCAGCACTTTTCGCTCGAAAACCCTGAAGGTCTCCGGTCCGCCTCTTTTATTGTCCATGCTACATGTCCATAAAGGGCCACTGATACAGATTTACGCGGAAAGATGAATTTTACGCCAAAACTATATTTTTTAGAAAAAAATGTTGTTCTACAAAATTGTTCGAAATAGTAAGGCCATCATTATCGTTCTACCAAAAAATAGGGTGGCCCATCATATAAAAAAAATAGAAAATATTTTTTTTTATTTCTCAGAATATTGACATGTTATGTTCTACAAAGTTGTAGCGCAGCTTATTCCAATCAATTTTGCTAAAAAAAACTTTTTCTGTAGCTCTTGAGTTGGTTGATTTAGAGCAATTTTACTGTATCCGAAATTAGGTAAAATTGCTCTAAATCAGCCAACTTAAGAGCTACAGAAAAGTTTTTAGCGAAATTGATTGGAATAAGCTACGCTACTAACTTTAATAGAACAAAACATATTCCGAGAAATAAAAAAAATATTTTCTAACTTTTTTTTAAATGATGGGCCACCCTATTTTTCGGTAGAACCATCATTATTACTATTTCCTTACTATTTCCAACAATTTTGTAGAACAACAGTTTTTTTCTAAAAAATATAGTTTTGGAGTAAAATGCATCTTTCCGCGTAAATCTGTATCCTGGACCATAGTGCACTGGTAGAATCATAGTTTTGTATAGAGCAATTTTCGTTTCCGTTTGCTTGTTGCGGGACCTAAGCTGGTTACGTAATCCGTAAAAGGCCTTATTCGTAGCAGCAATGCGTCTTTTCACTTCACGGGAAACTTCATTGTCACATGTCACAAGCGTTCCAAGGTAAACAAATTCTTCAACAACTTTAATCACCTCCCATCAAGCACTACATCTTCACCAACACCACTAGGTCTTCCCCTATATCTGCCTGCCGCCATGTACTTTGTCTTGGTAGAGTTAATGGTTAAGCCTATCCTCGCCGTCTCCCAGCGTCTCTTCAGTGCGGCAAAAACCTCCACTACTGCTCTGCGATCGATTCTAATAAGGTCGATGTCATCCGCAAAGCCCAGGAGCATATGCGACCGTGTGATGATAGTGCCGTTCCTCTGCACTCCAGATCTCCTAATAGCGTCTTCGAGTGCAATGTTGAATAATAAATTCGAAACTGCATCACCCTGCTTCAATCCGTCTAAGGTCACACACGAGGTTGACACTTCGTCTGCAATCCGAATACTTGATTTCGAGCCATCCAGCGTTGCACGTATCAGTCTAATCAGTTTCGCCGGAAACCCATGTTTGGACATTATCTGCCACAACTCATTTATTTTTACTGAATCGTACGCTGCTTTGAAATCAATGAACAGATAGTGAGTCTGCAAGTTGTACTCCCGGTATTTATCAAGGATCATCTGATCACCTTTATCAAACATCTAATCCGTCGTTTATCGGCCCTCACGAAAACCTGCCTGGTATTCGCCGACGAAGGACTCCTCAAGCGGTCGCAGTCTGTTAAACAGGATACGCGACAGATTGGGCATATGAAGCCATCCAACCAGCGGGCAGGCAGTTCTTCATCCTTCCATATTTTATGGATAATCAATGCACCTGCTAACTTCCGTGTTTGAGAAGCTCGACTGGGATCTCGTCCTTCCCAACAGATTAACTGTTTTTCAGCTCGTTTAGAGCCTTCTTAACCTCGTCCAGCTTTGGTAGTTCCACAGCTTGACCGTCGCTGACTATGTCCATCCTGTTTCTTAATACACCTTCATTTTCACCGTTCAACACATCTTCGAAGTGCTCCTTTCACCTGGCTGCCACCATAGTCTTGCCTGTCAGTAAATTCCCCTCTCAGTCATTGCACATGGCGCGCTGTTGTAGTCACAGCTTCGTGGATATTTTCCCTCAATCTGTTGACGTTGCCAGATCCGGTGGCATGACTCATGTATCCACTTCGTTTTATGACGCCAGAACTTGATTGCATGGTTACTAAAGACATTCGACCATAGTAGCGAAAAATAACGAAAAAACACAGACATTGTGATAGCTTATGAACACGGAGAGAGGCCTATCGGGAGGGTAATTGGTCTAAAGAAAGCCCTACTAACCTTTGAAAGAAGTACGAGGTTATGAAAATCGGACAGCGGACATTACTGAGAACGAGCACTTTGAACGAAATGAGTGTCGTCCCGGCCTTTTAAGAGTTAAAGCAATCTTACAGTCTGTTTAACTTATTTTTTGTATCCTTTTTTCAATTAATGTTCTTTTGAAGCGCTATTCTTATTTTGACGCATCGTCTCTTTGTTATTGGTCCAGAAGCGTGCTTCAGGAAGGATGTTTTCAATCATTTAGTAATCTGAGTTCGATCATTTGTCAGTAACTCATACCAGAAGCTAAATTTCAAAATGTTTTTTTTGTATGGTGGACTTCTAATGCGAAGGTTTTGTACCTAACAGTTTGTTGCTCGAATTCAACAGGATTCAAGAATTTTACTTTTCTATATTCAATCAACCAAAACATGAACCCTGATTTATTCCAGGATATTCGGATTTCGGATTATCATAAGAATATACAGACGATCTTCCATTTCAAAAGGCAACTTATTTCAAAACAAACTGGTATTGATGGAAGGATTTCACTCAAGCTGGATAAATGACTTGAAGTTTGGAGAGAGAATTCCATTGTATATATTATTAATTTACACTTTAACTATATAATTATATGAAAAACAATCCTCAGGGCACCCGATTGAAGCACTTTGGATAGGGAGAGTGTGTTTGCCGACTTTTTGTTAATATTTCGTGGATAAATGGCGGGGAAACGAGAGCTTGATTGTAGGGGAGGAGGTTCGGTTGTGGGCACCCTTTTGTGTTTGGTCCATAACTTTGGCCCTGGTTGATCTTATGTCGACATTTGCATAGCAATCGAAAGCTAAACTTATAACCTTACTACTAGCAAAAAAAAATAAATATGATTTCATCGATTTAGAAAAAAATATTGACAATTTAGAAAATTTGACATTTTTGGACATTTTCATTTCGTGGTTCGGTTGTGGGTACCCTTGAAAACTTAGCTAAAAATAAAGAAGCATGAATAAAAACCACCCAGATTTAAAGACAAGGAATAGTTTATTCATTCTAAAAGCCAGGAGACGCTAAAAAAACTCAAATCAATTCACCTAGCAGTGATGATGCCTCCCTCGGTGCATTAAGGGGGATGTTGAAAAAAATCACATAAGAAAAGTCTAAATAGCACTTTAGGTAAATGGGTTTCATTTTTTCATTGATTTACGTTTTATTGGTATGCATCACAGTCAAAAAAAATTCTGATTATAAACCCTAGCGGCAAGAAAGGCACTATCTCGTTAATTTCAAAAATAATATTTTGGCCATAAATTTTGATCCCATAGTCCGATCTGACCAATTTTCAATAGGAAACAATGGGAAAGCATTCCCCGTCGAATGCAACTTGTTGTAAGCAAATCGGTCAACGCTTTGTTCCAAAAAGTGTGTGTATAATGACTAGACATGCTCAAAGAACAAAAATATTAAATAAACATAAACATTAAATAAATTTCGAACAATTATGTCAAACTAATTATAAAAACTGCCTTAAAACGTTATTAAAAATAAGTTAAGGGACAAGTAAAACGATATTGAATGATTTATCAATAAAATGAGGGTGCCCACAACCGAATTTCGCAGCCTTTTTGGAACGAGAAGAAAAAAAAATTCGCGCTAAAATTTTGATGGCAATTGACATTGGGCCTCAAAATAGATTAAATTTACTGTGTAAATACGCATTAGAACTCACTTTTTGAATTAAATCCTTTAATTTATGACACTTTAAAAAAAGCCAAAAAAAACTTTCGTGTTGTTTTTCTTGTACGAAAAATTTATTTGTTTCTAGTTCAAAGTAGAGATGCCCATCCGGTTTGATATTGAGCACAAAACATCATGCTATTATAGCAAACAAATGACGGTTGTCAGAATGACAGCATCTCTTATCTGTCAAAAGATACATAGGGGTGCCCATAACCGAACCTCCTCCCCTATTATTGATTGGGCAAACTTTCTTCTGGAAGGATATTTTCTACAAATTCCATGGATTTCGCATAAGTGTCCCTGCTTATGGAACAATGGGTGGGGTGGTGTGGCCCTTTATACAGGAGTTTGATGATCAAATCATTTGTCTTATATGACCATTGCTATTGGCAGGTGCCACAATAGATGGTAGTGTCATTATCATCATCATCATCATCATCAACAGTTCGTTGTTTTGAATTTCACTTAATAGATATTACCGAAGTTATAGCGGTTACTTATACATTTTGCCTTTCTTGTATACAAAGTACACGTAAAGGCTATATGTTCGCTCCAAAAACGAACTTTTTATAGGAGTCCCGGAGACCCATAGTGTTATATACCGATCGACTCAGCTCGACGAATTGAAGTGATGTCTGTGTGTATGTGTGTGTGTATGTGTGTGCGCAAAATAATCTCACTCATTTTTCAGGCACTTATCATTTGCTCGCAACAAGTTGCATTCGACGCGGAATCTTGTTCCATTGTTTCGTATTGAAAATTGGCCGAATCGGACTATGGGATTCGGAGTTATGGCCAAAATATATTTTTTACAACAAAAATTCTCACTCACTTTTTAGACACTTACTCTTAGCTAATTTACTCGCAACAAGTTTCATTCAACGCAGAATCATGTCCCATTGTTTCCTATTGAAAATTGGACAGATCGGACTATGGGTTTCGAAGTTATGGCTAAAATTCAATTTTGCCTTTCTCGTATACAAAGTATACGTAAAGGCTATATGTTCCCTCAAAAAACGAACTTTTTATAGGAGTCCCGGAGACCCATAGTGTTATATACCAATCGACTCAGCTCGACGAATTGAGGTGATGTCTGTATGTGTGTATGTATTTTTTTTTTTGCACAAGGGTTAAAGGCCATCAAAAATCTGCGCGACAGACACCTCGAGCATCCACACTATGCTTGAAGGCGAACAGGGATGCGCTTCTCCTGACCTGCTAAAAATGTGCCTCCCGGATAAAGCCGGATCCCTTTTCCTCCTTGCCTCGATCCCCTCGGGACCACGGGATGCTGCGACTACTTCGGGGGGGGGCTGTGCTCATGCACTTCTTCTAAGATTCCGGCCCCTAAGCTTAGGCTGGTTCGCCGACTGGCTTGCTGAGATCCACTGCTACGTTGTCTCGATCCCTCGGGCGGTCGTGCCGCAAACTTCCTCACTCGAATCCTCCTGACTTCCCCCGGCGTCGAGGGTGGTCCACCAGTTCCGGTGAAGGAAACTTCCGCACTGATGGTGCCCCGACTACCGGCGGCTATCGCAGGGGACGCTTTCGCGCATTGCGCCGACTTCGTCTTCGGGTTGCAGAGGTGGTCCGACAGTTCCGGTGGTGGATGACGTCCGCACTGGCGGTGCCCTACATACCCGAAGCACTTCCTTCTTCTTTCTTCTTTCTTCAGCAGGTTGACTGATCGAGTGCCGAAGTCGGTCCGACGATTCCGGTTGGCAGAAGACTTCCGGTTCACCGGCGCCCCGACGACTCGAGACCAAACACTGCTCACTGTGCTGGATTTCGCTCCAAACCGACGCTTACTTGTTGGTCCCTTCTCCATCGACGCTGCAGCTCTGACAGTATTTGCCTCACGACTCTGCTTACCGCATTCCACGTATCTTCATCGTGACACATTCGCTCTGCGATGTTGTCCACGCTTAGGGCAGGCATTCCTCTACGTGCTTCCGCAAACCTCGGACAATCGAATAACACGTGCTCTGGAGTCTCCTCTACGTTGAAACACGCCGGGCAGAATGGCGAGGACGCATGGCCACACCGGTGCAAATATTGGCGGAAACAACCATGTCCGGACAGGAACTGTGTAAGGTAAAAATTAACCTCACCATGCTCCCTGTTCACCCACGTCGACACATTGGGGATGAGCCGATGGGTCCACCTTCCATTATCCGCATTGTCCCACTCCTGCTGCCACTTCACCAAAGAGTCCAGTTTCACCGTCTTCCTCACATTTCTGGTATCTCTCCGTTGGTAACACTCGATATCCTCTGCTAGGGTTATGCAGATTGGAATCATCCCTGCGATAACGCAAACTGCCTCCGAGGAAATGGTTCGGTACGCACTCGCGACTCGAACGGCCATTGGGCGAAACACGCTGTTCAACTTTCTGCGGTTACGTTTCGTCTTGAGCACAGCTCCCCAGGCTGGAGCTCCGTACCTCAGTATCGAGGATGATACTGCTGCCAGAAGACGTCTACTGCTGCTTTTAGGACCACCCACGTTCGGCATGATCCTTGCAAACGCACTGACCATTTTAGCCGCCTTTTCGCAGCAATAGTCCACATGGGTGTTGAAATTCAACCGGTCGTCGATCATCACTCCTAGATGCCTCAAAGCCCGCACGGACGGTATGTTGTGCCCTCCTACGGTAATCTGGATCCGCTGGATCTCTCGGCAGTTGCTAACCAGCATCACTTCTGTTTTGTGGTGAGCTAGCTGCAGCTTGACTCCGTTCATCCAGTTTTCAACTGCGTCGGTCGTTTCCGTCACCAACATTTCTACTTCTTCCAACGACTCTCCGGTTATTGTAAGGACGACATCGTCCGCGAATCCGAAGATCTTCACGCCTTTGGGCAACTTCAGTTTTAGAACTCCATTGTACATAATGTTCCACAGCGTTGGGCCTAGTATGGAACCTTGCGGAACACCTGCCGTAACCCTAATCGACTTCTGCCCCGAATTCGTTTCGTAAACCAGGATCCGGTTCTGAAAGTAACTTTCCAGGATTCTACACAAGTAGTCAGGAACCCGCATACCGTGCAGCGCTGCGGCGATGGCCTCCCAGCTGGCACTGTTAAAAGCGTTTTTGACGTCAATCGTTACTACAGCGCAGAATCGATTGCCACGCCTCTTCTTCTTGGCCGCTCTCTCTGAAACTTCAATGACCGTCCTGATTGCATCCACCGTCGATCTGCCTTTTCGGAATCCGAACTGCTTTTCCGATAAGCCAGTCTCGCCTTCAGTGAACTGCGTTAGCCTATTAAGAATAATCCTTTCCAGAAGCTTCCCCAGTGTATCCAGCAAGCATATGGGCCTATACGATGCTGGATTCCCCGGCGGTTTCCCTGGTTTCGGCAGCAGCACTAGTTTCTGGATCTTCCACCTGGTCTTTTATGATAGCCGGAAAGTTACCATCTGCTAGGCATTTCTGCAGCACCATTCTGAACAATCCTGGAAACGCCAGTATCGCAGTTTTTAGAGCCACGTTTGGAATTCCATCCGGACCCGGAGCTTTCTTCACCTTCAGACCTTTCGCCACTGATGAAAGCTCGTCATTGGAGACTTGCATACCTGCAATGGTTACTCCGTCTTCATCTGCGTACTGTGTAGGCGGCCACATCGTAGAATCATGCTGCAGGAAGAGACCGTCAACGATGATCTTCAGCTTGTCAGGACACATTTCCGCTGGCGTCGCTGGACCCCCGATCCTCGCTGTTACGACCCGATAAGCGTTTCCCCAAGGATCAGCGTCAGCTTCCCAGCACAACTCCTTGAAGCAGTTAGATTTGCTGACTTTAATCTCCCGTTTGAAGGCCGATCTAGCTTCACGGAAGATTATCTTACGCTCCTCTCTGACTGTTTCAGACCTTGCTATCTGAAAGCGTCTTCTGGCTCTGAGACACGCAGCACGAAGACTAGCAAGAGTTTCATTCCACCAGTAATTAAGCCTCCGGCTCCAGTCTTCTTGGCATCGTCGCATCGCATGCCCTCGCAAGAGTTTCTGTCAGCTCATCTGCATCGAGATTTGTAGCGCCGCTGTCTGCTCGAAGTGATTCGATAAAGAGATCCTTGTCGAAGTCCTTCGCCTTCCATTTTCGTCCGCTATTCCTAATTTCTCGCCGTACCGTCGGCATTCGTGTTCCAAAACTATACCGGATCGCCTTGTAATCACTATGTGTATAGTCCTCACTAACTCTCCAGCTCATGTTCCTCACCAGTGACGGACTGCAGAACGTGACGTCGATGATGGACTCCCTGCCGTCTCTGCGAAATGTACTAACGGTACCTTCGTTGCACAGCCTGACGTCCAGCTTTGCCAACGACTCCAGCAAACTGTAACCTCTGGGGTTAGTCAGCCTGCTTCCCCACTCCACTGCCCAAGCGTTGAAGTCGCCTCCGATGATTACCGGTTTTCGGCCGATCAGCTTCTCCGTGAGTAAGTCCAGCATCCGGTTATACTTCTCCAAGGTCCATCTTGGGGGTGCGTAGCAGCTACACACGAAGATCCCGTTGATTTTGGAGATAACGAAACCTTCGCTTGAGTTGTCTACCACTTCTTGAACAGGGAATTTGCCCATCACTTGGATAGCCGCAATCCCCGATGAATCCGCCAGCTAGTTGCCGTTGTCAGAAGGGACCCGATACGGTTCAGAAATAATTGCCACGTCACACATTGCTTCTGTTGTCGACTGCCACAACAGTTGCTGTGCGGTGTCGCAATGATTGAGATCGATGATCTCCATTAAGCCTGGCCCGCCATCGCCTTCTTATATGCAGGGCATTGAAAGCCACCCGTCATATGCTCGTTTCCGTCCTCCTGTTTGCATAAAGCATCTCGGTTTCTTTGTGCACTCTCTAACAACGCGTCCTTCTTCACCACATTTCCTGCATAGACCGGATCTATCCGGGCCTTTGCAGTTTCGCGCCTGGTGGCCAAACGCCATGCATTTGAAGCATCGCTCCATCTGCTTGGTGACTCGTGGGGCGAATCTCAACGGGCACACCGACCATCCTACTTTCACCTTGCCCGCCTCCACCATTTTATTGGCAGCCTCTGCTGGTAGTCGTATCGCTGCTACTTGTGTGCCACCGTACGCTCTCCTCAGTCGAATCGTCAGCTTGCATTGTGAGACCAGTGCATCCCTCAGTTCGTCTTCCGTCGTGATCTCGTCCATGTCTCTGCACTCGACCACTGCTTCCTGCGTTAGAGCTCTTACGTTACCGTCACTGCCCAATGAGTTGGCAATGAGCTCTCGGAAGGCCGAGCTCTTGATCGTGGGATCCTTCTTCAGCTCGAACAGCAACTCCCCCTTCTGGGTACGCCTAGTTCTCACCACTTTCTCACCCAAGTCTTTTAGCTCCGGGTCCTCTCTCACCTTCTTCAGGATCGCTGCGTACGACGTTTTATCGCTCGCTTCCACGATCAGGGCATCACCTTTAACTCTCTCCCGAGGAGAACAACGTTTTTCTTTTCTCTTCTGTTCCTTCCTCTTTTCTATATTCTCCTTCTGCTTCTTTCTCTTCTTCCGCTGACTTTCCACGGTCTGCCACTCACCACCTTTGACGCGTTCCTTCAGCACGCTGGCGAAGTCCTGCACTTTCCGTTGCTTTTTCCTGACTTCCTGCTCTCCAGGCGAAACCCTTCCTCGCTTTTCCGTGCGAGTGATTCGAGGACTTTTAGGTGCCTGCTGTGTCTCAACTGCTGTATGATCCGTCGCTTCTTTCAGCACCTTTTCAGCTGCTTCGGCTCTCTTTTTTAGCGCGATCTGTTCGTGTTCGGCTGCTTTTACGGCGGACTTGATGCTCGTCACTAGAAGCTTGATCTTCGTGTGAACATTGTGCTTGTCCTTCACGAAGTCATAAAGCTCGTTGACTCGCTTCCGCACCTCCATCAGGTTGGTCCACTCAAGTTGTAGCTCCTCTTGAATAGCACCACTTTCCGATTTTTGGGTGGACACTAGGGCAGTTCAAATTTCAAAATGTTACAATTCCAACTCCCATATGTCTATTAGCATCATTTTGATAATATAGGAGTACTGGCAAAATTACAGGCAATTCGGTGGCCATTTAGGGGTGGCGCGAAGTCAATTTATGTTATTATGGAAATTTGTATGGGAAAAACTTAAAATTTATTCAAGTCGCCCTACAACTGTCAAATCGTGATGAATTCAAATAAACATCCCAAACCTTCCTTTTCGGAATCTATATAAATGAAACCTCCGGATAACACATCAGTTATGAGTGGATTGAACGGTTCTATTGACAGTGTGAATATGAGATAAATGGCTAAAATGGTGTAATTAGCCTTAACGTAGCAGTGGAAATAAAAATCAAAATTAATGAGTTACCCACTGGTTGAGCTCAAATAGATTCCATAAATGGAGGTTGGGGATGTTTATTTGAATTCATCACGATTTGAGAGTTGAAGGATGATTTGAATATATTTTAAGTTTTTCCCATACAAATTTCCATATAAACATAAATTGACTTCGCGCCACCCTTAAATGGCCACCGAAATGCCTGAAATTTTGCCAGGACTCCTATATTATCAGAATGATGCTAATAGACAAATGGGAGTTGGAATTTTCGAACATTTTTGAAATGTGAACTGCCCTAGTGGACACCCTATTCCCGGATCCTAGCTCCTGTTGGCCTGCCTGGTTCTCAGCAGTCTTGGCCGTACTACTGGTACTCGCTACTGCTGCCTGCGACATCACTGGAGATCGCTGCAACTTCCCACTTTTTGCGAAAACATTCGCTCCGCCTGCTCCTTCGTTGTTTTTTGTATTCGTTTCCATATTAAAAGGGTCCCCCCTCCGGGCCGTTATCTCTACCTGTTGTAGATAGTCGCCTTTTGTGATCCCATGGGTGCCTTTGTAAACAGTGAGGTCCATGCAAGGGTTGACTCCGGTGCCTTATAGCACCGTGTTCAGAGCCGGATCGGCGTAAATCAGGAATGGTGCATCTGAACCTACTACCCACCGGTATAGGTGACAGGTTTTGAGCGTTACCGGAGGCCTGCCAGGTTGTTTATCGGGACGGAGGCAGACGAACCATTAGCCTGCTTGCCATTTCAAAAAGATGTCACTCTTTTTTACTCAGGAAACAGAATAGCTCGACTGTCAGCCCATATACGCCTAGTCCTATCCATAACCGAGAATCGTCCAATGTCGTTTGCTGTGACCAGTATACCATAATCAGGATCTTACTGGTGTGAATCCTGATGTGCCGGTTGGCACTCCTCTTGGGCTTGTGTGCTTTGAGCGGCGCACGGTCGCTTTGATAGGGCCTGCTTGCAGACACATGCAGCTTTTTATAGAGGATCAACAGAGCCCACTGTCAAACCCCACCACATCCTAGACAGGCCCCCAAACTCGCAGTGGCCATGGGGAGGGGTCGTCAAGCCCTTGGACAAAGTCCCTGCTGCCCGCTGTGTGTGTATGTGTGTGCGCAAAATAATCTCACTCATTTTTCAGGCACTTATCATTAACCGATTTGCTCGCAACAAGTTGCATTCGACGCGGAATTTTGTCCCATTGTTTCGTATTGAAAATTCGAATCGGAACATGGGATTCGGAGTTATGGCTAGAATACATTTTTTTACAAGAAAAAATTCTAAGTCATTTTTAGACACTTACTCTTAGCTGATTTACTCGCAACAAGTTTCATCCAACGCAGAATCTTTTCCCATTGTTTCGTATTGAAAATTGGACAGATCGGTCTATGGGACAGATCGAAGTTATGGCCAAAATTATTTTTTTTACATAAGAAACACGTACAAAATTCTCACTCATTTATCAGGCACTTATCTTTAACGGATTTTCTCGCAACAAGTTGCATTCGACGCGGAATCTTGTCCCATTGTTTCGTATTTAAAATTGGCGGAATCGGACTATGGAGTTATGGCCATTTTAGTCACATATGTATCCTCAGCCGATTTGCTCGCAAGAAGTTGCATTCGATGCAGAATCCGGTCCCATTGTTTCCTGTTGAAAATTGGTCGGATCGGACTAGAGGCCTGAATAAGAGAAACGCGGATAGGTATGTGCCGCCAATCGAACCGTCAAAAAACAGCAGCCAATCGAGCAGGAGACCTGTCAAGCAGCCAAAATGTTAGCTCAAATACTGAAAACGGCCAAATTCGATTTTGTGCCATTTTTCAATAAACAAAATTGAATGTATTTTACATTAGTTTTCAATAATATATGCAAGTTATAAATAGATTATGAAATGAAATTCCATTGTTTATTGGATTCTATTGTTATGTGATGTGGACACATAAAATGGGGGATTGTAAGATTTTTTCTACATAAATCATTTCTGTAGTATTGGAGATTAAGTAAATAGAAAAAAATATAACAAAGTATAAGTTCCTTTAAACATACTTGATAACTCTTAAAAAACGAGCAATGGGTAATGTTTTCAACATAACCGCGAGTGGACGTAGGACTTGTATAAACGTAACGTATTTACATTTAACTTCTAACTTTTGGGTCTATGGAGTTTGATTATAGGTATTGATATTAGAAACGACAACTTCCATGCTGTGTAGAACTATTAGCATTTTTTTATTCAAAACCCCTGGAAATAAAACTATTATTAGTTTTATTAGAATTGCTTTGTTTCTAACTATTAAGCCCTTATTTACTCAAGCAAATGTAGGGCATTTATATATATTTTTATTAATGATGGTATCTGAATCCCGGGATCATGTGGATTATGAAACCAATCACCTGGATGAACAGACCAAATCTCTCTAATTTTATTCTTCTTCATCCATCATCGCTGCCCTCGCTGCCTCAGCCATCAGCGGCCTCTAGCCGTGAACTCCGAGCGATACGATGGGCGATTGCATCCATCGCAATCGACACCACTGCATCCGACCATCATCAAGCACAGAATGATAAAAATATGCACCCACTTCTTTCATGCATATATTAGACCCACCGGCAGTTCTTCCGCTGGTGGCTGCATGCTGTCGCTGTGTAAGTAAACACAGCGAACGAACGAACGAAACGAAAAATGCGCGAGTAAGAAGCACGTCAGTACGCGCTGCTGTCACAAATTGTAATGACTCGCACACGGTAGACACTGCTTCTTTTATACACAAAGAAAATCGTCCGATAGACCCGAAGGCCCGTGACATACCGCATTCTGATGTCCGTGTTAGGAATACACGAGATTGGTTACATATGAAATTTTTACTGGGTTTGACAAGAATTGACATTTTCAATAACTTATCGTTTATAATCTTAAGTTTGAATGAAATAGGCAAAATGCTGGAGAGTGGCCGAGTCGATTGATATATAAATCTTAAAAATCCATCGAAAGATAAAGGCGCTAGTAACGTTCAAAATCTTCCTTTCCAGCGTAACGCTCTCGATTTCTAAAAATCTAAATGACACCCAGTATAGTAAAGAAAGACGTAAGTCCTACGTCAAAAATAGTTTGGGGCTAACTATAAATCTTCTCATATCTCAAACTCTTGAATGTGTGGTGTAACCAAGCTATGAAAGCTCGGTGCGTATTGCTGGGAATCAACCGTGAAGTAGGCAATTAAATGTCATCTAATGCAAGTCGATGGCATTAATGGTAAAATATGGCAACAGGGTACGAATGATATGCATGAAGCGTTAACTAATCACTAACGGACCATGACTCATATGTCTATGAATATGAGAAAAATGATCGAACGGATTTGAATAGTTGGCAGATGTGTGGAAACGCATCGACCAGGGCTACACTACTTTAACGTAGTGCCCATCCCGGGACCAGGACCTACAGGAGTAGGTCCAAGGAGCAGCGGAATTCCCGGTGACATTGGTAGACAGTGAGTAAGCGGGTGGCACCGCCCTCTGCTGATCGAAATGTCACTGGAGGAAGCAGATTCTCGTGGACAATTCGAGTAGAAAGCACTGCTCTCTACTTGAATTGTCGTTCGAGGTGACAGCATTCGCTCCGATGGCGAGTAGCGGGTGGCACCATTCCGTCAACCGGAGCTTGGAAGTTCCGGTCACGACAATTTCTTCCTTTTCATGTGTTGTCCTTTGATGAAGAAGATTGAATACAGTGTTGGCAGAGTCATATTTTCTATCCGCGTTTCTCTTATTCAGGCCTCTAGATCGGACTATAGGCTCAGAAGTTATGGTCAAAATACTTTTTTTTCACCAAAAGTGCGTAGAAATTACTCACTCGAAAGAAACGAGAAAGGCACCATCACCGCTAGGTGGATTAATCTGGGTTTTTACTTATACATTTTAAAATTTAGTCTCTGGAATAAGTTATTGACAAACTACAAAATGATCGTACCCTGATTTCTGGAGAAAACATCCTTGTTCTTAAGGCATGATCGTTTGAACCATATGGAGCTTTTCTATGTGATCTTTTCTGTCAATACACATATTAACGTGAGTAAATCACAGTATCATCCCACTCCAGCAACTAATATATGAAGACACCTTACATTTAATCCATACGGCACCACCACGACGACGCTAATCGCGCATCGCATTTCGTTCTGCTTGCATATTTCATCTCTCCGCCCAACCGCCCGCACCGGCCAAGCCTTAGAAATATGGGCAGGTTACTGCAAACATCAATCTTCCTACTTTCGTGTGTAAAGTAAGGAGCGCTGGCTCTGGCTGGCTGGTAGCTTCTCCCGCATTTGCTTGCTAATGCCAATCCTGTTTGTTGCCAACTTGCCATGGCTTTGGATATTGGATGGCGCGGTCTTTGCAGAGACATACCACGTTGGCTGGTAAACAAACGCCAGCGACGAAACAGCAGCGTCCGTTCCGTTGAGTGCTTCCATGCTCAGCGGTGCGTGCGTTCCCTCCAATCACGTCCCGCGATGCCCTGCCATGTCCAGCTCAGGTAAACTATTAGACTGATGGTAGGCAGTAGCAAGCAGCAGTCCCATTTGAACGACTGGAGTTATGCGCATAACTGTCTGGCCTCTGTCAACCTCGTCCGGCCCCACATGGATGGTAGCAGAGCAGAAGCAGGGATGGAAATGATTGAACGGTCATGATGATATCTGCAAGACTGTCGAGTGATATTCAGACTCAGAGACTGTGCACAGCGTCGCTCTCTCACGATGGTGTCGACTGTCGCTCTCGGTGTATTGTTCCGCGGCAATCGATCAAGAGAGAAACTCGATCAACAGAGAGAGTGAGTTACAGAGAAGGGGCATTTAAAGTGCATTTTGAATGGTGGAAAATGCTTGGCTGGAGCGTCGTTGCGCTTAAGTCTATCGCTTGGGGACTTTATGTCAGTCCAGCTTAAACCGTGCACGTGAGTGGAAGTGATTTTGACGTAGCGTGGAGCGTTAGTGTGATTATTGCGGTTCTAAGGCAACGGAGCCGATATTGTTGATGTACGACTGTGGTCCGGCTGAACGACGACGTCCGGCCGTTTGTTGTTGAACAGCGTCAGCATTGTTCGGAATTTTGTGTAACTATTACCAAGAGCAGACAGCACGGACGGGAAAACTGCGAAGAAGCGAGCTGATAGTGCGGTGGTCACTGTTTTGATTAGATGGTGACCGAGAACAACTGTTGTATTATTGGAAACTCAAAACTTGGTTCTGACGGATGAATGGCGGCATCGTTATCAGCAGTTGTGTATTTGTGATTTTTGCGTAAATGAGCAAGACGGAATAGTGGCTCCGGATCGATATTTATGGGGCAAGACAGTGAGTGGTATTGTAATTGGAGGTATGCCATGTCTGCTTGAGGAGTGAAGTAAAGCATAATAATTGCTTGATAAGTGAGACGACCGAGAAGTCGTTGAAGGCGGATGATTGGAAGATTGTGGGGAAAGGAGAAATTGTTTTGTGGAGGCCAGCAAGAAAGTGAATGAGTTAATGCACCATAAATAATTGGCCTGTGAAAAAATTGGTGTACCAGAAGAGATCTGAGAAACATCGCGAAAACGATCTTCTGTGACAGTGCAAGCGAGAGTGCAATCAAAGCAAAACAAAGTTGTGAATATTTTGGAAGAGATATTTTGGTGTGTTTTTAAAAGCGGGCTCATTACAAGAGCCAACAACTGTCATAAAAATGATTTAGAAATAAACAAATTGTTTCGCTGATTGCGATTCTCAAGGAATCGCGCGAACGAAGCATCGAACTAGAAACAATCATAACAAAGACAAGCAACGAAACAGTGGATAGAGTCCAGGAAGCAACCTTTTGGATTAATCACATTTGCAGTAGAATTGGTGTGACGCACAGCATTCAAAGGTGAGTAATCTCATCGGAATTTCAGATGAGGGTGGGATTTATTTATAAATACCCCTGACAAGCAGCACTGGAACAGTAGTTCAACATTGACAGATTGATTCACTACTGCTGATAATTATCCGCTGGAAGATAAAGATCTACACTTGTTGCCCTTCCGAGTAGGCACACAGTTTTATATTATGTCATGTGTGGGACAAACCGGGTACGTGACATTTCTTCGCTTCATGTTGAACAACGGCTGAGCTAACGATGTCATTTGGATAGAGCCGTGTAGTTTAATTCGTCCCATTCATCCTTCTGAGAAGCATACTTTCCTCTCATTGGAATTCTAATTTTTAATTATTCAGAATTCTTAACCTCAAACCGTGTTCCCAACACTTGAGACTTATTCAAGCGCTTAATTTATGTCTAATTTATTCGTGACCCGAGAGTTGCATCTAATGCGCGAGAGAAACAGCCGTGGCTTTGCTACGAGAAGTATGTGAGAGAGAACTGCGAGTGTCTCCCTTTGGACGCATCACCGCCGTCTCACGATCACGAGACTATCACGTTACGCATGAGTTGCTTTGTAGGTGAACCTAAGCTAGAACCTGCGCCAGCGCAGCGCCAGCGGATGTTACGCTCTAACTCGCATCGGCCTTTGGCTTACGGTGAACCGTCTTCTTCTGCGTACCTACGGGCCACAACATGAGATCAAGTAGTTGCCCTTAATCTTCGACCTCACGCGCCCTCTTCTCGTTCGCGCAATAATGTAATGGCGTGGATCCATGGATTGAACCCGAATAGGGCTACCATCCCGCATCCAACAGCAATTAAGACGTTTTGTTGTGATCTGTTCCGCTTGAGTCCAGTTCGTGGGCAGCCATGGCTACGGACTTGAACTAACGGCGCGCGGACGTTCATCAAAGCGTGGAAAATGGGAGCAAAAAAAGGTAAACAACCCAACAACAAGAATAAGGCTCTAATCGGACACCATCGCTTCGTCTGTGAATACTTTAGCTCGAGTTCTGCCACTTATTGCGCTTTGGTAGCACGGAAAGGTGGAAGCAGAGAGCAAGAGCACCCAAAATTGATTGGGGTGCACCCGAATTCGGACTAAAGAATCAGGGAGCCTGACTGACGATCATTTGGAAGCGACGAAATTCCCATCATTTTAACTCGATCTTAGTTGTTTGCTATGTGCTTTCACGAAGAACGAGGTTTCTGTCTTCCGCTGCTGAGAGAGCAGATGTTTGATTATCGGTCCGTACTGTTTGGTTAGGTCGGTTAAGTGTGAAGCCGTGATCGTCCGGTATATGTTAACAAAAATGATGAAGAAATTGTGTTGATTTGGTATAAAGAATCGGGTTCAGTGGCCGATTAAGTCGGAAAAAATTGATGACTGTAAATGAGCAGTATTCGATACTTCTTAAAGAAGCGTATGATGCTTCAAGAGCTTGATAAGCTTTTTTTTTCTATTTTTTATAATTTGAGTTTGCAACAATAAGAAATTAACTAATCAAATGCGATCAAATGGTTTTGTAGATTTTTGTCTTTTTATTCATCCATCTATTTGAGTATGTACTTGATCAATTTAATTTTTCCTCTAAAAATGATCCAAATTTCATGGGTAACCAAATCACCAATGTAGGACCAAAAGAATTATTTTTAAGGTGATTATACAATCAGGCCCGTGATGAATTTCAAAATTCACCACATGCTTTTCTACTCCCATTTCCAATTGCCCAAATATGACGTAATAGTTGTCGTACAATGCTGAAATTCAAGTCGATTGTTCATTATAAGTAAGCAAACCATCTGCCATATTTTTTCTCTTCGTGCGCGTTATGGTTGCCCCAATTCGTGCTCTTAAAAACCCAGATTAATCTACCTAGCGTTGGTGGTGCCTTTCTCGCATTTAGTTAAGACACCAACCTTATATGGGGTTTATATGGTCCGATGTACCATTTTTTTCATAACTTTTAAACGCAATGACCGATCGTTATAAAATTCAATAGTGATCAACAAGGCTTTGTCCCCTGTCGAATGAAACTTGTTGCGAGAAAATCGGTTAAAGATTTCTATACGAAAAATTGTCTAATGTTTTTTTATAGCTTTTGTGCACACACATACACACATTCATACACACGGACAGACAGACATGTGCTCAGCTCGTCGAGCTAAGTCGATTGGTATAAAATACTATGGGTCTCAGAGGCTTCTATAAAAAGTTCGTTTTCGGAGTGAAATGATAGCCATTCGGTACAACTTAGTTGTACGAGAAAGGCAAAAATGTGTGGCTTTGTTGTACAACTCGAAAATAAAGATTATTCAATGATTATTCGAAATAATTCATACATAGGTAGTAAAAACTGCACTCGATGAGAATGAGACACATAAAGCAGCTTGTAGCTTTCCAACGTGTGGGTAAAAATTGATGGAACTTTGGTTGAAACTAGCTAAGAGTGTATGTTCATGATAGAATTAGAGGCGAAAGTATAGAATTGATAGTTCCGTTAGGATACAGCAGGCATGAAGAATGTTTTTATAGAAGTCGATTCGAACGCCAGTGTAATGTTTGCATTGGCAGAATCGCAATATGTCAAGTGGTTATTGAGATGGCATCGAAACAAGAGCACCTCCACTAAAAACATTTGTGCGCCGTTGCCGTCGTGAAAAGCCTGACTGCGTTCCTCAGATGGATCATCGAGGAATCCTCGATTCCAGTTTGGGATCCTCGATTCCACTTTGGAATTCACGATTCCAGTTTGGAATCCTCGATTCCAGTTTGGAATCCTCGATTCCAGTTTGGAATCCTCGATTCCAGTTTGGAATCCTCGATTCCAGTTTGGAATCCTCGATTCCAGTTTGGAATCCTCGATTCCAGTTTGGAATCCTCGATTCCAGTTTGGAATCCTCGATTCCAGTTTGGAATCCTCGATTCCAGTTTGGAATCCTCGATTCCAGTTTGGAATCCTCGATTCCAGTTTGGAATCCTCGATTCCAGTTTGGAATCCTCGATTCCAGTTTGGAATCCTCGATTCCAGTTTGGAATCCTCGATTCCAGTTTGGAATCCTCGATTCCAGTTTGGAATCCTCGATTCCAGTTTGGAATCCTCGATTTCAGTTTGGAATCCTCGATTCCAGTTTGGAATCCTCGATTCCAGTTTGGAATCCTCGATTCCAGTTTGGAATCCTCGATTCCAGTTTGGAATCCTCGATTCCAGTTTGGAATCCTCGATTCCAGTTTGGAATCCTCGATTCCAGTTTGGAATCCTCGATTCCAGTTTGGAATCCTCGATTCCAGTTTGGAATCCTCGATTCCAGTTTGGAATCCTCGATTCCAGTTTGGAATCCTCGATTCCAGTTTGGAATCCTCGATTCCAGTTTGGAATCCTCGATTCCAGTTTGGAATCCTCGATTCCAGTTTGGAATCCTCGATTCCAGTTTGGAATCCTCGATTCCAGTTTGGAATCCTCGATTCCAGTTTGGAATCCTCGATTCCAGTTTGGAATCCTCGATTCCAGTTGGAATCCTCGATTCCAGTTTGGAATCCTCGATTCCAGTTTGGAATCCTCGATTCCAGTTTGGAATCCTTGATTCCAGTTTGGAATCCTCGATTCCAGTTTGGAATTCTCGATTCCAGTTTGGAATCCTCGATTCCAGTTTGGAATCCTCGATTCCAGTTTGGAATCCTCGATTCCAGTTTGGAATCCTCGATTCCAGTTTGGAATCCTCGATTCCAGTTTGGAATCCTCGATTCCAGTTTGGAATCCTCGATTCCAGTTTGGAATCCTCGATTCCAGTTTGGAATCCTCGATTCCAGTTTGGAATCCTCGATTCCAGTTTGGAATCCTCGATTCCAGTTTGGAATCCTCGATTCCAGTTTGGAATCCTCGATTCCAGTTTGGAATCCTCGATTCCAGTTTGGAATCCTCGATTCCAGTTTGGAATCCTCGATTCCAGTTTTGAATCCTCGATTCCAGTTTGGAATCCTCGATTCCAGTTTGGAATCCTCGATTCCAGTTTGGAATCCTCGATTCCAGTTTGGAATCCTCGATTCCAGTTTGGAATCCTCGATTCCAGTTTGGAATCCTCGATTCCAGTTTGGAATCTCGATTCCAGTTTTGAATGCTCGGTTTCAGTTTGGGATCCTCGATTCTAGTTTTGACTCCTCGATTCCAGTTTGGAATCTTCGATTCCAGTTTGGAATCGTCAATTCCAGCTTTGAATCCTCGATTCTAGTTCGGAATTCTCGATTTTAATTAAGAATCCTCGATTCCAGTTTGGAATCCTTAATTTCAGTTCTGATTCCTTATTTCCGAGTTGAATTTGTTGAATCCAGGTTGTAATCTAAGATTCCAATATTGGAACCGAAAGTTTCAAAATTGGGATCAAGGATTCCAAAATTGAAATCTAAACCTGAGGATTTTAAAATTGTAAATGAAGGGTCCAAACATGGAATCGAGGTTTCCATGTTTCAAGTTTCGATTTGGTATCCTCAAATTCGATTTGGAAACTTCGATTGCTATCCTTTCTAACCCTTTCTTCCCGAAAAGATGCATTACCGGTACCACAACTTCCCTAACCATTTCATTCACACAATTTTCCAATTTCCAAACCTTTTCATACCGGAGGCCCAATAGTAAACTGATCCCGATTGATTGAAATTCAATCGCCGTTGCAGTTTTGAGAGGGTGGCAACAGCATAGAAAACTTCCTCCAAACCACACACACACACAAACTGCTGTTGTTGCTCCTGCGGCGGTGATCGAGATAATTGGTGTGGTGACGACGAGGATTATGTCGACTGTGGCGTAGAGCCACGGCGAATCGGTCCGGCACGGCGATGGTGCGGCGAGGCGTCCGTCCGGGATGATAATAATGGTGATGATGATGGGACTTGGGATGCCATTGGCGACGGTGGTGGTCTTTTGTGTGCTGTTCGTTTCATCCGATTCAGTTGGGCGATGAAGGAAGCAGAGGCGAGAAGCAGTGCTGCCCGTTTTTATGATGGGAGACCGGCGAGCACTCGACGCGGCATCGAGCGTTCGTTCTGAATGGAAGTCCAGAGGAAGTTGGATGACACGGAACGGATGCTGGCTTGTAGCTCCTAAGCCGATTAGCGACTCTCTGAGTTATAAATGGTTGCCGGTCGTTTAGGACGGAAGTTGTTTTTCTTTTCGTATTGGGGATAGCTGGTGGAGATTTTATGGAAATTATTCGGAGTTATTTAAAAACGGAATTGTGAAATTTAAAGGCCCAATTACATCATCAAATGCGTATAAAATTTCTCAATCAGCGGGGTCTGTGTTTATCTTTATGTCTGAATTTCGCCTGATGATATGAAGATGGAAAAATGGCTATTATTATTTTGAAGTGCAGTTTATAAAACTATCATGATTCTAATTGATATACAAATTCTGTTTTGAGTGATACAGACAAACATATTTTATGGATCAATCACCTTTCTCAGCTCTATCACAAAACAACTCATAATTGTCCATAATTGGTACTAAACACTTTTTATGATTTTTGATTGTTCCAACTAATTGCTTCTGTTTGAAACACAAAGATGATCCAGCAATTCAACCTAGGTCTAGTTTGCCACTAATTGCTCTAATTAGTCTGTTAAACGATGTTCAACGTTTCCTCAAGAGTCATCGCCCAATCTCTCCCCCAGGCCGTAACATCCATTTAGCATAACTGTGGAAAACCAATTTCTTTGTAAAAATAATCAGAAAATATAGCTGATGGAAATCGTCGTAACCGATGCTAAGCTATTTTGAACCGAAAAATGTATCTCCGCTGAGAACTGAGAGGTTTCATCTAATCGGAGCGTTGATCGCCCCCAAAAATAGACTTCCCCATCAATGAATTCCGACGACCGAACGAGCCACCAACCAAAGTTCAGTTCGAGTAAACGTAAATCTCGGGTGTTGAAGCAAGCCAAACCGAGATCCTCTGCGGGCGCTGAGGAATTTTTTAATAATCACCTTTGTTTTCCTCTATTTTCTTAGATAATTGATCTCCGACCGACCGACGAAGCAACAGCCGATATAGACTCTAAGCACTAAATCAGTGCGCGCTGCGCCGCATCGGACCGGTCGATCGAGAGAGCTGGACTCTACCTTCTTGACTGACTGACTGGGATGATGCTGGTGGGAGTCGAATAGGCATTCCTCAGCTGAGATTAGAACCTACGGGAAGTCGAGAATGGAAATTGAATTGGAAATTGGAAGATTCTATGTGCTTTGCATCGCAGCTAAAAGCGATGAATCGGATAATTGCCATCCGAGCGCCGCTGCCGCCATCGCCGGTTGAACTCGCATCGATGGAGTGATTTGGAAATTCTTTCCAAATCGATCTTGAAAAAAAAAATTCGGTTTCCGGGATTGGAAGTTTGTTAGTGGTCGTTCGAGCGACGAAGAGTTTTCAACCGACCTTGGAGGTCAAAAGCACGCAAAAATTTGTAGAGCGTGAATCGAGGATTTATGGGCACGCTTGCACCTTGAAATTTCGCATTTTTATGCCAATCGTGCTGTGGTTTTAAAAGTTTTAATCTTCAAACTGTTACGAGTTCAGCACTAATAGGCAATTGATGCGGATTGAGTCTCATTTGGAGTCGGTCCTAATGAGCTGGAAGCCCGCTCGTTAGGGTCGATACTATCGCATCAGAGTCGGAGCCAATTTGCTAAACGAGGGTGATAATCGGATTGACGACGATGAACATGAGTTTTAACGAGTAGTTTTTGTGATCGCCGAACGCTGACGGTGTTATGAGGCCACCAGGTTAATTCGTCCAAAGGTGGTTAGGGTGCTGATGTCTGGGAATTTCGGAGGTTTGAAGGTCAACTATTCAAGCATGATTAAGTCATTAAATAAACCTTATTAGTACAAACTTTACAAATGCGACAATGATAACATGTAAGCAAATAATCTATTTGAAACTCGGTGTTCCCATGAAATTTGTTATTCTATGGGAATCTTAAAACGAATCTTTGATTTTCATAGTCTTCAATCCAATCAGGTTCCCAATCTAAGTTATAAATCCTTCATTTTGTTTAGATTCAATAAAAATTTCTTATCCAACTTGAAATGCTTTGTTTCGATCTACAAAAGTAATCTTGCTGCGTGGAATGGTACAACAATATGTTTAAAAACATCTACGTCGTAGTTTTGTTCAACGAGTGTCCCGCTTTGGAGTGATTCGATTGATATGAGTCGTATTTTTCTGCGGTATTACGCCTAACAAATATTTCTGGTGTCCCATTTTACTATTTGTGTTTTTGGGTGTCCCACTTTTCTATTGAAAAATATTTCAGAAACCTCCGCTTTCGATATACGTCTTGCGTCACCAGTAAATAGTTCTTCAAACGTCTCACCTCGATGTAGCTACTTATCATTACATTGATTTTTCAAACTTTAGATTCGCTGTTTTACTATCCCCAATCCCAACCCAGAGTCCCCAATCAATTTCCCATTGAACAATTGGCATTTCCCATTTTATCGTTCACCCAAACTCGAATAGTCCTATTTCCCGTCTGTCCCACTTTTTCTCGATGGACCACCATCACCGCTGACCCTATTATACAACTCGTCGCTGCTCGAACGTCCATCATTCAAACCAATAAAGCTATATAGGATTTTATGTCATCGCATTAATTGTGCGCCAAGACAATCCGCTGAAATTCGAAAACGCAACAACAGAGAGCCAAAATGTGCAACTCGAATTCCACCGCCGCGCCAGGACTGATGATCGGCACCTCGGGTTCGTCTCGCCACTACAGTTCGACCTCAGTTCGTCATCTAATTCGTCATTAGTTGGGACGTCTCAATCTGAAAATTCACATCACCGATTCGTTAGCTCTACCAGAGTGGCAACAACAACAGCAAAAAAACGCCAACCGGTGCTTACACAGCCATGTGACTTACACGCTAGCGGCTAGATCATGATCATTCATCCCGTTTGAGTAACTCAACTTCGAGGAATGCTACTTAAAGCGAATAAGTGCACGTTCGTCTTTCGTCTACAATCCCATAAATTGGAACTTCCTGTCCTGCGAGTCGGCGAGATGATGACGTGCCGAAATCTAAGCGGCAACCGGGTGGGGTAGACATTAGCCGTTGAACCACTGACTAAGCTTCAATTTCATCGCCGCCGATTGGCCCATTTTATGGGACCATTCCGGGCAACACTTTAACGAACGGGGCAGTTAGAGCCACGGTAAAGTGTTCATCAGATCGCCATCTTTATTGCGTGTACGATCATCGCCGCGGCAATCGTCATCGTATATGGAATTTGGCTTTTGTTTCGTTTTATTTCTTTCTTCGAGGCGAATTCTCGAATCTCCTTCGATAGAAGGAAGCGAATTATGGATGATGAGCACCCGAGCGGAGAAGATGATAATAATTACTGGGCTGCTACTGCCGAATTTGCTTTTCTGGCTTAAGACTCGATTGGATAGTTTCGTTTTTCGTAGGGGTCAAAGATCGGGGAATGTGGGATGTTCACACCGACGACCAAAATAATTCAAACTTTTGGTGTCGAAACATTTGAAACCTGATTAAAAGTTTGAGTTTTATTAGCAATGACTTGCTCTTAAGACATTTGCGAAGATTATTAGTAACGAAATGTTTGATCTCAAAACCTTAAAATAGCAACGAATGGATTGCAGTCGAACTTAATCCTAAAACATCCCGCCATACATACGTGATTCGTGCCAATGCCAGTGGTGTAACGGAACAACGATGATGAATTCCATCCGAGCGAGAATATCTCATTATTCTCGCATTAATTATTACATCGGCGAGTCCGAACCCAGGCCCACGAACAATCTACATTTGTGCAATGTCCCATGATTTATTCCACCAGAACGACGACGGGTCGGATGATAATTCCAAAGCTCGGAAAAGGCTTGGCCGCCGCGAGGGACTGACCGACCGCCATCGGTGGACAATAACCCCGAGAAAAAACGAAAACGCCAAAGAGAGATGTCGACCATCTATCGGACCTGGAGGACGAGACGGCCTCTTTCCGCCCGGAATAGCCGGAAGGCACGGTTGGTTATCCGGATGACGACGACGACGACGACGGTGGTGAATGTTAGTCAAAGTTCGACTGCCGCTAAATGGTTGCTGCTGGTCGGACGGTGGGCGCCCAATTAGGGGTCTCTCTCACTGGCTCGAATTTGGAAGGGCGCCCCAATCCGAAAGCCGATGTTGCAGTTTTGCGTTCGAAAACACGGAAATGTGCGCAGTGGAAAAGACGGGTGATAGTGGAATAGTTGTTAGAATGCATAAATTTGTTTAATCCGAAGCTCGGTGAGGAGAATGGCGAACGACCTGAGGCGGGTGATTCATGGTTGCTGTTGGTACCCGGAAGCGTGCGCTAACTGCAAGGCAGGGACTGTTTGGGTAACATTTGTGTAAACGTTTGGAAAGCCACGGATGTTGTTTTCCGTGGAACTGCAAAACTGCTGAAATTTTATTGCTTGTTGTCTCTTGAGTTATGACCGTTATCGAATGGTTGTTCTTTTGAGTAATGGAGTTCAGGTTTCAATGGATGTGGATTATAACTTTTTATGAGCTAAGCACTGTTTTAAATTATTTTCGAGCGAAAAGCCAAACTTCTTTCCCTACATAAGCTCGGTAATGCTTCTAATATCTGGAGGAATTCCAAGGGGAAAAAAATCAAAGGAAATTTTTGGAGGAATTCCGAATTGAATTTCCGGAGGAATTCCGAAGGATATCTGGGAAGAATTTCCGGAAGAACTCCGCGGAGAATTTCCGGAAGAATCTGATGGGAACTTCCGGAGGAATTCCGATGGGAATTTCCGGAGGAATTCCGATGGGAATTTCCGGAGGAATTCCGATGGGAATTTCCGGAGGAATTCCGATGGGAATTTCCGGAGGAATTCCTAAGGGAATTTTCGGAGAAATTCCTAAGGGAATTTTCGGAGAAATTCGGAGAAACTTTCGGAGAAATTCCGAAGGAAATTTCCGGAGAAATTCCGAAGGGAATTTCCGGAGAAATTCCGAAGGGAATTTCCGGAGAAATTCCGAAGGGAATTTCCGGAGAAATTCCGAAGGGAATTTCCGGAGAAATTCCGAAGGGAATTTCCGGAGAAATTCCGAAGGGAATTTCCGAAAAAATTCCATAAGAGAATTTCCGGAGGAATTCCGAAGGGAATTTCCGGAGAAATTCCGAAGGGAATTTCCGGAGAAATTCCGAAGGGAATTTCCGGAGAAATTCCGAAGGAATTTCGGAGGAATTCCGAAGGGAATTTCCGGAGGAATTCCGAAGGGAATTTCCGGAGGAATTCCGAAGGGAATTTTCGGAGGAATTCCGAAGGGAATTTCCAGAGGATTTTCGAAGGGAATTTCCGGAGGAGTTTTGAAGGGAATTTTCGGAGGAATTGCGAAGCGAATTTCCGGAGAAATTCCGAAGGGAATTTCCAGAGGAATTTCGGAGGGAATTTTTGGAGGAATTCTGAAGGGAGTTTTCGGAGGAAATCAGAGAGGAATTTTTGCACGAGTTTCGAAGGGAACTTCTGGAGGAAATCTGAGGGGAATTTCCGGAGGAACAATAATGGGAATTTCCGGAGAAATTCCGAAGGGAATTTCCGGAGGAATTCCGAAGGGAATTTCTGGAGGAATTCCGAAGGGAATTTCCGGAGGAATTCCGAAGGGAATTTCTGGAGGAATTCCGAAGGGAATTTCTGGAGGAATTCGGAAGGGAATTTCTGGAGGAATTCCGAAGGGAATTTCTGGAGGAATTCCGAAGGGAATTTCTGGAGGAATTCCGAACGGAATTTTGGGAGGAGATCCAAAGAGAATTTACAAAGCAATTCCAAAGAGAATTCCCGAATGAATTCCGAAGGATATCTGGTGAGAATTTCTCCAAAAATAGAAAAATATCATCAGAAATTTTTATTAAATCTTCTATATTTATTTGTTATAAACTTTTGTTCTTAGAAGCTTGATATGATTAGCGTTCAGCAAAAGTTAAAAAGATGTCACAACAATGCACATTTGAAGTTGCATATTGCTATGAATAAGGTGCGCATAATAATGAAAATTAAATTTAACAAATAGTTTCTTTTTTGACTTTGCCGATGGGCATCGAAATTGAAAAAAAAAAACACAATTAATCAATCTGTGCTCTAACTCCTATTTCTTTTCCGAAACCGACCAACCTCCCGAAAAATGATTTATGTTCCGATTCAATCACAATCATCGTTTAACACACCCACCAATGTTCGCATCCGACACCTTTGTTTCTCGCATCCTGTCCTGGGTCGAAAAAAAAAAAAATAGAAAAATAATCCTGTCCCAAAGGAATAGCAAAACGGACGCTCTTTCGATCCGGGCAATCTCAGTCGGGCAATAAACCCACACTTGGAAAATGAAGAGAAACGAATGGAACAGATAGATTACTAGACAACACCTTCAATGCACAGGAAGTTACGTTTTTCAAAAACTTATACCTGAGCTGCGAGCTAAGTATTGGCTTGTGCCTGATGTTTCTGTACCATCAACAGATTGAAATTAGGAGACCATACCTCGGATAATGGGAATCCTTCCGGGAGTGATGGGTTGCCCGCGTATTTATAGCCCAGAATGGGGCAAACAGATGAAGGATCTACCGAAAATCCCATCATGTGACAAGTGGCTGCCTGCGATGCGACGCTTTGTGAGAAGGATACGAATGAGATCTGCTGCCAGAAGCTATATACATATCTACGTACTGGTGGAATAGTAAAGTGTGATTAATGTTTGCGCGTGACATTTTCAACGGAAAACTGCGATTTAGGTACCAGAGCTTAAGTGATTGAGTGTCGACGAAAATATCTCAAACATGAAACTGCAATTTGCTATTTCTGTTAGCCCTTTATCCATCACTCAGGACGATTTTCTGTCGAATTCAAACTAATCTATTTGTGCCCAAAGAGGAAACCTCCTCTTCCTACATTTTAAAGATTCCAAAACATAAATACTTGTTCGTGCTATTCTGATGATATGAAGAACTCGAAGAATGCGTTACGCACGTACGCTAGTGAAGACGAGTTCCTTACTGGTACCTATGTGCTTTGCTGTTGAATGAACTCATGCAAAAATGCTACTTTTATTGCCGCACTTCCTTGAGGGAAATCCGTGCAACAGGCTGAGATAAATCTGGTATTATCTGGGAACGTGACAGAACCCAATTCGGGTACAATTCAACCTATCAACGTTATTACAGGTAGTTGTCCATTTAATGGTTTGCGTGACAAGAATCTTTTTGTTTTGTCATGTATCCCACAATTAACTGTAGATAAAGTTCTTTGATTAATTCGCTCTGGCAGGGGATTTTCGTTAGTAGACGATCACCGAATTGCGTGATGGAATCAAAGACCTGTCTTTACAGTACTCAAGAATAATGACTGTGTGGTTCTTAGTTTTTTTTGTTTCTCCTAATTCAACTCACTAAACCGCCAATTTTGTCTGAAAAGTCACAATCGTGTCATCGTGCTTTATCTTTCTGCCGCGGAAACGGTTGTTACGGGATTTTATTCTTGACTCTCAATACAATCAACAAGAACCCGATGACTGGTCTTCATTTGATTCGCCACATTCTGGTGAGCTTTCGACTTAAACCCGCGTCTTCCAACAAACCGAACCCGAATTCAATTGTATTAAATGCGTTCCACTGATTGGACTCACCCAAACAACTCTCAGCCAACTTCATCGTCCAAACTTTTCAACCAAATTACTGGACCATAAATTCAAATTTTCATCCACCGTATCCCGCCGCACCGCGGTCCATTCTCCCGCTACCGATTCCGGTGAGTTATTATTGTTTCATTGAAACCCATCCGAGCATGGTTCCCTTCCCGCAGAGCAATGCTTCTGCTGGTGGGTAATTGCTTTCGAATCTCACTCACTCTCCACTTCACTGTTCCACCGGAAAGAACCCCCCCCCCTCGTTCGATTCCATTCGATAGATTTCGTAATCACCGTACCAACTCGCACACACTCATTGCTTCACGTCGGATCCTAAACTTTGCAAACAGCCATAAAAATTGCCAGTTAAGGAGGATTGAATCCATCGACCAAACTACCTCCGGGGTGCTATGGGGAGCGACTTATCTTTTGGGCAGTCACATCACCGCGCGCGCTGCAACCATCACTGACTGTATGCTGCCGAATGGATTCGGCGATGATGGGTTTGATTTATGGGTCCCGTCCCGGGTCCTATCGACGATGCCGGCAGTCGCGTAACATCGCAGCATTACGTGCCATCAATTTTCAAATGCATGCATGAGGGCAAAAAGAGCGTTGAACTGCGGATCGGTTAGATTCGGAGGCAGAAAAAAAAGTCGAATCGCGGTGAAGAGTTATGCAAATTTAGAATTCTCGGTTCGCTGAAGGAAAGTCCATTGCACCACCGTCGTCGTCGTCGTCCGTCTCGTATGTGGAAGGGGAGTTCTTTCTGCCAATCGTACTGACGACGACACTATCGTCCTAGAAGACAATGGATCATTGGGGCGGAGACGTGGATGGATCCCACTTTTTCAGAATTGGATAGTCTTAGTACAATTGTTTGCCTGCAAAAGTCTTCTGAAGATGACAGAGATGGATGATTACCTTAGTCACGACATCTATTGAATATTCATTATTCCAGAAGATAATTTTTGCATGATTAAATATAAAAAATATATTTCTAGAAATTTCAAATCCATCCTCAGGATTTGTTTGAGTACAACTCTTTATCTCTTTCTATGAATTGTTTTCTCCAGCCAACGCCTAAAAGTCTCAAAGCTTTCGTTTGACAATCTTCACACTTTCATCTTATACTCACCAGACTTAAATCTAAAAGACACCACACTTTCCTCAGAAGATTTCCACTCGTCTGGAAGTCTCCACACCTTCGTCTGAACGTCTTATGAATATCGTTTTGAAGTCTTCGAACTTTCGTCTGAAAATCTCCACATTTTCGTATGATGGTCTTCAGCATTTCGTCTGAAAGTCTCCAGCCTTTCGTCTGAAAGTCTCCAGACTTTCGTCTGAAAGTCTTCACACATTCGTTTGATAGTCTCCACGGATTCGTCTGAAAGTCTCCACGGATGCGTCTGAACGTCTCCAAACTTTCATCTGAAAACCTCCAAACTTTCGTCTAAAAGTCTCCAGACTTTCGTCTGAAAGTCTCCACACTTTCGTCTAGAAGTTTCTACATTATCGTCTGAAAGTCTCCACACATTCGTCTGAAACTCTCCACACATTCGTCTGAAAGTCTCCAGACTTTCGTATGAAATTCTTCACAATTTCATCTGAAAGTCTCCACACATTTGTCTGACAGTCTCCACATTTTCTTCTTTAAGTCTCCACACTTTCCTCTGTAAGTCCCCCGGCTTTCGTCTGAAAGTCTCCACACTTTCGTCTGAAAGTCTCCAGATTTTCGTCTGAAAGTCTCCAGACTTTCGTGTGAAAGTCTCCAGACTTTCGTTTGAAAGTCTCCAGACTTTCGTTTGAAAGTCTCCAGACTTTCGTCCAAAAGCGTCCAGACTATCGTCTGCAAGTCTCCAGGCTTCCGTCTGAAAGTCTCCAGACTTCCGTCTGAAAGTCTCCAGACTTCCGTTTAAAAGTCTCCAGACTTTCGTCTGAAAGTCTCCAGACTTTCGTCTGAAAGTCTCCAGACTTTCGTCTGAAAGTCTCCAGACTTTCGTCTGAAAGTCTCCAGACTTTCGTCTGAAAGTCTCCAGATTTTCGTCTGAAAGTCTCCAGACTTTCGTCTGAAAGTCTCCAGACTTCCGTCTGAAAGTCTCCAGACTTTCATCTGGAAGTCTCCAGACTTTCATCTGAATGTCTCCAGACTTTCATCTGAAAGTCTCCACACTTTCGTCTGAAAGTCTCCAGATTTTCGTCTGAAAGTCTCCAGACTTTCGACTGAAAGTCTCCAGACTTTCGACTGAAAGTCTCCAGACTTTCGACTGAAAGTCTCCAGACTTTCGACTGAAAGTCTCCAGACTTTCGACTGAAAGTCTCCAGACTTTCGACTGAAAGTCTCCAGACTTTCGACTGAAAGTCTCCAGACTTTCGACTGAAAGTCTCCAGACTTTCGACTGAAAGTCTCCAGACTTTCGACTGAAAGTCTCCAGACTTTCGACTGAAAGTCTCCAGACTTTCGACTGAAAGTCTCCAGACTTTCGACTGAAAGTCTCCAGACTTTCGACTGAAAGTCTCCAGACTTTCGACTAAAAGTCTCCAGACTTTCGACTAAAAGTCTCCAGACTTTCGTCTGAAAGTCTCCAGATTTTCATTTGAAAGTCTCCAGACTTTCGACTGAAAGTCTCCAGACTTTCGACTGAAAGTCTCCAGACTTTCGACTGAAAGTCTCCAGACTTTCGACTGAAAGTCTACAGGCTTTCGACTGAAAGGCTCCAGACTTTCGACTGAAAGTCTCCACACTTTCATCTGAAAGTCTTCATACTTTCATCTGAAAGCCTCCAAACTTTCGTCTGAAAATCTCGAAACTTTCGTTTGAAAGTCTTCACACTTTCGTCTGAAAGTCTCCACTCTTTCGTCTGAAAAACTAAATTTTCTTCTGAAAGTCTCCACACTTTCGTCTGAAAGTCTCCAGATTTTCATTTGAAAGATTCCACACTTGCGTCAGAAAGTCTCCACACATTCGTCAGAAAGTCTCCACACTTTCATCAGAAAGCCTACACACTTCCATCTGAAAGCTTCTAGACTTTCGTCTGAAAGTCTCCAGACTTTCGTTTTAAAGTCTCCGGACTTTCGTCTAAAAGTCTCCGGACTTTCGTCTGAAAGTCACCAGACTTTCGTCTGAAAGTCTCCACACTTTCATCTGAAAGTCTCCACACTTTCGTCTGAAAGTCTCCACACTTTCATCTGAAAGTCTCCACACTTTCATCTGAAAGTCTCCACACTTTCGTCTGAAAGTCTCCACACTTTCATCTGAAAGTATCGACACTTTCGTCTGAAAGCCTCCAGACTTTCGTCTGAAAGTGTACAGGCCTTCAAACTTCAATTTGAGAGTCTACAAGCCTTTGCCTGTGAATCTTCAGACCTTCGTCGAAAAATATTCTAGTTCCTGTGCTGTAAAATGCTGATCATTATAATTGAAATAAAATTTCAACCATCGAAATTGAGATCTCTGATTCAAAATCTTCCACCGCTGATAATTGAGCTCTTCTTCGGCGGGGAAATAAAGCAGAAATAAAAAGCATTACAAGATTTGTAGAATTAATCCCGTCCAGACGCGCTTCATGCCAAAGACTACGGTGAATTTATGCGCATATTAAAGCATAAACGCTTCTCCGCCACGAATATGAATAATTAATTTGCCGTCTTGCGGGACGGCCATCGCATCGCACCGCATCGCTGGCTTGCGTACGGGAATAAGCAAACACAACCGGGTTGAGCTGCGTCAAAGCGCTGCGTTCAAGACGCGGAAAACTTTTATACACAACACCGGGTGGAAGACAACACCCAAGAGGTGGGACGCTCTGCCGCGAAAGGATTTAGACGCAATGCGAATGGACGAATGAATGAACGAACGAAAGCAAAGTGACTGATTTGCTTATTATTATAGATGATGAAGATGGTACCCTCCCGAGAGAATTGACAACAAACTGGGGCGCGGTGGATCGCGGCAGCAGAGAGGAGAAGTTTCGCGGCGCATGTAAATGGTGTTTTGAATTTATTATGTGAATAACAGGATCCTGTGGGTTGGTGGTTGACGAGATCGGGTTAAGGGGGAGGGGGATGTGCGGTTTTCGAGAGGACTGTTTGGCAGGGCGTAATGTAATATGCACGGCAGGATGGATATCATTGGGAAGCCTGCTCAGGAAGCGATTTTAATTACATGGTGGCAACTGGGACACTAATCCTACATTGTTGGGAAATTAGGTTTCAAGCGTGAGGAAGGAGATGCCATTTAATTGGCACAGATCGGGAAATCGATGAAAGCTGACATCAGATTGAAAAAAAAAACGTGGATGTAAATTTTGTCATGTTGTTTACTGAAATGCGAATGATTCCTATTTAGTTGATAATCAAACTTTTCTTCTATTTCACAGGTAAGACAGCGAGAAAATCTCTGGAATATTGCCATGACATGTTTCCGCTAAAGTGAGTTAAATTTTAGTATTGTTTCTAGTAACCATTTTTTCTCGGTGACAGTTTCTTTGTAGTCTTGACAAATACCTGTCTAAAAATTTAACTAATTTTTCTATATCAGAAGATTTGCCTATATTGCCTATGAAAGTATTGGAAAGAAAAGTGTCTTCAGCAAACCCCCGAAGAAATTTCTGAATAGAACTATAAACTATTTATTCGAATCATATCACATGAATCAAAAATCTGATAACAGTTTATTGTAACAAAAACCAATTGCACTCATACAACATGTTATCTACTGCAACCCAAATTGATAGCCCCATCACAATAAACCACCAAGCTGTGTGGTGGCTGTGATTCTTGAACCCTCCATCGCGCACGTTGTTGGCAGCGGCATCGACCCATACGTAGTGCATTATTATCACCATTTCAAAAGCGACAGTCCAAAATTAGATGATTGATGACGGTAAACAGTGCTGCGACAACAACCAATCGATTGGATTGTTGTTTACCTACTCGAGTTAAAAACTTCTCCCTCTGCCAGTTTCCGAAGCAAGTTCTGCCAGGAAATTCAATTTGGTGGAGTTTTCCTTTCCGATGGCTGCGAACGTCAACGACTGTCTGTCTGTCTGTCTGACTCCGTCGATTTAGTTTGGACGCCGATTACTCGTCTGGAATCGATAACAGACCCCTCTTGAAAGTTTGTTTTCAATTTCGGTTCGTTAACTCATCTCCCGCACCCCGCACTGCCAACGAAAGACGAAAGAGAATATATTTGATCGTGTTTTGGAAGATTAATCTCCTTTGCAAACTGTTTATAGTTTACGTGATTTCTGATTCCGCAGCCAGATTACTGATAAATATCCTTGAGCTCATCCCACGAGCGGAAATTTTGTTTGCGAAAAACATTTCCAATAATCAGCGGGGATTGGAACCCTACGCACTTGCTCGCTGTGTCGTGCATAATTGGTATCGCGTAACAAGGACAAGGCCGTTTTCCGCAGAAGTCATCGTCTTCCCACGCACGCAAAGCTCGCCATAATCCGATCTGACATTTTTCATCTCAAAACAACCCGTCCGTCTTTTTATGTAGGTTTGATTTCAATTTTCAAACAACTCAATTGGCATCATCGTCGTCACAGTCCGGGGGAAGTCTCCATTCATCGTTTTATGATTATTAGCTCCATCATAATCATCTTCGTCTTCGTGGTTGGGGTCTTCCTTTCGAGGTTCGGTTCTCCTACGCTGGCGCTGGATTGTGCCGCTTGCGATGGAAGTTGGGCCAACTCTTAACGGCGATCGGAAGTACCATTGGATAATAGCTTCGGAGTGCGAGAATAAATTTTCCTCTTGCTTCGGGTGGGAACGTTCTGGACGGCGGTGATAAAAGTTGACAGAAAAGGAATGTATTTGATGCTCTCATCGACATTCCAGTCACGCGATTTGGGTGCGCCACCAGATTTCGGAGCCGCGGGAGCTTATCGCAACGAATTTGGTAGACCACTGACTGAATGGACCGAGTATGGGTCCTAAGTTCTGTGGATCTATCACCCGCGCCATCAAGACATCGTATTCGTCAATGATGTTTATTTTGATCAGAGACGGGTGCGGGAATCGGATTGTGAGATTTCGTTTAGGACAGTTCACAGTTAGATTTCAGTCGGACAAAAATCACACAAAATTAGTGACTAAAACATGTAAGCTTCGATTCGTACAAGTCTAGCTGTCAGATGTTAGTTTGTTTGGATGTGATTATTTTATTCATTTGAATTGAGATACCTCAGTTGACTAATCTTGGACGATCTGAAGCAGAATAATTTACGAAATTCTGACCATCTGTGAATTAATTTTTGCCCACGTTTTTCTTTGGAACATCCCCAATGTTGCCACGGATTGAACGGACGCGCGCGCTCAGTCGATCACCCGTCATCGTGTTTTCGATCGCAGCTCGAGGGCTCTTCACGTTTCCAATGTTTTGACAGACGGGTGTGAACAGCAGGAAATTGGGGAGGCTTATCATGCGCTGCCGCGCCCAAACAGACGCGTCCCGGTGTTGATGAACTCGCGCATTCGGTCTATAAATTCGTTGACTTTGATGAAGGAAACGCATCGCTGCGGGGGATTTATCAACGGGGATTATCAGAATTGAGTCGTCATAATGTGGTTGATATCGAGACAGTTGATGGCGTTTATGGACGCCTTTCGTTATGACGATATTCAGTGTTAGACAATGCGCGAGTGTGTTGCAGAGAGCGATCGTCGATTGACTATTGAAAAAATGAAAACATTTTGTTTGTTCTTTGAAATTTCTATTTGAGAATAAGCAACTCTATAAAACAAGAAAAAAATGCCAAATTTATTGGAATTTTAAATGCCGGAGAAAATTTGGACAACTTATAAACGAACAGGAAATAAGTAAAAAATTATCTTCAGAAATTAATTAGAGTGGATCGGATTCTGAATTGATTTGTAGATTGTTTTCCTTATAGCTGAGTTTTGAATTGGAATACAATTTAGGTTGATTTAAATTGGATATGTATTGGGTTTGGATAAGATTTGGATTGGATTTTAATAATTGATTTGCATAAGATTTTGACTGAATTTGTTTAAATTTGGAAAGAATTCATATTCGATTCGATAATTAAATTTTGGATTCGATAAGATTTGGATTGAATTTCGTTTGAATTGGAATTGGATTTAAATAAGATTTTAATTAGGTTTTGATAGAACATAAATTGAAATAGGATGAATGGATGGATTTGAATTTGGACTGAATTTGCCTGAATTTGGATTTCGATTTGGATTTCGATTTGGATTTCGATTTGGATTTCGATTTGGATTTCAATTTGGATTTGGATTTTGATTTGGATTTCGATCTGGATTTCAATTTGGATTTCGAAATGAATTTCGATTTGGATTAGATTTGGATTTGGATTGGGTTTGAATTGGAATTGGACTGGATTTGGACTGGATTAAGATTGGATTTGTATTGGGTTTGGATTAGATTTGGATTGGATATGGATTGGGATTGGATTTGGATTGGTTTTGCATTGAATTTGGATTAGATTTGGATTGAATTTGGTTGGATTGGTTGAGATTGGTTTGGTTGGATTTGGATTGGTTTGAATTGGATTTGGATTTGGTTTGGTTGGATTTGGATTGGTTTGGATTGGTTTGGATTGGTTTGGATTGGTTTGGATTGGATTTGGATTGGTTTGGATTGGTTTGGTTGGTTTGGATTGGTTTGATTGGTTTGGATTGGTTTGGTTGGTTTGGTTGGTTTGGATTGGTTTGGATTGGTTTGGATTGGTTTGGATTGGTTTGGATTGGTTTGGATTGGTTTGGTTGGTTTGGATTGGTTTGGATTGGATTTGGATTGGTTTGGATTGGTTTGGATTGGTTGGATTGGTTTGGATTGGTTTGGTTTGGATTGGTTTGGATTGGTTTGGATTGGTTTGGATTGGTTTGGTTGGTTTGGTTGGTTGGATTGGTTTTGGATTGGTTTGGATTGGTTTGGGTTGGTTTGGTTGGTTTGGATTGGTTTGGATTGGTTTGGTTGGTTTGGATTGGTTTGGTTGGTTTGGTTGGTTTGGTTGGTTTGGATTGGTTTGGTTGGTTTGGTTGGTTTGGTTGGTTTGGATTGGTTTGGATTGGTTTGGATTGGTTTGGTTGGTTTGGTTGGTTTGGATTGGTTTGGTTGGATTTGGTTGGTTTGGATTGGTTTGGTTGGTTTGGATTGGTTGGATTGGTTTGGATTGGTTTGGATTGGTTTGGATTGGTTTGGATTGGTTTGGTTGGTTTGGATTGGTTTGGTTTGGATTTGGTTTGGTTTGGATTGGTTTGGATTGGTTTGGATTGGTTTGGATTGGTTTGGATTGGTTTGGTTGGTTTGGGTTGGTTTGGATTGGTTTGGATTGGTTTGGGTTGGTTTGGTTGGATTTGGATTGGTTTGGTTGGTTTGGTTGGTTTGGTTGGTTTGGTTGGTTTGGTTGGTTTGGATTGGTTGGATTGGTTTGGTTGGTTTGGATTGGTTTGGTTGGTTGGATTGGTTTGGATTGGTTTGGTTGGTTTGGATTGGTTGGATTGGTTTGGTTGGTTTGGTTGGTTTGGATTGGTTTGGTTGGTTTGGATTGGTTTGGTTGGTTTGGTTGGTTTGGTTGGTTGGGTTTGGTTGGTTGGTTGGATTGGTTTGGTTGGTTTGGATTGGTTTGGTTGGTTTGGTTGGTTTGGTTGGTTTGGATTGGTTTGGTTGGTTTGGTTGGTTTGGATTGGATTTGGTTGGTTGGTTTGGATTGGTTTGGATTGGTTTGGGTTGGTTTGGATTGGTTTGGATTGGTTTGGTTGGTTTGGTTGGTTTGGATTGGTTTGGATTGGTTTGGTTGGATTGGTTGGATTGGATTGGTTGGTTGGATGCGTTTTGGGATTGGTTTGGTTGGTTTGGATTGGTTTGGATTGGTTGGATTGGTTTGGATTGGTTTGGTTGGATTTGGTTGGTTTGGTTGGTTTGGTTGGTTGGTGGTTGGATTGGTTTGGTTGGTTTGGTTGGATTTGGTTGGTTTGGATTGGTTTGGATTGGTTTGGATTGGTTTGGATTGGTTTGGTTGGATTTGGTTGGTTGGATTGGTTTGGATTGGTTTGGATTGGTTGGGTTGGTTGGTTGGTTTGGATTGGTTTGGATTGGTTTGGTTTGGTTTGGATTGGTTTGGATTGGTTTGGATTGGTTTGGTTGGTTTGGTTGGTTTGGATTGGTTTGGTTGGTTTGGATTGGTTTGGGTTGGTTTGGTTGGTTTGGATTGGTTTGGATTGGTTTGGATTGGTTTGGTTGGTTTGGTTGGTTGGATTGGTTTGGTTGGTTTGGATTGGTTTGGATTGGTTTGGTTGGTTTGGTTGGTTTGGATTGGTTGGTTGGTTTGGATTGGTTTGGATTGGTTTGGATTGGTTTGGATTGGTTTGGTTGGTTTGGTTGGTTTGGATTGGTTTGGATTGGTTTGGTTGGTTTGGATTGGTTTGGATTGGTTTGGATTGGTTGGATTGGTTGGTTTGGTTGGATTGGTTTGGATTGGTTGGATTGGTTTGGTTGGTTTGGTTGGTTTGGTTGGTTTGGATTGGTTGGTTGGTTTGGATTGGTTTGGTTGGTTTGGTTGGTTTGGATTGGTTTGGATTGGTTTGGATTGGTTTGGATTGGTTTGGATTGGTTTGGTTGGTTGGATTGGTTTGGTTGGTTTGGATTGGTTTGGTTGGTTTGGATTGGTTTGGTTGGTTTGGATTGGTTTGGATTGGTTTGGATTGGTTTGGATTGGTTTGGATTGGTTTGGTTGGTTTGGTTGGTTTGGATTGGTTTGGTTGGTTTGGTTGGTTTGGATTCGGTTTGGTTGGTTTGTTGGTTGGTTTGGTTGGTTGGTTGGTTTGGATTCGATTTGGATTTGGTTTGGTTCGATTTGGTTGGTTTGGGATTGGTTTGGATTGGATTTGGATTGGTTTGGATTGGTTTTGGATTGGATTTGGTTGGTTTGGATTGGTTTGGATTGGATTTGGATTGGATTTGGTTGGGTTTGGATTGGTTGGTTTGGATTGGTTTGGATTGGTTGGATTGGTTGGATTGGTTTGGATTGGTTGGATTGGTTTGGTTGGTTTGGATTGGTTTGGTTCGGTTTGGTCTGGTTTGGATTGGTTTTGGTTGGTTTGGTTCGTTTGGACTGGTTGGTTTGGATTGGTTTGGTCTGGATTTGGTTTGGTTGGATTTGGTTTGGTTCGATTTGGTTTGGTTGCGTTGGTTCGGTTGGTTCTGGATTGGTTTGGTTGGTTTGGATTCGATTTGGTTGGATTGGTGATTTGGATTGGTTTGGATTGGATTTGGTTTGGTTGGTTTGGTTTGGATTGGATTTGGATTGGTTTGGATTGGTTTGGATTGGTTTGGTTGGTTTGGATTGGTTTGGATTGGTTTGGATTGGTTGGATTGGTTGGGTGGTTGGATTGGATTTGGATGTTGGTTTGGATTGATTGGTTTGGATTGGTTTGGTTGGTTTGGATTTGGTTGGTTTGGTTTGGGTTGGTTGGTTGGTTGATTGGTTGGTTCCAATTGGATTTGGATTGGTTTGGGATTGGACTTGGATTGGTTTGGGATTGGATTTGGATTGCATTTGGCTTCGAATTGGATTTGAATTTTATTTGAATTGGATTTGTTTTGGATTTAAATTGAATTTAGATTTTATTTGAATAGGATTTGTTTGAGATCTGGCTTCGATTTGGCCATTGGATTTGAATTGGATTTTGATTGGGTTTGGATTAAATTTCGTCTGAATTTGAAATAGTTTCCATTTGCATTGCTTTTTAATCTTGATTTTTTTTTGTTGTATGCGTTTTGTCCATTTCGTGATGTTCGATTAGATTTTGGATTGAGAAAAACAAAGTCTCTTGAAATAGAATCTGTTTCGGCGTTGAACGACTTCCACTTAATTAAAACTAAGTTAGTTTCGAAACATAAGTTTAAACAACAGCAATTAAAGTTATCTCCCTTGCATGTCTCGCAAAAAAAACTACGGAGAACCCGGAAGCATAATTTAAATATTGGAATAATGCCACTTATCCACTCGAGTTTCCGCCTACATCCCCGAAGGTAGGAAGACAGAAAGGAAGTGCAAACAGGCGATGCAGGAAGAGAAGCTCGTAACAACTAGGAACGACGCCGTGCTCCAGTTCTCGGTTGAGTGATCGTCGTGGAACTGCACCCTGCCTGAGTCTCTGTTGTCTGTTGTCATACGAAACTTCTGTTTGAATTCCTATACGTACTCGTTGCTGATGCCGACGACAACGACGAAGAAGCAACACAGCCCCGTACGGTGCAAAATAATGCAAACCCGGTGCGGTGTGTATGCAACGAACCTGGAACCGAAAGTCCTTGCGCGAGCACAGACTGTGAGAATGAATGTCCTGTCGTCGAGTCTCGCCTGGGACCCGGGCCGGGGCACAGGGCTGTGGGAAAGCCTGTACCAGTGTTGAAATGCAATGCCGCCGGCAGAGAGCAATAATAATGTGTGAGAATTCCCAGTTGGTCGGCACTTGCTTCGTTGGGTTTTTATTCGCGCGGTGGAAGGGACCTGCTCGAAGAAGTGGTTTCTTTCTTGTTTTTGGTTCCCAAGGAAAGCAACATTCGGTTTCGTTACCTGCCTGGCTGCCTGCCTGAACGCAATTCACGCACATATGGGTGAAATATCCAAAGGTCACGTCCGTCGTCAGCTAGTTAAGTGGGAAGGAGAACAGCAACAGATGGCGTGGGTGCGTTCCGATGGTGCAATGAGAACAATTCTGGATCGAATTATGGTTGTGAAATCGGGAGGAAGAGGGAATCAGGATGAACCACCTAACGGTGTTTGGACCTTCTCGTACTACTCCTCGTAATATGAGATACATATGTTCAGAAATTCGAGATGATTCCACTAATGAATGCTTTTTAATAGTAGCTTCTGAACCCAACTTATGATTAATGAACTACTCCAAATTTAATTTTCACTTTGATATATCAAAAAAGCTTCATTCATAACAGTTGTTCTAACACTTTTCTTCATAATTCTACATCATATTGGTTTTAAGTCACTCAATTTCTAATCTGATATGATTTGTATTTGTTCATAATCCGAAACAGGATTTACGTAGATTGTGGAAATGGAATTGTTTTATGAAAAATTTGTATGAAACCGATCATGAATTTTTGAACATTTTTCCATTCCGGCGTAGGTGCCAAAAAACAAGGACGTTTCCTTTGTTATCTTTTCATAATCAAATCCAGATTGGCTCTATATAAACTAAGTCAGAATAAAGAGAAATTGCGAATTGCAATTGATATCCGTTCCTACTGATTCTGGGAATGGTTTTGTGGATCCCAAATCTAAGACATATTTCCCCTTTCAGTATAAGTTTAATCACAATCAACAGAGTATTTTGATGTTTCAAATTTCCCGCTTCATACCCAGCTCAAACTAAAAGAATCCACATCTCACACAGCATTCGAACAACAATTCGTTCTAGGAAGCTTGCGTGGGTTTTTCGATTTCCCCCCGATGAATTCTTTCGGAAAACGGATCCAACAAGCTGGTCGCCGTCGTCGTCGGAATGTTGAATCGTAAAAATGTGAGACCTTCTTTGATGGCGTGCTGCTGCTGTTGTTTAGTTGTTCGAGATCGATCTAAACGCTTTTTTTCGAAGACGTCAAATGGTCGGATGGTGGACTGTCAACAGAAAAATGGTGTCCATCTTCCGCGCGCGTGTGGTGCCGTGCATCGCACACCATCCCACCATGCGATGACAAAGTATTTTAATTAATTTTAATGCCGCGTAATACGGCCCCGATAAATGCATTCGTGGTAACAGTGCCCGATGGCGGTGGGTTTTTGTGGGTCGTGCTGTTTCTCTTTGTTTCGAACTTCTATTTAAAATGAGACACGCAATTTCGCATTTCGGCCCATCAGGGAGCAGCCCGTCTCGTGTTCACCGGCCGGAATTTGATCGTTTCGAATGACTTCCGTTGCTCACACACTGACTGTGTGCATTGAGTTACGACGCAACGAAAGTGCTCGATTATCTAACCTGTGCCTGGCAGCTATTTGGGTGCAGGTTCTTTCACTTTTTTCCGGACAAGTTTTGGAAGAGCCATTACTGACTGTGGATGAATGTCGCAACATGGCACTCGCGAAACTTTGCACAATTCGGCGCATTCGTTCGGGTCGCTTATTCGGGAGAACTTTTTTAATTCTGATGCTAATTTATGTGCGAAAAATTCCTGACCCGTACAACCTGTCAAGCATTCGGGGCCCGCGTGTGCTGAAATTCAAAGTTTCGAAATGAACGGCGCAGTTTGTGGCACCTGCTACTGCTGGTGTTGCCATCATCATGATTTTTTGTTTAATAATTCAGCGGGCCTGGGCAGTTGCTCAGACGACCAGCGCCAACAGCGGGACCGGGCAAACAACGGTGAGAAGTGCAACTCACGTCTCCAGGGTCGTTCGGCCCATTGTTCATCGCTTCTGGTTGGAATGCCGCTGCTGGGAAAATTCTCCACCTCCTTCGCTATTCAAGACAACAATGACTTGGGTTGTACGATTTCGGGTGACATTCCAACGGGCACTTTGCTTACAAGTACAATGGCTACAGGTGACACACAGTGGCAAAATGTTGAATAAATATTCTTTTATTACTTTTATGGTCGAAAATATTTCCCGTTACAGCTGTGGAGCGGCAGAGATGTAGCGAATTTTAGTAATCATATGATCAATGATTTGGATCAAAATATTTCTTCAGCCAGTTTTCGAAGACCCGCCACTGCGCCGGTTTGCTCGACACAAATATGACGGAAGCGATTCAACTTTGTTGCATTCACTTTGACTCTCTGGCCTTTGGGTGTTGATCGCAACGATGATGATGATGGGATGATGTAAACGCAAAAACAAAGGTAATTCACGATCAAGCAGTAAACAACGAAGCGCACACTTTCCCTTCCCGCCCCTTTTATCGCTCGGTTTGGAAATAAGGTACCTAAATCTTCCGTTGAAAGGGCACTCGGCCATAAATTTGTGTCCAAAAGGTGAACCTCATCCATCTTGTATTTGAAGCAGTGTGATCAACCCCCCCAAATCACCTCAATCACAATAACTTGGTTGCGGATGAATCCGAGCTCCAAGCAACGCACGGGGGAATTACTTTTCGCCTATTCTCCAATCAACAATGGTGGATTGAATTTCTGGGGCAGTTGATGTGACCGTTGAAAGTGAAATGTCAGATTAATGCGTTACCCAGCCTAATTACTTTCACCCGCTGGGCCGTGGGTTGCATTGTTGTCCCAGATTACGTCGTCGACGCATTCCGTTACCGCATCGCTTCACGGCAATCTTCAAAGAATAATCCGGGCCTTTCAAAAGAAATAATGTCTCTTCCTCTCAATTCGCTTGTTGAGCAATGAGCATGCAATGGACATTCCGAATGATGGTGTTGTGCGCTTTGGAATCCACATCTTTCGTAATTCACAAAGTTGCTCCAAAGAACCATCGAATGCTGATGTGGATACCTAACTGCCCAAGCTTACCGTTTTTATTCATGGTTCGTAAACGCAATCTTAACGTTGCGAGGTTGGTGCCGTACAAAATCTTCATAAATATCAGAAATTTTTTTGGTAATTTTAGTACGATCAGCCAACACAAATTCTTAGGAATTTTCAACGGAAAATTATCAGAATTTCCAACGGAAAATTATCAAAACTTCCAACGGATGTTCTTCAGGATTTCCATTTGTTTTTTAATTGCAATTTTTTTTTTGGATTTTCCAATGATTTTTTAATGTAAATATTTTTGGAATATTCAATGGAAATGTTTTCGATATTACTTATGGTTTTTTGTTGGAGTTTTCAAGGGATTTTTATTTCGGAATTTCCAATGGAAAGACTCTGAAATTTTCAGCAGAGAAAAACAGCGCAGACTTGAATACATAAATCAAGAAACTTCACGCACCACTTTCTACCACGTCCAAAATTTTTCACCACCAAGTAAAAAAATTGGGTCATCCTGTTGGTTAAAAACAGCATTATGATGTCCGAAAGCATGAAATATAGAGACCCAAACTCACTCACCCATTATTATTAGCACCCGCCACACCCCTTGGTCGAAATTCTATGCAAATTAGCACCCTGCGCGCCATGCCACTATTATTTACTATCTCATCGCGTTGATCCCAAACCCATTCAAAGCCATGATGCGACTAAAGCGCCCGTGAAGATATTTAGGCTACGACGCGCGTGAACGGATGCTTCATCCGCGCGTTGTTGCTCGGCAAGACAACAGTTCAAAAGGCCCCCCACTCCTGCTCGGCAGTTACGCAAAATTCTTCCGGCCGTTTCTGCATCGGCACGGCGTCGTCTGCTTTCTGACCTGGTCCTCCGTGTTAACTGTCCCGGCTCGCGAGAGCCAAAGTTGGCGACCCCGACAGCAGCCTAACATTTGACTCGGCGTGTTGTTGCGTGGCTCTATGAGCCAACAATTCCCATTCAGGGCAGATTATTCCAGTTGTTGATATCGTAGAAAAGGGAGGAACAGAAAAAAAACTCATGAATGGAGGAAACATCCGAAATAATCCAAAACTGGAGGGAACGGGAATCGGGGAAAAAATCTACGAAAGAATGCGGTCCAATCTGAACTGGATGACCGAAAGCGACCAGTCAGCGCGGCAACGACGGCGACGTCGACGGGAGAAAGAGGAAGCTATTTGGGAATGTTACGATGATTTTTATGCATCTATCTACGCTTCTATAATGGACATGACGGCCGGGCCCTGTCGGCACTCGGCGTGGTTTCTATGACTCGGTTTTTATGACCTTGCGTACCGCGGTGCCCGCCCCCTAGGGGTTCCTCCCGAGTTGCGAGCTGCTGGCTGCTGAGGTCCATCATCGTGCAGTCGTTTCTTGTTTTTCGTTCACGTCCGCTCGCCGTTTGTGTCGTTGACTACATATATTAATGAAGCTGAGCTGGAATTAGTATCGAGGCCTACATGTGATAGGAAACGGCGAGGTGGGAAAAAACAACGTAGATCAAAGTTACGACTGGGACGATCAACGACGGGAATGGTCGCTGAAGGTTGTTCTTGGGTGTTGGAATTCCATCAAAGGTCGTTTGGGAAGGGCTTATTGCTTTCGGTGATGAGAGTAGTTCTAAGGCGGGAATCGCATATAAATGAACCTTCTTAAATTGTTTCTTCAGATTTTGTGCACTCTGCTCACTTTTCCTTATTCAAAAATTTCGAAAATCCCAAATTCTGAGATTTAAAAAAAAACTAAAAAGCATAAAATATGGAAACCTAAAAACTTAACATATTTCAGATTTAAAAATCTAAGAATCTTTAATCTAAAAATCCTGAATTAAAAATCCTGATTCTAAAAATCTTAAATCTAAAAATCTTGTAATTGAAAAATCAAAGTTTGGAAATCAAAAAATAAAAATAGAGAAAAAATATGGAAATCTTGAAATTTATGCACATTTAAATCTAAATCTAAAAAACTGATGACTAAGAAAATCTAAAAATCTAAAAATCTAAAAATCTAAAAATCTAAAAATCTAAAAATCTAAAAATCTAAAAATCTAAAAATCTAAAAATCTAAAAATCCAAAAATCTAAAAGTCTAACAATGTAAAAATCTAAAAATCTAAAAATCTAAAAACCTAAAAATCTAAAAATCTCAACATCTAAAAATCTGAGAATCTAAAAATCTAAAAATCTAAAAATCTAAAAATCTAAAAATCTAAAAATCTAAAAATCTAAAAATCTAAAAATCTAAAAATCTAAAAATTTAAAGATCTAAAAATCTAAAAATCTTAAAATCTAAAAATCTTAAAAATCAAAATCTAAAAATCTAAAAATCTAAAATCTAAAAATCTAAAATCTTAAAAATCTAAAAATCTAAAAATCTTAAAATCTTAAAATCTTAAAATCTAAAATCAAAAATCTAAAAATCTTAAAATCTAAAATCTAAAATCTAAAAATCTTAAAATCTTAAAAATCTGAAAATCTAAAAATCTAAAATCTTGAAAATCTTAAAAATCTTAAAATCTAAAATCTTAAAATCTAAAATCTAAAAAATTTAAAAATCTAAAATCTAAAAATCTTAAAATCTAAAATCTAAAAATTTAAAAATCTAAAAATCCAAAAATCTTAAGATCTAGAAATCTTAAAATCTAAAAATCTGAAAATCTGAAAATCTAAAAATCTTAAAATCTTAAAACCCAAAAATTCGAAAATCTAAAAATCCAAAAATCTTAACATCTGAAGATCTAAAAATCTTAAAATCTAAAATCTAAAATCTAAAATCTAAAATCTAAAAATCTATAATCTAAAAATCTTAAAATCTAAAAATCTAAAAATCTGAAAATCTAAAAATCTAAAAATCCAAAAATCTAAACATCTAAAAATCTTAAAAATCTAAAAATCTAAAAATCTTAAAATCGAAAAATCTAAAAATCTAAAAATCTAAATCTAAATCTAAAAATTTTAAAATCTAAAATCTAAAAATCTAAAATCTAAAAATCTAAAATCAAAATATAAAAATCTAAAAATCTAATAATCTAAAAATCTAAAATCTAAAATCTAAAATCTAAAATCTAAAATCTGAAAATCTAAAATCTAAAATCTAAAAATCTAAAAATCTAAAAATCTAAAAATCTAAAAATCTAAAAATCTAAAAATCTAAAAATCTAAAAATCTAAAAATCTAAAATCTAAAAATCTAAAAATCTAAAAATCTAAAAATCTAAAAATCTAAAAATCTAAAAATCTAAAAATCTAAAAATCTAAAAATTCAAAAATCTAAAAATCTGAAAATCTGAAAATCTAGAAATGTAAAAATCTAAAAATCTAAAATCTAGAATTCTATAAATCTAAAAATCTAAAATATCTAAAAATCTAAAAATTAAAAAAACTAAAAATTTGAAAATCCAGAGATCTAAAATTCTAAAAAATCTAAAAATCTAAAAATTAAAAAAAAAACTAAAAATCTAAAAATCAAAAAATCTAAAAATCTAGAAATCTTAAAATCTAAAAATCTAAAAATCTAAAAATCTAAAAATCTAAAAATCTAAAAATCTAAAATCTAAAAATCTAAAAATCTAAATCTAAAAAATCTAAAAATCTAAAATCTAAAAATCTAAAAATCTAAAAATCTAAAATCTAAAAAATCTAAAAATCTAAAAATCTAAAAATCTAAAATCTAAAAATCTAAAAATTCAAAAATCTAAAAATCTAAAAATCTAAAATCTAAAAATCTAAAAATCTAAAATCTAAAAATCTAAAAATCTAAAAATCTAAAAAATCTAAAAATCTAAAAATCTAAAAATCTAAAAATCTAAAATCTAAAAATCTAAAATCTAAAAATCTAAAAATCTAAAATCTAAAAATCTAAAAATCTAAAAATCTAAAATCTAAAAAATCTAAAAAATCTAAAAATCTAAAATCTAAAAATCTAAAAATCTAAAAATCTATAGATATAAAAATCTAAAAATCTAAAAGTCTAAAATCAAAAATCTAAAAATCTAAAAATCTTGAAAATCTAAAAATCTAAAAATCTAAAAATCTAAAAATCTAAAAATCTAAAAATCTAAAAATCTAAAAATCTAAAAATCTAAAAATCTAAAAATCTAAAAATTTAAAATCTAAAAATCTAAAAATCTGGATAAAAATTAGAAATATAAAGAACTAAAAATCTAAAAATCTAAAAATCTAAAAATCTAAAAATCTAAAAATCTAAAAATCTAAAAATCTAAAAATCTAAAAATCTAAAAATCTAAAAATCTAAAAATCTAAAATCTACAAATCTACAAATCTAAAATCTTAAATCTAAAAATCTAAAATCCAAAAATCTAAAATCTAAAATCTAAAAATCTAAAATCTAAAAATCTAAAAATCTAAAAAATCTAAAAATCAAAATCTAAAATCTAAAAATCTAAAAATCTAAAATCTAAAAATCTACAAATCTAAAAAATCTAAAAATCTAAAAATCTAAAAATCTAAAGATCTAAAAATCTAAAAATCTAAAAATCTAAAAATCTAAAAATCTATAAATCTAAAAATCTAAAAACCTAAAAATTTAAAATCTAAAAATTTAAACATCTAAAATCTAAAATCTAAAAATCTAAAAATCTAAAAATCTAAAAATCTAAAATCTAAAATCTAAAAATCTAAAATCTAAAAATCTAAAATCTAAAATCTAAAAATCTAAAAATCTAAAAATCTAAAATCTAAAAATCTAAAAATCTAAAATCTAAAATCTAAAAATCTAAAAATCTAAAAATCTAAAATCTAAAAATCTAAAAATCTAAAAATCTAAAAATCTAAAAATCTAAAAATCTAAAATCTAAAATCTAAAAATCTATAAATTTGAAAATCTAAAAATCTAAAAAAAAACTAAAAATCTACAAATCTAAAAATCCAAAAATCTCAAAATTTAGAAATCTAAAAATCTAAAAATTTCAAAATCTAAAAATCTAAAATCTAAAATTATAAAATTCTAAGAATCTAAAAATCTAAAAATCTGAAAATCTAAGAATTTAAAAATCTAAAAATCTAAAAATCTCAAAATCTAAAAATCTAAAATTCAAAGATCTAAAAATCTAAAAATCTAAAAATCTAAAAATCCAAAAATCTGAAAATCTAAAAATCTAAAAATTTAAGAATCTAAAAATCTGAAAATCTAAAAATCTAAAAATCTAAAAATCTAAAAATCTTAAAAGCCGGAAATCTTAAAATCTAAAAATCGAAAAACAATAGAATTAATAGGTATATATTATCAAATTATAAATTAGAATTTGAAATCCAGTAATCTTAAAATTTAAAAATCAAAAAATCCAAAAATCTAAAAATCTAAAAACCTAAAAATCTAAAAATCTAAAAAACTAAAAATCTCAAAATCTAAAAATTTGAAAATTCAAAAATCTAAAAATCTAAAAATCTAAAAATCTAAAAATCTTAAAATCTATAAATAAAAACATTTAAAAATCTGAAAGGAAAAAAATTTCAAAATCTAAAAATATAAAAATCTGAAAATCTAAAAATCTAAAAATCTTAGAATCTAAAAATAAAAAAATCCGAAAATTTGAAAATCTGAAAATCTTAAAAACTAAAAATCAAAAAATCTAAAAATCTAAAAATCTGAGAATCTGAAAATCTATAAATCTAATAATTCAAAAATCTTAAAATCTAAAAATCTAAAGATCTAACAATTTAAAAATCTAATAATTTAAAAATCAAAAAATCAAAAAATCAAGAAATCCTAAAGTCTAAAAATCTAAGAATCTTAAAATCTGAAGATATGAAAATCTAAAAATCTAAAAATCTAAAAATCTAAAAATCTAAAAAACTAAAAATCTAAAAAACTTAAAATCTAAAAATCTAAAAATTTGAAAATCTGAAAATCTAAAAATCTAAAAACCTAAAAATCTATAAATCTTAAATCTAAAAATTTTAAAATCTCTGTTTGAATTTCGAAGGAAATTATGCAGGGGCGTCTCGTGGACTTTTGCTACACCTGTTCTACCATGCTGATAAAAAAATATTCATCAAGCTGAGTGGTTTCGAATGAAAGTTGGACATTTAATCTAATATTACAACCTTTTCTTGTACAACTTAACCAAATATTAGAAAAAAAAACAATTTAAATAGAAAAGATTTACAAAACAATAAATGACTTGATTTTCTCTTTTGTTACAAAAATGTTTTAAATTTAGATGCACTTAAAATTTTAGACTCTCGCAAATCGTCTAAAATCTAACTTGGTAACAGTTGGCAATAATTGGATATTGCTCAGAATAAAGATCTTTTATATCGGCTCATTCCACCATTCAGGGTACACGGGTCCCATCGGCGCTAATATTCAAACTCTCACATATTTTTTTGCTATGAAAAAAAATGTTATTAACCATTATTAGTATAATAATTATAGTATATAATTAGTATATAATTATACAATTATTGTTTGATGCGACCCCAGATTGTGACGATCAATGAGTCACATTTAAAGGCTGAAATGTTTCCCAGTATTTAATTTTTCAAATTTAGTGAAACTATACTTTTTTTCTCTATGCTGATTGATTTTGATAATCCGTAAAAAAAAGTATTGTTTGATGTCTCTTTTGAAAACTCAACATTAATTTAATATTGTTCTTGATGCATTGCATATTCATCACGAGAAAAAGAAAACAAACTGTTTCCAATCATCGGTGCGAAAGCGTGCGCGGTGCGCCTTTCGGCAAAGCACAGCCCGACACTACGATCGAGCCTAACCGAAGGTGCGCATCGTTGATTGTTCTCGCAGCGTGTCGAACGGGTTTGACTCCTTCGCGCATAGCAGAACTTGCATCTAAACGTGCTTGCTTCGCATGCGAAAGAGGATGATGTGAGAAAACGGAGAAAGCTGGCAAGGCTCACGCTCGTTCTCTGCGCGCGGAGAACGAGTGAGCATACCAAGGAGGAAATTATTTCAAATCATTTGTCATGGCGCAAAACTTTAAATTTGACTTCTGGCAGCGCTGCTGTTGGTTCTTCATTATAGATCGCACGACTGGCAAAAGCTTTATATGTGATGGGGTGTGGTTTTTCGGAGAAACACACATTCAGCTGCAATTTGACTGTACGCCAAGCATGTGGCGTTAACTTGATCTGCCTACGAAATATTTTGTTTCTTTAGATGTTTAGATGTTAAAATCATTGGAAATATCACGTGAAGCTTTGTTTAAAAAATTAACTGAGTAAATTATTTGCCCTAATAATTAATTGCCAAGACATTAATTTCTTACTTCTGACCTAAAAATGGTTACCTGTTCCATGAACAGGTAGAACGTATGGACGAGTCGCCCCTGAAATTCTGTCCAATTTTGAAAGGGAACTCTACCGAATTCCGAAGGCAATTTCGAACAAAATTTTGCTGAAACCCGAAGACAATTTTACCGAATTTCAAAGGGAATTCTGCTGAAATCCGAAAGCAATTCTGCCAAATCCCAAAGGCAATTCTGCCGATTTACGAAGGCAATTTTTGCCGAATTACGAAGGAAATTTTGCAGAATTTCGGAGGGAATTCTGCCAAATTATAAAAGAAATCCTGCCGTATTCCGCAGGGATCTCTCGAATTTCGAAGGGAACTCTGCCGAATTCCGAAAGGATTCTGCTTAATTCCGTAGAGAGTTCTGCCGAATTCCGAAGGGAGTTCTGCCGAATTCGAAGGAAGTTCTGCCGAATTCCGAAGGAAATTCTTCAGAAACCCGAAGACAATTTGACCGAATTCCGAAGGCGTTTCCGCCGAAATCCGAAGACAATTCTGCCGAATTCCGAAGTGCATTCTGCCGAATTCCGAAGGGAATTCTATCGAATTTCGAAGGGATTTCTACCGAAACCCGAAAATATTTAACCGAATTCCGAAGGCAATTCTGCTGAAACCCGAAACCCGAAAGATTATTTTACCGAATTCCGAAGGCAGTTGTACCGAAATCCGGAAGCAATTCTGCTGAAATCCGAAGGCAATTCTGCTGAATTCCAAAGTGCATTCTGCCGAATTCCGAAAGGAATTCTGCCGAATTGCGAAGGGAATTCTGCTGAATTTCGAAAGGATTCACCGAATTCCGAAGGGAATTCTGCCTAAACCCGAAAACATTTTACCGAATTCCGAAGGCAATTCTGCCGAAACCCGAAGACATTTTATCGAATTCCGAAGGCAATTTTGCCGAAATCCGAAGGCAGTTCTGTCGAATTACGAAGTGCATTCTGCCGAATTCCGAAGGGAGTTCTGTCGAGTTCGAAGGAAGTTCTGCCGAAGCCCGAAGGGAATTCTGCCGAAACCCGAAGACAATTTTACCCAATTCCGAAGGCAATTCTGCCGAAATCCGAAGGCAATTCTGCCGAACTTCGAAGTAAATTCTGCCGAATTCCGAAGGGAATTCTACCGAATTTCGAAGGGAATTCTGCAGAAACCCGAAGACATTTTACCGAATTCCGAAGGCAATTCTGCCGAAATCTGAAGGCAATTTTGCTGAATTCCAAAAGAAATGCTGCCGAATTCCGAAGTACATTCTGCCGAATTCCGAAGGAAGCTCTGCCGAATTCCGATAGGGATTTCTGCCGAAAATCGAAGACATTTTACCGAATTCCGAAGTGCATTCTGCCGAATTCCAAAGGAAATTCTTCCGAGTACCGATGGGTATTTTCTCGAATTCCGAGCATTTTCATGGATGGAATGTGAGTAAACGTGTATTACAATTCCATGTCAAAATGCATCCTTTTCAGACTTTCTTGGAACTTTTTTGTTCGTTGGAATTCAAGTAGGTAACACATTTCATCGTTGTCTCGAATGCATGGTGGTGTTATGTACAAAAATCCGTCCACCGTGATCGGCTTTCATATCAATGCGTTGGAATCTGTTTAGTTATGTCATGGCTAAGTAACTGAATCGAAATAGCTCGAAGGGCTGCAATGCTACTGTGAATGGGTAGTTCAAAACATACCTTGAGAAACAATCCAATTCGATCTGTATTCCGTTGATCAAACATTGTTAACCACAGTTGTAATATTAGGCACAGTCACTTTTGATGAAACAATGATAAACACGTTCGTAAATGGCACCAAATTCCATGCATAACACTTGTAGGACGACAACTTTATTTTTTATTTTTGTTGTTTTAATTTCAAGGCCTACTTCTCATTTCGAAGCTCGAGAAGCATAACATAATAATGATTGAAGTGTTTAACCTGTTCCAATGAAATTCTTCAAAATTAATCACAAATAATTCAGCTTGGTGAACGATAGTAGATACATAAGTATAAGAGGCTAATGGCGCTTCAAATGTTATGATCAACATGTTTTGTTCAAGACAGTCCTTTATGTGTCAGATGTTCATGTTTTTCCTCACAGTAGCCCACTTTTCATACTTAAGGACAAGCAAACCAAAACAATAAATTTGACATTCAAGGTACAGACCAAGTCGTTTATAAAAAAAATCTGGATTACTATGGTTTAGTCATGTTGATCACAAATATTGTGAGGGATAACAGCGCCTCTAGCGTTCTAATACTTATGATTCTACTTCTGATACGCTTTACGGTAGCAATTCGTAGTTTGCAAAGTAAAATAATCAGTAGATTGTAGACACTTTTTCTAAAAATGGAAATCATATACCGAAAATCGAATAAACAGCATTTAATAAAAAAAAGTATTTGTCAGTTGCCATTGTTTACGGGATCCCACATGTTGTAATCGCAGATTCCCAACACAAAGTACCGCTGACGAAGCAGCTTGTTTTATCATTCCCAGAATCCCTTTAGTGATGCTCCATAATCACAAACACATATCCTCCACATCGCTCAAGAATTTATAATTTCGCTTTGTTTCGTCTCCTAGGTTATGGTTCCTCGCTTCCCGTTCTTTATCGCAACAGCAACGGTCAATGAGTTTAAACCATCTGAGCCATTGTTCCGTGTCCATGCGAGAATATCCAAATCTCATTAACCCCCTGCCATCAACCAACGCGAACACATCGCATACGGAACGCCAGGAAAGCACATTCTATTCCAGGTCACAGAGCGTGCCCGGTCCCGGCCGGCGTGTCCCTCCGGGAGATGGTCAAGCTTGATTATGCGTTTCCTTGTCCCATTTTCGCGCGCACAAAGTCCACCGAGCAACCGGTTGACATTCCATGGGATGGACGCTGGCTCCGTGTGTTTGTGCCTTCATCGAAGGTTTGTGCAAATTTATCTCCGTTTGCAGCAGGAAGCGCGACAGTTCAGGAATCAGATAACAAACACCCGGAGTTAATCGCCGGTGAATAGCGCGCAGTCACTGTTCCCGAAGAAGGCAAAAAAGGTTACGCGACCAGTCAGCAAAAAAAAAGCAGTGCATAATAATAATCAGATCCCGTTGGCTGCTGCTGCCGATTGGCCTTGCAAAGTCACTCAACAGCATGCGTGCTCCTCCTCTTCGATGGCATACCTTCGGACATGGACACAAAATCAGCGTATGGACAGGCATGGAATAGTGCTATTGAGTTGTTACATATCTTATAACCAGTTTCTTCGGGCGCATGCCGCCGCTGCTGCTGAACTCGTTCGACGGGCGATATGTGGCGCACGCCATCCGGTTCGATCACGAGAATTTTTGCCCACCACCCGTCAAAGCGCTAAGCGAAATGGAAGCGAAGAACATTTATGCTTGTTTCGTTTGTACGTGCCCTCCGTCATCCTGTTGTCAGCGTTGTCAGTCACTTTTTGCCCCCAGAAGAGGAACTGTGCCTGTTCCTGTTTTAGTGTGAACGATGTGCCGAGTCGGCTACTGAAAGGCCGCAGCAGCCGGGTACTGGCGTTCTTGTGCAGAAAGGAAACGGCATTGCGCGAGATGACAATAAAATGTGAGCCACTTTAAATTGGCTGCCGGCCGCCTTCCTCACCGTCCGTCCGCTGAAGGTTCTCATTCTCGGAAAGCTACCGGAAAGGGTTATCAGCGATCGTCCGCAATTAAGACCGGAGACTCGCCCGTAATAACGTTTCGTTGACTTTCATTACGCGCGCGCTTTTTTTATTGATATTTATGACATTTTGTTTCATTTGCTGTTGGTGCCGGTTCATGTTCCACTGAACCGGCAGTGCGTGCTATTACCAGGCACAAAGAGCGCCCTTCCGACATCCGGAGTTTGGAGCTGAACCGTTTTACCAGAACCAACTTCGGAACTCTTCCTACGCCGCTTGCTTCTGATTGTTTACAATGGAATTAACATAAAAGAGTGGTATTCCCCCGAAAACATTGAACCGTACCGGAAGCTTCAATGGAAGCACGACTCCACGAGACCGCAATTCCTACGCAACGGAGTGTAGAATATTAACCAACTAAAACGGTCGGCAGCGTAATCAAATCACACACTTGTTCGGCTTAACTCGCACGTCGCCCCGTTGGATAGATTTGATTGAATTTAGGAAAGTTACCGCCCCATGAAATGCCGTATCCCACACGTGCATTGTCGATGCTTTCCCAAGTCGGATAGCGGGAACCCAAACAGTCCTCCTCATCGCTTTCGCTCCCCTCCTCAGCACGGATTTGGGCTGTGAGTGAGCGCTGTTTTGTTTATGTTTACATTCCGTTACATGGGTTCGTCGTATCTCGTATGTGGGAATTTCCTGGACGGAGAGGTGGAAGGCCACTGTGGTGAGGAGGTTCCGCTGCGCTGCGTCCTGTCAGCTGAGAACGGAAGTTTCACTCCAGAACTGCATTCAAATGAGTCAGGAAGAGGCGTTGCGAGTAATGCGCTTATTATTATGTTGTGATACGGGAGGAAAGGGTTTCAGTGTTTTGAATTGTGAACTATGGAAAGTAAAATGTTTGATTGAGGTTACTGTGAACGGAAGTCTTTTCACGACACAATTATTTTCAACCTGGACCTTATTATGTTGTTGGATGACGAACTATCGTATTCATGAAAATGATAATACAAAAGACAAAAAAGTGGGGTGCTGAATTTCACGAATAGTCAAATGGCAAAGCGGTAATTACCGATTTAATTGAATTAGATCCTATTATGGATAATAAATTAATAAATTGTGCCCGTTTTTCCAAGCGATTTCGTTCGCTGCAAACAAGGCAAAATATCGGCCGGGCTATTTGTTCCCTATAAATAAATCTGGAAAACTTCCCCGAACTAATAATCTCAGAGAATTCTTCATCGTCCATTCCCGAAAAATAATAACACCGCCTCGCAACATCCACTTCGACTTCCTGAGCGCACTAAATTAACCGTTCAGCCGAAATCTATCACCGGAAGAGCTTGTTTTTCGGAGCTTCGGCCCCCGCCATGTCGAATAAATCACAACCAAACGAATCAATTCCGGAAACAAACCGCACGGCGCTCGCTGTGGAATGTTATCGGAAAAAATAAAATAAAATCCAACCGAACCAAAAAGCGCCATCATTGCCAGCAGTGCGGTCAATCATTCGTGGGAATCTGCTCGGTAGCAGCCAGCGCGCCGTGCGTTTTTGTCTTAAGGGACAGGTTCCCTTTTCTCGCATTTCCCTGCGTTTTAATTAATTTACCGGGAAGTGCGCTCCGCCGTTCGACGTCCAATTCTAGCACCAGAATGGAATTCCAGCAAGAGTAGTTGTACGACCCAGCAACTAGTAGCGGATCTTCTACTTCTCGGCGGAATAAAAGGCGTAATTATTCATTCATCGTCGTTTGTTCGACGAGGTTTTTTTTTCTCGTTCTCAACTTTACGTTTGTCCATCTAATCACACTCCAACGCCATTCGAGAGCGCTTCCTGAATGATGGTGGACGGCCATCGACGTCGGAGGTGGAGGGCTGTTGAGATTGAGTGGTGAAGTTGTTAGCACTTGTGTTCCGACAAGAGCCGCTACTGGAGGGTACCTCGTCGTGGGTAATTGGGCGGTAGCGGAATTTCGATTCGAGAGTCAAACTATGGGAATATGGCGAGCGATGCGCGTTGATTGAATTCCCGATGCGTAGCTCCTGCGCTGCAGTCGGTGTTAATTGATTGAAGAATGTCGCATTCGTCATGGTCATATTGCTCCGATGCATGCGATCTAGCGGTTTCCGAGACCAATCCACTATGGATAGATACTTGGGAGTGCAATTTGTCGTATGTGATGAGAAAATCAGGCCACGGTGAATGAACGTCAGGGCGGAAAATGATCCGGTTTATGTGCGCCGTAATTGGTCAATTAGCCTTCAAATGCATCGACGGTAACAAGACGTGCAGCTTGCAGGTTAGAAGACGTCACCGGGCGGCGATGCATACTCTCTCTCCAATCGCGTTTTGTCATCTTATTTTTCAATACTTGTACAGTCGAACTTGAATGTTGAAAAATTACTGCGAAGTAGAGGTAGCCCAGGGGCAGGTAAACTGCACTGGTCATAAATTATTCGTCATTACCGAGTTGTTAAATACGGCCCGGTAGCTATCGCGTCCACCCTGATCAGTTAGCAGTAGCAGATTGCCCGAAACCCTCCCGGGAAGTTTCGCCGACCACATCCAAACATTCGTGAAAAAACACCGTCCTTTAAAGCATTTTACAAACACAAACACGGTAAATAATGATAATTATTACAATTGGTCTTTTCTTTTCCGCTTGCAGAAGATGCTGAAACACGTGCAGATCTCGCCGATGCGCAGCCGAGCCGATTCGCTCTCGATGCGGTCGTCGACCTCCTGTGCGTCCTCGCTGTGCGGAAGTCCCGAGCCGCCCGGCGAACAGCTGAGGAGTCACTCGCGGGCGTCCAGCTATTCCAGCCTGAATGAGACCATTCCACAGGTGAGTTAGATATTTTTTAGTGAACCAGAATGAACCTGATAAAAAAGTTTGTTGCAATTGAGTTGAATCAAGCAACGGACCATAAAGTATCTAAAACTACGCCTTAGGTCTGATCAATACTCGCTGAACTAAGATTATTTTATGAAGACAACAATGCCAATATTGAAATGGTGTTGCTCAATATTCTTTGAAGCATTGTAAAGAACTTTGATCAAATTCAAACAAAATTATTTCTTGTTATTCTGAGTAAGTTCTGTACAAGTCATGGTAAACTTTTTATGATAACAAAATTCGTGAAAAAAAATTAATTACTATAAGATTTGTATCAGTCATTCTGGACGCAAAACCTAAATCCTGGCCGTCGCTCTGAACTGTTTTCATTATCACAAAAGCCATTCAATTAAAAAAAAAACAAATCGTCCATCCTGCATTTCACCTTGGTAAAAATCGACCTAAAGTTTCAACTACTATGACTGATTGTAAAATAGATTGAATGTATCTGAGGGCAGGAAGACTATACTAAAATATAAAAGCCCTTTTTAACGATTTTGCTCTACGACCTCCAGACTTCCGATACGAGCGATGACCCATTCTCAACCCCAGACCCATTGTCACTTCCATTACGGGGAAGGGCCGTTTGGCCGAATACCGTTCGGCCGAATGCTATTTGGCCGAATGCCGAAAGTTGATTTGCCGAATATACCTTTTGGCCGAACAGACCAGTAGGCCAAAAGTAATTTGGCCGATAGGGTAATTTAGTCGAAAGGGTAATTTGGCCGAAAGAGTTGTTTGCCCGAAAGGGTCATATGGCGGAAAGGGTTATTTGGCCGAAAAGGTCATTTGGCCTAATAGGATATTTTGCTGAATAGGTCATTCGACCGAATAGGTCATTAAAAAGTGAGAAATGAGAAGTGAGACGTCAGACGTCACTTCTTACTGTAAAAAAATTAGAAGCGCGAAGTGACCCACTTCGCACTACTCATTTTTCACAATGAGGAGTGAGAAATGAGAGAAAATTTAAGCGTCTCACTACTCACTTCTCATTTCTCACTGCTCACTATTAAAAGTGAGTAGTGAGAATTGAGAAGTGTGACGTCTCTCTACTCACTTTTCACAGTGAGAAGTAAGAAATGATCTATTCTGTCAAATTTCCTATTCGGCCAAATGACTCATTTGGAAATGACCATTTCGGCCAAATGATTTTTGATTTGGCATTCAGCCGAATGGGTTTCGGCCAAACGACCCTCCCTCCCATTGACGGTACATGTTACTAAATAGAATATTTTTTGAACAATGTTTTTCCAGCGAGTGAATTCGTTTTATTAAAAAAATACTACGCCCTAAACAATTTTTTTCAACTTTCATGTTCAGTGAACTCAAAAAAACACTAAAGACGCCTTAAAAATTCTAAGCAAAAGAAATTTAGCTTGAAAATGTGCTAACTAAATAAAAATAAACAAACTGTTTTGCAATGAAAACAATATGAACACAATTTTTTGGTAAATGCCGCTTTGAATAAAGAGGGGATTTCATGTTTCCCCCTTTTTGTTTGGACATTAATTGAACCTTTTTCGCAATGCACTGTGAAATCCGTTCCAGACTCTGGTCAAGTCTTTTTCAAAGGTCTAAGCAAATCCTCTACAGAGCTCAGTCCTGAGCTTGAAGTTAACACTTGTAACTACTTTGGGTATTTTCAGTTCAAGATGGTCTCGAAAATATGCTCACAGCTTTGACATGCTTGCGATTTTTGGATTTGAAAGTAGCACCCTATGTATTTTTATTAGTTTATGGTTAAGGGACTTACTACACAAAATTTTCACAGAACTCTGCCTAATTTTGCTCAGAACTCTTTATAAATTTTAATTTGAAATTTTATTATTATTATAATCTTTATTAAAGAGGTTTTTAGCCCAAGGCTAGTTCACCTCCGTATATTTGAAATTTGATCAAATCAGTCAAATCAAATTCTCAGCATATTTCGGAAAAAAACCACTCAGTGCCCTGTTATACATTTGAAGAAAAATAATCATCGAGTTGAGTCTCATTTAGCCGAATTGAAAGTTTGGTCGAAACGATTATAAAGCCGTAAACGATTTGGCCGAAAATGTAATTTCATCGAAAGGAATATACAGCCGAACTGGTCATTCGGCCAAATGTCGATTGACCGAAATGGGCGTTTGGAAGTAAGATTCATTTAGCCGAAAATTTCATTTGATCGAACGAATCATAAGACCGTGAAAACTGTCGTTTGGCCTATCCACAGTGAATGTGAAAAAATGGATGTGATTAATAATTATTTAAAAAATAGATGTAAGATACAAGAAATGAAGAGTGAGAAGTGAGACGTATGACTTCTCATTTCTCATTACTCATTTCTCACTTCAAATGTTTGCACTGCATGCTTTCTACATTCTTTCTACATTCTTTCTACTTCTACTAGAAGTCAAACTGCTAACTTTTCATTTCTCACATGTTGGTTCTCACTCCACAGTTCTTATTCTCACTTCTCACTGTGAGAAGTAAGGAATGATAATTGAAAAGTGAAATGTTACAAGTGAGAAATAACAAAAGAGAAATGTGATGTGAAGAAAGAGAAGTAAGGTATAAGTTTCACTCCTCACTCCTCATTTCTAACTTCTCACAGTGGAAAGTGAAAATTGTGGAATGATCAATCATAAATAATCATTGTGAAGTAGTATAAGAGAAGTGAAAAATGAGGCATGGCAAGTCAAAACTGAGACGTCTCACTTCTTATTTCTCGCTTCTTATTTTGCACTTGCAGTGAAAAGTGAGACTTATTTCTCATTTCCCTCATCACATTTCTAACTTTCTACTTCTCACTTTTTACTTTTTAATTCTTATTTCACCCTTCTCACAGCGAGAAGTGAGTAGTTAGACGTCTCACATCTCACTTTCCACTTCTCACTCCTCGCATTGAGAAGGGAGAAGTAACAAGTGAGAAAAAGAAAGTAAGAAATGTTATTTAAGAAGTGAAAAGTGAAACGTCACACTACTCACTCTTCTTCTCACTTCGTACATCACACTTCTCGATTACGTCAATCCCTTACCGCAGTTGCATCCATTTTCAAAAATAAATCGCTAGACGCTATGCACAGAGTTCACTCGAAACTCACTTAAGAACTCTTCTATTAGGACAAAGTAGCTGTCTGCGGTGTATCCTCGGAAATGCTCGATGAACACTGGATGGCAATGTCGCAAGACCTTTTTTTCTTCGCATGATATGCCCCTTCTTGAGAGGTGACATTTTTCGGAAAACTCTCTTTTGTCCGTTGACCTTCTGTACCACCACACAGGCGATGGCAGAATCGCTCGTTTCGGTATAAATAAAAAAAATCCCAAAAATACCAGGGTTGGTCAAAATCGGTTCTGTAATCAGCTCTGCTTTAATAACCTGAAAGGCTTCTTCCGCTTCGGTCTTCGCATGCGATTTAAGTAGTTCAATGAGAGACGCAAAGGTTTTACTAAAATCGACGATAAATCGCCTTTAATAGTTTGCCATACCGTTTCTCAGGCCTTGAGGAGAAAGAATATAATCCAGTACAGTAGCCGTTCGATAACTGCAACATGTTTACTTTTCAGTTAACGAATTCCGTTCGATAACTGCAACGCATTCTAGACGTCAAACGGTTGTCAATCGACGTCAGATGCATTAAAAGTGCATCTGAATGTGCAGCGCAATACAGCTGTCATTGAGTTTGACATCAGTTTGAAGCTTAGTGGTCCGATAACTGCTGAACTGTTGCAACTATCGAATTGCAGTCAAAAAGCATTGCAGTTAAATGACTTGCAGTTATCGAACGTCTACTGTATAGGGGTCTCGATCAGGCAGAAATATGCGATTCCTCCAGGTTCGCTCCTCGTAATCGTCTAGCAACAATGTCGTCCAAATGTAATTACGAAGACATTCGGACCCACCTGGCCAAACCTTCGGATCGTTAATCTTGGCAGCGAAGCTGGGCTTTGATTAAATATCTGGAAGCACTGCTCCGAAAAAGAAAAATGGCTCGGAATCCTAATCGCTCCGCAAACCGAAAACAATGCCACGGCAACATTTGCACTCCGAAAGAGTCAAACAAAAAAGAAAAGGAGGTGCCTCGTAGTCCGACTCGCTGCGGAATCCTATTTTCCCTAGTATCTCCGGAATGAACCGAAAATACTTAGGATCTTAACTCGGAAATTATAAAAAAAAACTCCCGGGATCTTATCACTCCTAGTCCCACTTGGCCCAGAATATACAAAAACCCCTATGAGTTCAATTCTCCAATAAATAAAAAAAGCCTCAGAGACTTTGACAACAATGTCTATTTCACCCCTAAACAGTAAAACTGTTGATTAAACAATTGCTATCTCATAGTCCCATTCGCTCTTAAATAAACAAAAATACCTCGGAGTCAGTGATGCCAGATACAGTTTTTATTAGTCCGTGTCAATCTCAGTAAAAAGTCTGTGTCTGTGTGGAGTTTGTGAGATTCAAAAAATAGAAATTTTTCAAAACTATGCACTTTTGACAACCTAGAATATCGAGGATTCGATGACCAAAAAGTTGTAATTGTAATTGTCTCCATTCTCATTCCTCATTTTTCACTCCTCACTGTAAAAAAATTGAGGAGCGCGAAGTGAGTGAGACTTCGCGCTCTTCATTTTTTACAGTGAGAAGTGAGAGATGAGGAATGAGAATTGAGACGGCTTCGAGTAAGACTCCTGATTTCTCACTTTTCAAATGACCCATTGGGCCAAATGTCCTATTCGGCCAAATGACCCTTTCAGCCGAATGCCTTTTTCGGCCAAATGATTGTTTCGATCAAACGACCCTTTCGGTCAAACGACCCTTTCGGCCAAATGACCTTTTCGGCCAACTGACTCTTTCGGCCAAATGATTGTTTCGATCAAACGACCCTTTCGGTCAAACGACCCTTTCGGCCAAATGACCTTTTCGGCCAACTGACTCTTTCGGCCAATCGACCCTTTCAGCTAAATGACCCTTTCTGCCTAATGACCCTTTCGGCCAAATGACTTTTTCGGCCAATCGACCCTTTCAGCCAAATGACCCTTTCGACCAAACAACCCTTTCGGCCAAATGACGCTTCCGGCCAAATGACCCTTTCGGCCAAACGACCCTTTCGACCAAACGACCCTTTCGGCCAAATGACCCTTTCGGCCAAATGATTATTTCGATCAAACGACCCTTTCGGCCAAATGACCCTTTCGGCCAAATGACCCTTTCGGCCAAATGACCCTTTCGGCCAAATGATTATTTCGATCAAACGACCCTTTCGGCCAAATGACCCTTTCGGCCAAATGATTATTTCGATCAAACGACCCTTTCGGTCAAACGACCCTTTCGGCCAAATGACCCTTTCGGCCAAATGACTCTTTCGGCCAAACGACCCTTTCGGCCAAATGACCCTTTCGGCCAAATGACCCTTTTGGCCAAATGACCCTTTCGGCCAAACGACCCTTTCGGCCAAACGACCCTTTCGGCCAAATGACCCTTTCGGCCAAACGACCCTTGCGCCCAAACGACCCATTCGGCCAAATGACTTTCGGCCTAATGGTATATTCGGCGAAACAGCTTTCGGCCTAATGGTATTCGGCCAAATGGGTTTCGGCCAAACGACTCTTCCCCATCAGGAAGATCTTGTACGAGTTTTAAGTTTCTCACAGGCACAGTAGTTGTACGACGAGTTATATTGAACACGAGCCTTAGAGAACTTTTGAAACATCTGTGGATGCGTTCTTCGAGTGCTGCGGAGAGACCTGGATGGTAGATAATGTCACAATACGTGAACATCGGCATGATTACTGCCTGCTCCAGTTTCAAACGGATTTCGGTAGACAGGACTGCTCCAAAGCGAGGAAAAGTTCGAAGTACATTAAATACTTTCACGACGATTTGGTTGACATGATTAATCCATTTTAGACCACATTCCATCGTGAGCCCTAGAATAACGACTTTCGAGTTGAATTGGATGATTTTGTTGCAGAATTTGACTTCACTAAGAGGAATATTATCGATTACATTTTCACTGAAGAAAATGGCTTGTGTCTTCTTAGGGTTCGGGTATAAACAGTTCGCGATGACCCATTGCTCAATACTGGAGAGATCTTGACTGATGGTAGAAATTAGCCGGTTAATATCTGTTATCGGACTGGCAAGCTGTTGAAGTACAGGCTAAAGAGGAGTGCACTAAGGCACGAGCCTTGAGGTATGCCCGTATCAACATCCTTTTCTTGTGACAAACTGCTACTCACTTTCGTCATCTGGCTTCTTCCATCGAGAAAAGATTTTATGAGCCTACATGCTTTGTTGGTGTAAAACTTAGTCGAGTCAAGTACGAGATACTGAAGACTTACTGTTGAGATCGATCGTATCTGTAAAGCTACAATCAAATGGTGTTATTAAATGGTACTAACTCGTATTTTGACAAGTTAAGAAGAAACTTTTTCATTAATGTGTAGGTAATATGTTGTTACATTAAAATTTATAATATATAATTTTCTAACTGAATCAAAAAGAATTCCGTGCAAAATCCGAAAAAATTCATAAAGACATAAGAAAGAATTCATAAAGACATAAGAAAGAATTCATAAAGACATAAAAGAAAAAAGAACAATCCCGTTCGGAAATCCAAAGACCAGAATGGAGTTCTTTTCAGGTTTGAGAACGGGGAAGTTTTGGGCTTCCGAAACTTTTTGTTCTTCGGAACGGAACTCTTTTAGGCTTTCAATCCGAATCCTTTTGCGTTTCCGAACAAAATCCTTTTTGGATTCCCATCTTTTTGGGCTTCCAAAAGAAATCCCAGAAGTTTTCCGTTCGGAATCCCAAAAAAGACACACTTCCAGTATCCCTTGTACAGAAGCAGAAAAAGATTCTAATCAGAAGCCCAGATGGTTCCAACCGAAAGACTAAAACGACTCCATTCAAAAGTACAAAATAATTTCATTCGGAAGCCCAACAAGTTTCCATTCGGAAGTCCAACGGAATTTCATCCAGAAGCCCTAAAGAGTTCGATTCGGAAGCGCAAGCGGATTCTAAAGCCTAAAATAATTGCGTTTAGAAGCATGAAAGAATTCTATTTGGAATCCCCTGTTCAGAAGCAGAAAAGGATTCCGTTCAGAATCCACGAAGGCTCCAATCGGAATGAATTGCTTTCGAAAGTCCAAAGGGATTTTTTAGAAAGTCCAAAAGGATTCCTTTTGAAATCGCAGAAATAGTCCAACAGAATTTCAGATGTTCAAAGGAATGCCGTTTGTGAACCCAGAAGGATTATTCGGAAGTTCACGTAATAATTTAAAGCTTCCAAATGGAATTATTATAGGATTCTGAATGGAATCATTTTGAGCTTCCGAAAAAAAATCAAATAAAGATTCCGTTTGGAATCCTAAAAGGATTCTGTTCGGAATTTAAAAAATCCGTTCAAAAGACTAAAAGGTTACGCTCAAAATTCCAAAATAATTGCTATTGGAAATCTTACAGAACTCCGTATGCATTCTCAAAAGAATTTCGTTTGAAACCTCAAAATGGTTCCGTTCGAAAGTCCAACAGTACTCTGTTTCTAGAAGTCCAAAGTTTTCGAAAGCAACAAATGTCTGTAAAAGTCTGTAGTATCAATAGAAAGTCTGTATAACAACTGTAATCTGTATGATGTCTATATCCAAGACCAAATGTCTTTGTAAATACAGACACGTCTTTATGTCTGGCATCTCTGCTCGAAGTTCGACTCGCACCAATTCTCACTACGGAAGAGGTGGACTAATAAAAAAGGTGTCGACCACTCACTAGAGAATAAAATGCCTCCGAGTTCTTCTCCAGATACAACAAAAAGCTTCAGAGCCTTGTTCGCTCCAGAATAAACAAAAAAAAGGCTTGCAAGTCAAACCAAAGAAAGATGATTGCCTCCAATTCATACTGGCTGAACCTTCTAACGCCCAAGACCGCCATCAAACGTGGTATTTTGATTTTTTTTTTGTAATTTTCAATTGTGTAGATCTCGAAAAGTTTTTGATGTCGATCGATATTTTGCAATGCATGCAATAAACTTCAATGCATGTTTAAATGTGGTTCAAAGTCTATTTTTTAAAATCTACACATTTATAAAATGTATTGGAAATAGAGTAATATTTTGTTCCTCCGTGTTATTGCTTGGATACCGTCGTGCGAGGCTTCTTTTGACTACGGGGCTACTTTGGATTAAAAAAAAACGAAATAAATACAAAATTTGAAACAGAAAGTTGCCATCTAACAATACACCTGAATGGAGATAATGGGAATTTGACTGTAATTTACGTCATAATTCTTGTTTCAAAATGTCCAAAGTAGCCCCCGAATTGTCAAAAGAAGCCCCGCACGACGGTACGTACGTATCAGCATTAAATGAGAAATTTCGAATTCTAAATATGTTGAAAACCTTGTTGAAAACCCAAAAAAGATTAATAGATTCAATAAATTATTTTATTGGATGAAAAACTCGAAGAACCAAATTCTGAAACTTCAAAATGTGAAATTGATGAAATCGTGAATTAAAAATTTTTACTGCCCAAAACAAAAATTTGGGTTGCAGAGGGTTAAGAATAAACCAAAAATGCCTCGAAGTCCTTCTAGCTCCGTAAAAAGAACATAATGGGTCCGGAGTTTTACTTGTTCCGCAATAAACAAAACAAATATTTAGAATCCCTCTAACTCCTGAAAAGTCAAGTAAAATAAAAAGGAAGTGCTTTTTAGACTTCTTGTCAATATTTAAAAGCAGCAGAAAGACGTAATCCACATAAGTGCTTGTTGAAATAAAATCGTAATAAAAATAAAATTCAATTCAAAATTAAAATTGGCAACTCATTTAACACTTTCAATGTTATTTCATACCATTTCACGCTAACTACATATTGACAAGCTTGTCATTATCTCCTTCCTCATTGCTTGGTCTAAAAAATGAAGGATTGTCTCTAAATAAGTCAAACACTCAATGAAATTAAAACACAAAGAAAATCTCAAACTCATTTGTTTTGTTAGTTGGCGATAATTTCGCGAACCAAAGTAATGCCACTACAATCGTGTCTAAATTCGTCCATCAATAGACATCATCAGTGTCTGAAATTCCATTTCCGCACACTCCAATGGATGGTGAGTTCGCTGTGAGCAACTGTGTAGCAATAATAGAGCGCTTGATTATGAAGGGTGCTTTCGGGAACCCTTGATTTTAATGAGGCTTTAATTATTGTCATTACCAGGAACTGTGTGGCAAACTGGATGATGGAGCCAGCTAAGAGCGCTGCTGCCCATCTTCTAGAATAAGCAATCCGGAGCGCTAAACTCTTAATTATCCATTGTCGTCCGTTGTAGTACGTAGTCGTCGTCGTCGTCACCCGTTGACAATCGAGTATTTCCCTCCGTGCTTGACTAACAATCAGACCCACCCAGCAGTAGCGAAATTCAATTAGGTGATGCAGCTTCTTGGCGTTCGCCACAAAGCTGGCTCTCGGTCGGTTGGTCGTTCGAACCAAGGGGAGTTGTGAAACAAAAAATCAGCAGACACAATGCCATTTAGTTGCTAAGTTCAGCACACATGAGGTTTCCCAAAACGTATTATTCGCAATATGCATCCACGCGGGCACAAGTTGATGGGCAATTAGCAGACCCAATAAGCCGTGTGGCGCTGGTGGTCTTTTGCTCAGCAGGAGAGAGCGTCTTTGGCTTCCGCGCAATTTTTAAAAGATGGGAAATACCTCGACGATGAAGGGGCAGAAATGGCGCTGTGTTGCATTCTGCAACTCGTCATAATTGCGAAATATTGCTAATTAAATCCCATTGCAAGTTGTTTTTTCGTACTTAGACACAGTAAAACTTCACTAAAAAGCCATGAACTCACTTCAATGGCGAACTTTTTTTTCGCACTAGCAGTAGAACCGCAGCAAAACCAATGTGATGGGTGGATTGATCAAAGTTTTTCACATTCATAATGAAGCACTTTTTCATCATTTGAGAGCTCTGTTGCAGCCTTATCTGGAATCGTCGGAGATTTTCCCAGCGTTGCTGCTAACTCCCTCCGCGCTATGAATGAGCAAGAATTTGCGGAATTCAACGACGGGCAATGATCTGCGCTGTCGGCTGGCCCAGATACCCTACGCGGGATGTTTTACATGCCAGAAGCAACAGTGAAGGTAAACCGCCACGGCCCGTGATCGGAGAAGTGCACTGTGTCGCTTTTTTTCGTTTTCGCCAATTGAAATCGAAAGTTTTGCTTCCGGTTGTTGGAAATTCCATTCGATATGGTGAGATTAGATCTGTGATGGCGGTTGCGGCGGTGACAATTTCGACATACGATCGTGGCTGACGGACTGGTTCGATTGGAACGAGTTAGCCCGGCAATCGTCATCGTTGCAGATATAAGGCTAATAAACCTTGAACTTGAGACGATATTTGCATTAATGGATTATTGGTTGTTTTGACGGAAACTCAGTGCGATGACCAATCGAGAGGAAATGGAATTGCTATTGAACTTGTTATTGATTTTCTACAACTCGAAGAGTAACGACTTGAACTTTGTGTGCTATCTGTATTGGAGTCAACACAATCACGATCCTGTTTAAGTTCGTGATTTTGATGATCTTTAGGCTTATGCAAAATTGTAAAAATCGCCATCAAACCGCCAAGATGCCATCACACCTGAAATAAAACTTCGCCACACGGTGCATTCCGGCCCATTTCCAAGTCCATTTCTGTCCAAATTGCCTTTGAACCGCCCCACCCAACCGCGAGACGTCCTTCGTTGCTCACATCAAGCGCCACATAAAAACCTTCTACGCAATTTTCCCAGAGCTATTAGCCAGTATGCAGTCGATCCAACAGCGACAGCTTCCCATAGTTCCCCAACATCATTCTAAGCACTTGTGCACAACATCTGCAACACCAGCCCCCGTGGCAAAGTTGCCAACAAGCACAATAACTTATTTCGCTTTTAAAACCGCGGTCGCTTCGCGGTTAGACACCACGCGAAATTGTTCGAGCTTCCCACGCCTCCATCTCCTCTACCCCACCGACCGGCCGTGCTGCGGATCCAATAGGTGCGTATCATGCTCGTACCATAGCTCGACGCCGCCGCCGTTTGACCAAACAAGCATCAGCTCAGCGCCACGTTTGTTTTCTGCGGTGGGGTGTGCTTTTCATCTCTCCCGCACGCTCGGTGCGGGTGGACGACGAAGGGGCGCCTGACTGTTGAAACAATGACTCTGGGTCCGAACTTGATGAAATAAATTAAAAGCGATCGCGAGCGATTTTCTCGCGCTTTCTCCATCGCAGCCATTCAATGCAGCGCGAAGCCTGGTTGCTCAGATACGAAAGGGTCTTGAACCGTCTAGCGGCGAGCTGTTTTGCACAAAGGTATGCGCAATCACTTGTGAACTGTAAAGATTGCGCGCTTCGCGCGTTTTGCTAACAGATTGGATGCTGATAATAGACAGACGGATGGAGGGCAGTGCCCTCCTGGCGCGAATCTAAGTTATTTGTTGCAAAAATTTACCTCAGCAGTAAAACTAAGCTTCGCGTAGATTTTTCCAACTTGTGCTGTAATTAATTGCATGCGCGAACGAAAGTGAGCTCTTCCGATTGAATCATCTCCGCTGCGGTGATTGAATAATCCACGGTATTAGGCGCATTCGTCGTGGGAAGTTCCTCATTTGCGCTACTCACAATTTTGTTCATCCAAGTGCCTACAAATCAACTGCATTCAACAAACAACGCCCACCAGAAAATCTCCCAACTGCAGTACAGACGAGCTGCACCGAACAGAAACCATCGAGCCTGGCAAGACCGTGGAAAGTTTTTGCCATAAATCTCAATTTAGCCCTTTTGCGTGCCGCGACTTGCGAGATCTGCCCGACCCAAGCGGCATCTTCCCACTAATTACCGGGCCCCGCTTAGTTTACGACGACCCGCTCGGGTCTGTGCGTGCAGAGGCAGCCGCATTCCTCGAGTTTGCTCGAAATTATCTTAAATATGGGTCTCACTTTTACAGCCGACCCAGGTCGTACGTTCGTCGCCGGCAACGGCTGCCCTTGGGGAAACCGCTACTGCGTCGATATGCTTTCCTATCTACTAACTGATAGTCTCGTGCTCATGTTGACCGATGTTGGGCCCCACTATGAAAGCTCGCCCCAGAAAATACACGACCCCGGACGACGGAGCGATTTGGCTACCTGCTCGAACAAATGTTCAAAACTGTCACCTGCCGGTTTTGTTTGGGTCAGAGCAGGAATGCATTCATGTCGAAAGTGAAACGGCGTTTCGTTTTAGTGTACGCAGTCGGCTTTAGCGACAAATTGGTTATTCAAATTCATCATCATTAGTGTATAATTAAATGGTTTTGGATTAGTTTCGGCGTCTGTGAGTTCGTCCAAAATCCATGTATCAGAAAAGACCCACCCGGAAGTTGTGTTTACTGTTGGATACGAGCCGAGAGATTCATACTGGTTTTGAACTATTTGACATTTCAAGATAGAAAATACTAATTTTTTTAAAAACTCTTGTAAATCACTATTACAATCATTTACAGGACTTCATTTGAGGTCTTTGCTTCCAATTTCTCGCGAATTCACCCTAAAAACCTCCAATATTGGATTCAAAAGCCTCTACAATTGATTCATTTCAAAATTTAAGACATTCGATGTTGAGATTCAGAATTACATTCCAAAGTCCTTAAGTCTCGAGGTTTTAACATTTGACTCTCAATTTTCCGGGACCTGTGCATTCTTCGAGAGTTGACTTTTGATCTCCATGTCTTAGGAATTTGGTCCTTAAGTTTTCGGGCCTTGATCCACAAGGCAAGTTTTCGAGACTTGATCCTCAAGTCTTCGGGAATTAATCTTCAAGTCTTCGACACTTGATCCTCAAGTCTTTGGAACTTGATCCTCAAGTCTTTGGAACTTGATCCTCAAGTCTTTGGGACTTGATCCTCAAGTCTTCGGGACTTGATCCTCAAGTCTTCGGGACTTGATCCCCAAGCCTTCGGGAATTGATCCACAAAGCAAATTTTCGGGAATCGATCCTCAACTCTTTGAGAAGTGATTCTTAAGTCTTCGGGACTTGATCCTCAAGTATTTGGGACTTGATCCTCAAGTCTTTGGGACTTGATCCTCAAGTCTTTGGGACTTGATCCTCAAGTCTTTGGGACTTGATCCTCAAGTCTTTGGGACTTGATCCTCAAGTCTTTGGGACTTGATCCTCAAGTCTTTGGGACTTGATCCTCAAGTCTTTGGGACTTGATCCTCAAGTCTTTGGGACTTGATCCTCAAGTCTTCAGGACTTGATCCTCAAGTCTTCAGGACTTGATCCTCAAGTCTTCAGGACTTGATCCTCAAGTCTTCAGGACTTGATCCTCAAGTCTTCAGGACTTGATCCTCAAGTCTTCAGGACTTGATCCTCAAGTCTTCAGGACTTGATCCTCAAGTCTTCAGGACTTGATCCTCAAGTCTTCAGGACTTGATCCTCAAGTCTTCAGGACTTGATCCTCAAGTCTTCAGGACTTGATCCTCAAGTCTTCAGGACTTGATCCTCAAGTCTTCAGGACTTGATCCTCAAGTCTTCAGGACTTGATCCTCAAGTCTTCAGGACTTGATCCTCAAGTCTTCAGGACTTGATCCTCAAGTCTTCAGGACTTGATCCTCAAGTCTTCAGGACTTGATCCTCAAGTCTTCAGGACTTGATCCTCAAGTCTTCAGGACTTGATCCTCAAGTCTTCAGGACTTGATCCTCAAGTCTTCAGGACTTGATCCTCAAGTCTTCAGGACTTGATCCTCAAGTCTTCAGGACTTGATCCTCAAGTCTTCAGGACTTGATCCTCAAGTCTTCAGGACTTGATCCTCAAGTCTTCAGGACTTGATCCTCAAGTCTTCAGGACTTGATCCTCAAGTCTTCAGGACTTGATCCTCAAGTCTTCAGGACTTGATCCTCAAGTCTTCAGGACTTGATCCTCAAGTCTTCAGGACTTGATCCTCAAGTCTTCAGGACTTGATCCTCAAGTCTTCAGGACTTGATCCTCAAGTCTTCAGGACTTGATCCTCAAGTCTTCAGGACTTGATCCTCAAGTCTTCAGGACTTGATCCTCAAGTCTTCAGGACTTGATCCTCAAGTCTTCAGGACTTGATCCTCAAGTCTTCAGGACTTGATCCTCAAGTCTTCAGGACTTGATCCTCAAGTCTTCAGGACTTGATCCTCAAGTCTTCAGGACTTGATCCTCAAGTCTTCAGGACTTGATCCTCAAGTCTTCAGGACTTGATCCTCAAGTCTTCAGGACTTGATCCTCAAGTCTTCAGGACTTGATCCTCAAGTCTTCAGGACTTGATCCTCAAGTCTTCAGGACTTGATCCTCAAGTCTTCAGGACTTGATCCTCAAGTCTTCAGGACTTGATCCTCAAGTCTTCAGGACTTGATCCTCAAGTCTTCAGGACTTGATCCTCAAGTCTTCAGGACTTGATCCTCAAGTCTTCAGGACTTGATCCTCAAGTCTTCAGGACTTGATCCTCAAGTCTTCAGGACTTGATCCTCAAGTCTTCAGGACTTGATCCTCAAGTCTCCAGGACTTGATCCTCAAGTCTCCAGGACTTGATCCTCAAGTCTCCAGGACTTGATCCTCAAGTCTCCAGGACTTGATCCTCAAGTCTCCAGGACTTGATCCTCAAGTCTCCAGGACTTGATCCTCAAGTCTTCAGGACTTGATCCTCAAGTCTTCAGGACTTGATCCTCAAGTCTTCAGGACTTGATCCTCAAGTCTTCAGGACTTGATCCTCAAGTCTTCAGGACTTGATCCTCAAGTCTTCAGGACTTGATCCTCAAGTCTTCAGGACTTGATCCTCAAGTCTCCAGGACTTGATCCTCAAGTCTCCAGGACTTGATCCTGAGGCTTCGGAACTTGATATTCAAGTCTTTCAGAATTGTTTCTCAAGTCGTAATCCCTTTTTCTCAAGTATTAGGGACTTGATCGGTACATCGTCGGACTTAAGGTATTTGTTCGCCTGAAAACATTTGGTACTTCACAAGTTCTCGCTCTATGATTAATTTTTTTTTTTATGAAAGTTTATTTTATAATAGATCGATAAGTATTCGAAAATTCTATTTGCAACGTGATTAATAACCTCCAGTACTCGATAAGTCTTAAGCTGTCGCAAAAGCATCAATCTAACGAATCTCTCAATGATTTATCGCTTTTAAACTTTGTTGTTTCTAAAGCTGTGCACAAATATTATCCGAAAAACCGAGTGTGATTTATTTATATCACATGTTTTTTTTGTCCCATAATTAGCCTCTTATTGCAAATCGCATTAAAATTCAGTCAGCGAATGACGTTCATGAAGCAAAATTTGATCAACCAAAACATATTATCGTACACTGATGTGGTGCGTCTCGCAGAAACAAACCAACCCCCAGCAGCACTCTTCTCTAATCCACACTGCCGCCAAAACACAACCCCATGGGTCAAGTTTTAATTATAATTCCCATCAGGGCGCTCAGCAGCTTCCGTCATCTGTCGACATTAGTTTATTGAATTAAAAGTTGACATCATGATCGTACCCCTTCGAGCTTACAGCGCCACGGCCATATCCACCACCAATCAGATGCAGTTCGGACAAAGCCGATGTCCACCCGCGTACCCGCCAGTGTTGCCATCCGCCGTGGAATCACGTTTGCGAGAAAAACAACATTCCGCTCATGAATATGCATCAGCTGTAAATTTGGTGCCGTTCGTTCCCTTGTTCCGGGCCGGGTTAAAACGCTAATGGCGTATGGCGCTAGGCCAAACCAAAGAGTGCCTGTCCATCATCGAATCAACCTCCTGTAGGTCATCTTCATCATCGCTGCCGCTCCGTGCCGGTGGATCCATCTGCTGTGCCATTGTTGTTTCACGGTGGACAACCACCAAATAATTTGGACACGCTTTAATGGCCAAGCACACGCGCGCGCGCACGCTAGAGGTCCCACACCCCTCGGTTTAGATACAGCTTGGTAATGGCTCTGTTTGCATCCATTATTCGGTCGCCAACCAAAACCATCCACCGAAAAACATCGCAATGACAATTTGAATGGCACGCGAAACGGGCACTGACAACGGCTTCGCAGCACCATCGCCACTCGACCGGCATTAAATCCGATCCAGTCGGGCCACGTGCATAGTTTCCCTTCTTTAAAATCTTCATTTTTGTGCCATGGTGAAGGAACGAACGGTGTGGATGCGAGGGGTCTCGTCATAATCAGATTTTAAAACAAACACTACATCAGAATGGGTCCGGTCCCCATCAGTATGTTAAGTTGCTTCAATCCTTCTTCTCGGGTCGTAAAATTTCTCTGGAAACACAAGAGGAAGTAATGAAAATGAATCGTCCTTCCGGTGTTGGTGAGGTTGGTTGGTGAGCAGCAGTGCCACGTGCAGTATGAACACGGAATGTGCGTTCCAGAGGGACCATTAAAAGGGGGGTCACACTACAGTGGTTTTTTGGTGTTTTGATTTTTATTTCTAAAAAATTACACCTTCATTTTCAAAATCCATAGTCAACTAAATCAATTTGAAAGTTTCGAAAAGATTTTTGTACGATATTCAAACCAAAATGGAACCATTCAAGCTACATCTGTTCCCAGATGCATCACAAAAGTGCATTCACAAGCGGCGATACTGTTGGTGGGTGGCGGCGGAAATATGAGCCGGGGTTTCAGAAATTAAAACGCTATTCTAGGTTCGTGCCGCACTACATCTGCCGGAGCTCTCCAGTAGCTAAGAAGTGAATGAATGCTACCATATTTGGATCTGCGCGCGAGTGTGTTTGCCCCCGCTGAAAATGATTATGACGATTGTGTTGATGAGTTCTATCCATCTCCGCAGGAACACGTGCTTCACGAGGTTCGGCGGCAATGGCGAACATGTGGCCGGATGTCGGGAAGAGGTGGAACTACATACCTACCTACACTGCATCGTACCTACAATGAAGCGAGTGCATTAGAAGGGGAAAAGCAGAATAGCGTATTCTGCAGAGGCTTCACGGCTTGGTGCGTTCTTAGTGGAAGTGATTTTCCGATTGAGCTGCTAGATGAAAATAGTTATGGAGTGGAGGGTCTGCTTTCGAAAATATTATGATTATCAATTGATGAATGGAAATCGCGTTCAGCTAAGCTGCACAGAACGTTGAACCCGGAATAGGGAGGTTAAAGCACAGTTATTTTCAAAAATCCAAATCCTAATAACCATGACAATGCACAAAAGGTTCAGAACTAGACATTTCTTTAGCTTCTGATGAAATGTGAAACATTTAAATATTTAAAACTATTAAAAAGACTTCATCAGATTTAAATTCAAAAACTTTCATTTGGTAAATTTTATTTTCATGACATGATTCGCAATGACAATTATTATTGTTTAATTATTCATGAAATTCTTTAATGATTTTAATCAACGATCTCGTAAAAATTTTCAATTCGATTCGACTTGACAGGCAAAAGTTCATTATTTTGATTCTTTCCAAAGAAGAACCGTTTAATTGTTGAATTTTGAATTAGAATGTTGTTTATTTTACGAGTTTCAAATTAGACTTTTGAAGCCGCCTCTCAAACCCTGCGCACATCTGCTCGTAGCTCACGCCGCCGCCGCGACAAAGCCGACCTACTGTGAAGCAACAACCACGAGACCCTCAAACAAACGACCAAGCCGGCAGTGAAACTCAATCCTTCCGGTTGGTTGCTTCCAGAGAGCTGAGTCAAACTGCGCTGCTGCCAAGGCACGGCGCGGGCGGCAAACCAAAAACTCAACACTTGCACCATCCGATCCCAACACGAATCGCCACCGCCACCAACCTTATGAACATGCCGCCTGGAAAACAGCATTTTGGATATTCTATACTTTCAAAACCCGCTCCGAATCCACCAAAGGAGAACAGCATTTGCATACCGTCGCGCCTCGCCACTTCTCGCAACCGCACAGCAGCGGACGCACAAAGAACCACACCGCCCGCGCCAACTGGCCACAGAACTGGACAACTCACAGCTGCCGCGACCGACGACCGACCGGTGCGGCATAGAACAATGCTCGGAAACCGCGTGTCGGTCGGTCGGTCTGCCTGCCCGTCTGCGGAGAACTCGCAAAGCGCGCATAAACCGCAAATGCAGCTTCGCTTTCCACTTGGCTGAAGCTGCGGACGACAACGCAACGTAACGCTGCCAAATGCTCGGCGCAGAGTGTCCGTCCGGCCGGGTGTGATCCGATTTCGCCGCGCCTCTGACCCAATCAGCGGTCGTGCGTGTCGATGGTGGACCGCAATCAATTGCGCAATACAATATGGGAATTCAATCGAATGATTTTTGCGACGCACACAAAAGCGTAACGAACGGGAAGGAGAGGGTCTCTAACCCGGAGGATGGAATGTAACGCAGTCCTGAATCAACATTACACAATGCTACTGGCGGGTGGCGGTGCGTTTCCGAGATGTGAAGATGGGTATCCTGGTTTACGGTGAGTAAACAGAGTGTCAATTCCAAGAAGTCGCATTTCACTTCCTTCATTCGCGAAATAGGGAAAAAAAAGGACTCCGGATGGATATGGCCGGCGACCAATTCCGGGAAGTGGTGTTGATTTATTTTTCTTCATTACTCGTCCGTTTCATCACGAGAAAGAAAACTGACCGACTCGAGCGTTGTCTGGGTCTATGAAATGCGTTTGGATTCTCGGCTTTGGGTTTCGAATCCGGTCGGATGGTACCTTGAACGATGTTGTGTTTGTTTATACACGGAGCAGAGGGTGGAAAAAATCCAAAGGAGACTCCATCATGCAACACTTTTCGCAATGCGGAAAAATTGTAAGCCGATGCGGGGCAGATGTTCTCCGAGAAGATCCGCTTGCAGTCGCCGAACGGGGGAGGAAGTACGCTGCCGTTATTTTCGTCGAGACCGTCGACAGGATGGCTGAAGTATGATCCGGGTAGATGAGACACATTCATCAGCCAGCCAGATGGTTCACAGCCAGTGAGGTGCTTGCTTTTCTGCTTGAGTTAAAAGATTGGAAAGAGTTTTTAATTTCGAAGATTGGAAGACAAAATCATTCCAACTGATACTTTTGAATATTAATTTTCATTACCTTGAGTCAAACACGTGTGACGGCTATAAATTAATAAATCCGTGCAAGTTTTACGCAAATAGCTCTTAATATTCTAGCCACAAGCCCCATCGTTTAGGAGATAAGCCCTCGTTCGTCCAAATTCCTAGAGCAATAAAACAACCGGTCAGTCACTAGCAGCAGGTGCAAGTTTCCATGAGGGCATCTAAATTAAAACTCCTTGTGGATTAGACCCCATCCTAGCGAACGTGCAACTGATTGCTCTTTCTTGCCCCTCCTCAGCAACCAGAAACTGTAATAACTTGAAAATTAATCTCCTACTTTCCGTCTCTCCACCTCTGCTTTCAGACCACCATCAAAATCTACACAGCGTGCCTCCGCCAGGACATCGAGTACAAAACGCTCGGCATTTCGTACGACGCCACCAGCAAAAGCGTCGTTCAGCAGCTGCTCCGACGGTAAGCCTCACAACGACGTAATTTAATCGTAATCTGGAATCTACTTGAATCCGTTCCACCAACCTACACCTCCCATTACACCATGTTCCCGAAATAGAAGGAAAAAAAATGACGCATCCGTTCCGCTCTTTTCTTCCCCAGATGCAAAATGCGACATCGTGATCCACGGCTGTTCTACCTGACGATGGAGGTGACCGTACGGAGGCCCGGCGTTAAATCACTGCTGGAGCTGGATGATGAAGCGAGGCCGGCCCTGCTGCAGGCTTGCCACCCGAAGGGCGACTCCAGGTGAGAGTTGTTCTCTTATTTTTCCGTGGAATTGCTTGGAGTCGTTTTTCTGGTCGTGAAGTGGCGCACTTTGCTGCGACCCGTGTTCTGCCTTTTAAAGATTGGTGGAAAATTTATTTTTGGAAATATAAGTCAGAATCATTGAAGGATGAAAATAAAATTTCAAATGATTCGTGGCCAAAGCTTTAATAAGAAAAATACTGACATAATAATAGGCCATTCGAATGCTTGCTATAATATTGAAAAGTAGACATGGTGAGCTCGTTCCATTTTATTTCGAATACATTTTATAATCTTTAAAGATACGGATGTGCAAATTCTAATTTCCAAACTCAACTTCTTTGTATTTTCATTTCCTCTTATTTTCCAATCCTCAATTCCCAGTCCCTCATTTTGTTCAATTTTAAATTTAAATTTTTTACATTCCAAATCAAATTTAAGTTTTCTACATTTCTATAAACTTTTATTTTGAAATTTATCAATTATCGATTCTTTAGTTTCACATTTATTCGTGTCTAATTCGAAGAATTAGATAAAAGAATCTGAAACTAAATTTGAAATGATTTGTGGGCAACGACAAAATAAGAATTATGCAGGATAAGCATATCAAATGCTTACTATCATATTGAAAGGTAGATATGGTGAGCTTGTTCCATTTTAAATTGAATATATTTTAAAGCTTTTTCAACCTATGAAAGTGCCTTTCATTGTAAAAATTTCATTTTGCAAATTTTGTTTTACTTAATTTACATTTCCCCAATTTTCTATTCCTGAAATCTCAGTTCCTCAATTCCCAAGTTTTTTTAATTCAATGGTTTTCAATTCTTCACTTCATAAAAGTTCAAAATATTTTCTCTATTCCAATCAAATTTTAATTTACAATTGTTAAATCTTATATTCTCCATTTTTACAATCCTTAATTTCGAATTTTTAATCATTAAATCTCATTACCTAAATTTTCATTTCCCTATTTTCAAGAATTTATTTTCCTTTTGTTCTATTTTGTGTTCCTCAATTCCTAAACTTATCGAATTAAAAAAAATACCATTTTTGAAATATCAATTAATTATTTCTCAATTTTCAAAGTATAAATTTTAATCCGACCAGCTTTTAATCACTTCTTAACTCATAAATTCTTATTTCCTCTGTTACTATTTTTTTTATTTTTAAACCCTAAATTTTAATTTTCTTAATTTTAAATTACTCAACTCTTTGGATTTTTCTCAAATATTATTTTTCATTTTCTAATTTTTTTTTTCTTCTTCTTCTTCTTCTTATTGGCATGACATCCCCACACTGGGACAGGGCCGCCTCGCAGTTTAGTGTTCATTCAGCCCTTCCACAGTTATTAACTGCGAGGTTTCTAAGCCAATTACCATTTTTGCATTCGTATATCATGAGGCTAGCACGATGATACTTTTATGCCCAGGGAAGTCGATACAATTCCAATCCGAAAATTAGCTAGACCGGCACCGGGAATCGAACCCAGCTACCCTCAGCATGGTCTTGCTTTGTAGCCGCGCGTCTTACCGCACTTTTTTTTCTTACTTTTTTTACTTTTCCAAAAATTTCATTTCTGTTACTTCGCAAGTTTTATTCACATTCAATATTTTAGTACCTTATTCCAAATTCAACCATTTCCAATCTCCAAATTTTCATTTGCTTTATTTCCAATTCTACAGCTTTGAATTCCACGAATAATTATCTGGTTAGTTTTCTATTCCTGAAATCTGAATATCAGTACATTAATTTCTATTTGCAACTCTGCAACATTCAGTTCCTTTCTTCCAATTCCTTAACTGTTTCTCAATTGTCTTTTATTTAATTTTCAAGTAATAAATTCAAATAATAAATTATAAATGTCGTGATGCCCAATAACTTTATTTTCAATCCACCAAATTGATTTCCCTTAATTTTTGTTTGTCGATTTTTGATACGGTTGGATTTCCGTTTCTCATTTCTCAATTCCTTAATTCATCATTTTCAGTTATTTAATTTGCAATTTGTCTTTTTTATTGGTTTCATCTTTTATAATTTTTTAATATTTTGTTTCTGATACAGCAATTTTTGTTTTTTATTTCTGAAATTTTTTTTTTGGGCAAGGCTGTCTGGTCGAAAGACATCCGAAAGACATGAAGGCCACGAATCCAAAAGTTGTTAGGGCGAATGTGGCACTTGGCCGAACAAACCATTAGGCCGAAACCTATCTGGTTGAAAGTCATTTGGTGGAAAAAGGATATTTGACCGGAAATGTCTTTTGGTCTAAATGGTGATTTGGCAGAAAGGGCCTTTGGCCGAAATTTTTGTTTCGCGAACAAAAGTCAATGTAAAAAGTGTAAAAAGTGATTAATGATAATTGAGAAGTGAGAAAAAGTTAGAAATTAGAAGTGAGAAATAAAAAAATAAAAAGTCACTTACCACTTTTCATTCTTCATTTTTTATATCTTTCTTCTTACCGTGAAAGATGAGAAGCGCTCAGTGAGAAGTGACTTTTTCCACTTTTTATTTCTTATGAGAAGCGAGAGGTTGGATCTCACTTATCATATCTCATTTCTCACTTGTTATTTCTCGTTTTTTGCTTTTCTTTTTTCATTTCTAATAGTGTGAAGTGAGAAGTGAAAAGTGAGAAATGAAAGAATTATCTCACTTCTTACTTTCCAATTCTCACTCTTTATTTCTTACTTCTTTCTTCTCACCGTGAAAAGTGAAACGTTTCACTTCTCATAAAAAGGGATAGGTGAGATATTCCACATTTCTCACTTCTAAATTTTTACTTCTGACAGTGAGAAGTAACAAAATTTTTTTTGTTTTTTTTAATTCTTTATTAAAATCAGAAGTCACAAATGACAAATTAGAAGTAAGAAGTGAAACATCTCACTTCTTACTTCTCAAATCTTACTCTTCATTTCCCACTTCCTACTTCTCACCGTGAAAAGCAAGAAGTATGAAGTGAGAAGTGAGAAATTAGGAGTGAGAAGTGAGACGTTTCACTTTTCACTTTTTATGAGATGGTATAGATGAGATATCTCTCTTCTTATTTCTCACGTGTTACTTCTCATTTCTCACTTGAATTTTAACTTCTAACAGTGATAAGCTACAAGTAAAAAATGAGAAGCAAAAAGTAGGACGTCTTACTTCGTAAATCATTCTTCTCACTCCTTATTTTTCACTTCTGATTTCTCCCTGTGAAATATAAAAAGTGCGAAGTGAGAAGTTAAGCATCTCACATTTCACTGCTCATAATACGTGAATTGTGAGATATCTTACTTCACATTTCTCACTTCTCAATTGTTTCCCCTCTTTTCTCCCATCACATTTTTTTACTTCTGACAGTGATAAGTAACAAGTGAGAAAAAGTAGAAATAATTGGATCGTCTCACTACTCACTTCTTATTTCTTGCATCTTACTCTTTATTTTTCACTGCGTATTTCTTCTGTGAAGAATGAAAAGTGCTAAGTGAGAAAGGGAAAATAAGAAGTGTAATGTGAAGAGTGAAAAGCGGGAAGTGTGACGTTCCACATCTCACATCTCATTTAGAACTTATGAGATGTTCGCATCTCTCTTCACATCGTACTTCTCTGCTTCACATTTCTCACTTTTTGTTTTTCATTAAAAATAAGAAGAAAATTATAAGAAATTAGAAGTAAGACGTCCCAATTCTCACTTCTCATTTCTTATCTCTCATTATTCACAGTGGAAAATGTGAAATGAGAAGTGAGACGTCTTATTTCCCACTAGTATCACTTTCGTTCGTATTTATCTTTCGGCAGTATGTCTCTTTCTGATAAATTATTTTAATTCCAATCATCAACTCTCAGTTTTTAGCTTCGAATACCTTATGGATTGTCAGTTACTATTTCCTCAATTTTTTTTATTTTCAATTCTAAATTTCTTATTTTTATTTACCCAAATTGCTTTTTTGCATTCCTATATTTCCAATCTAAAATTCTTAAATATTTAAAATATGAATTTATTTATTCAGTTTTATCTCCCTTCTTGACTGACTGTTCAATTCTTATTACCTCTATTTTAAATTTTATTTCCTGGATTTTTTTCGCTTTATTTATTTATTTTTTGTTCATTTTTCAATTCTTGGGTTCAAAATTTCTCTACTTTCATTAATAAATCACTCAGTTCTTACCTGCAAGGCTTTCAAATCCTAAATATTTAGTTCCATCAATATTCGTTTCTTAGTTTGAAGTTTTTCACTTCTTGGTTTCCCATTTTTCTTTCTTTATTTATTTTTCTAATTTCTAATTCTCAATTTCAATTCCCAATATTCTAATGTCATAAATTTTCAACCACTTCTCAATTTTTGATTGATTTTTAGTTCCCTTTAGTTCCTTTAGTTCCCTTCCTTGATATCATTTCCAATTTTTTTTGGTTCAGTTAGTGTCAATTCATCGATTTCGGTTCAGCAATTCATCAAACTCTTTATTTGTCAGTTTTAAATTTCTTACTTTCTATTTTAAGCTATTTTTAATTATAATTTATTATTTTGAATATAATTTAATCATAATTTTGAATCCCTAATTTTTATCTCATCGATTCATAGGTTCTTCATTTCCTCCAAATTCAATATTTTTATTTTCTATTTTTTTAAGTGGAATTGAAAAAAAAATCAATTCTTTAATTACTTTTTTTTATTACTTTTTCTAATCCGTCAATTAGGCCGATACAAATATTTTAAAACAGTTATGTCTCCTCCCCTTCGTATAAGTTTCACAAAATAACATTTCGAGGGGCAGAAAAAAATCGGGTATTTTTGAGGATTTTCAAAACATTTTTCAACAAATCCCAGGAGTTCTTTAATGTTTTTCGTTTTAATATTTATTTTTCATTACCCCTCCTCGACTTTTCGAAGACCAGAATAACATAATTTTTATAAAAATAATCGCAACGGCCTTATTTTTCCTCAAAATTTAAATCATTCGATTTTCAATTCTTAAATTAATGTGAATATGGATGGATGTCAGTTTAATTCCTCCACTCACTTTTTGTTAATATTCGATTTTTTTTATCCCATATTCATCGATTTTTGATGTGGTTGGTTTTCAATTTCTAGTCCTCATTTTTCTTAGATATCAGTTGACCAATTATTGTATTTTTTTTTCATTTCTCTTCTCGAATCAATATTTCCATGATGACAAAACAAATAATTTCTTGGTTTTTCGATTTGTACTTCCTGAACTCTTATTTATGTACATCTTTGTTTTCAATTTATCATTTCATCATTTAAGCTGTTGACTTTCTAGTTTCTTAATTTTTTATCCATCTGCAATAAAGTTTGGAATCCTCTATTTCCAATCCCTCTGGTTTCAGTTGCATTTTTTCAGAATTCCTTTAATTAAAATTTCACACTTGGTGTTCCCAGTTTTTTAATTTCAGTTCATCAATGTTTAGATGCCATAATTTTCAATGTTATTATTTCATATTTTTAAAGAAAGTTGTGCAATTTTTTTTGTCCCAATATTAAAATTCCTTATGTCTCTATTCTCAATTCTTTGTACTTTGTAGCATTTTAATAAATCATTAATTTTGAATTGTTCATTTCATTCATTTCATTTATTTAGTTAACATTTTGAATTGTATGATTTTCAAATACTTGTTGATTGTTCATTCTTCAGTTTTAAATGTCTGTATTTCTAGTTCATCAATTTAATTTTTATCAACTTTCATCTGCTCATTTTTCAACTCTTCAATTTACAATCTCTTAGTTGGTTTAGTTTATTTTTTATTTCCATATTTTAAATATCTCAAATTTCATTACTTGATAGGCTACAGTTCCTCGATAGACTAAAATAAATACTCCCCTTAAACAATTAGAAAATTCCCATAAGAAAATAGAAAATTGCCAATAAAGAAATCAGGGTATGAGCAATAAATAAATATAAAATTTCCACAAATAAAACAAAATTTCTTCCACAAAACAAAAATAAATAAGCACTTTTAAAAGCAAAAAATTGCAATTATAAAAAAATTTTCCATAAAAAAATCAAAATGTTCCACAAAAAAAAAATACAAAATTTCCATAAATAAATATTTTCCACAAAATAAATATATTTTTTTCCATAACAAAATAAAAATTTTCCACGAAATGATCAATAAAAAGCAATAAAAAAAATTAGAAAATTTCCATAAAGAAATATAAAAAAGCAATCAAACTGTACTTTTTTTCCATAGATGACCCCTTCTTTAAAAGCGTTTAATATTCATGTAAAATTTCATCAGCTTTATTGCTTTCTTGTATTTTTTTATGGAAATTTTCTTATTTATTTATTGCTCTTTATTGATTATTTTATGGAAAATTTTTATTTTTTATGGAAAAAATATATTTATTTTGTGGAAAGTTTTGTAATTGTTCATTGCTAATATTGATTTATTTATGGAAATTTTGTATTTTTTCAATGGAACATTTTGATTTCTTTTATGGAAAATTCTTCTTTTATAATTGCTATTTTTGCTTTTAAAAGTGCTTATTTATTTTTGTTTTGTGGAAAATTCTTAATAGTTTATGGAAATTTTGTTTTATTTGTGGAAATTTTATAATTATTTATTGCTCATACCCTGATTTTTTTATTGGCAATTTCCTAATTGTTTATGGAAAATTTCTAATCTTAAATGGAAATTTTATTTAGCTGCCTCCTCGATATGCCTTCGCAGAATGAAGTATCCTCCTCCACTGTACTCGATCCTAAGCTCTGAAGGCTTAGCGCTTTCAAATACTCTTTAAATGCAAAACGCAGTCGTGTACTCGGCTTTTTCCGGGTTATCTACTGAATATTATCTTCACTTGAAGCTCTTCCTGCATACGAACAACGTCTGCAGCCCACCGTAGTCTGACAACCGATTATCATTTGGTTATTCCACACAGAGCCAATTGCAATTTAAATTCTATAATTTCGATACCTTTAATTGTTCACGCAATTCATGACAAGAAAACGACGTTTTATTTCTAGTATGCAATCCGTTACAACAACCCATAAGCCCATTCCGATCTTTATTTTTTCCAATCTTCTCCATTTTCCAGATTTTGCCTCCAGCAAAAACCTGGCGGTCTCATCCGGGTGCACACATCGGCCCTGCAGCCCAACTCCCAGTACAAATCGCTTCTCATCTCCGAGGAAACCACCTCGGACGAGCTGCTCGCCCTGCTCCTCTCCTGCTACAACTCCATCGAACCGGTCGAACAGTTCAGCCTGTACGAAGTCTGCCCCGGCCAGGAATACCAACGGAAACTCCACCCGGACGACCTGCCCCTAAAAACGCAACTCCAGCGGCAACAGCGCAACGAAATCATGCACTTTCTGGTGCGCCGAAATCCAAACTACCCCCGACGGCGCCAAATGTTGGCACCCATCTCCGAAGTGAAACACTTCATCATCGGTCCCGGCTCGTTAACGCACCACCGACTCTCGCTGCACTCGTCGACCTTCCCGCTCAGTGCCGTAACCACACCGACCAATACGCTCATTTCGGACATCGTCGATGGCGTTTCCTCGCTAAACAGCCTCAACGAACCCAAGAGCATGGCCCTGCGGGAATCATGTCTATCTTCCTCCTCGTCGTCCTCATCCTCATCCTCTTCGTCGTCATGCTCGAGTTCAAGCAGTTCGAGCAGCTCTAGCAGCCGATCCAGCGAAGACGACAACAACAACGACGACCGGAGATGTTGCCTGCAGTGCAAATCAAACGTCGATCAGTCGGACTGTGAACAGTGCCAACGAGAAAGACCGCTGGACACGGTGGACGGTCCTGCGGTTAAAGCTCGCAACGCGGACCGATGCCTACAAGCACCACCTCGCCCCTCCAAAGCATCGCTTCTACCTTCCTCCCTTCTAATGGCTCCATCGGCACCTTCCTACAACCCGGTTTACAACATCCGAGAAATCCGGACCGTGTGCAACTCGTTTTCCTCGCTCGGAATCGACAAAAAACTGGTCGACATCGAAAGGATCGACAACCGGACGAGCAGTGCCAGCATAACGGGCAACGTGACGAGGAGCACCGTCGTGAAGGAAGCCGTCAACACCGACCCCGTGAAGGGCGTGGGCAATTTCATCTACATCTGAGCGCGGCGGCGTGCGTTGGGACTCCGAAACGAATCGAAAACAACGACGACACCGATAGGTGGCTATTATCCGTGAAAAAATGGATAAAGTTCTCCCGCGCGAAAGTGAAATCGAGATGGCACCGAAGACGCGAACTTTTGCGATTACAATTTTGTTTCGTCCACTAGTCACAGTTATTAATGTTATTAAATTGATTTTATTTGATGTTTTTTCCTTTCGCTGCTTTTCATGTATAGAGATAGATAAGAAAGTGGAAGTTAATGAAAAGGAATTTCGTGTAGCAATATATTTTTATGCGCTATAAACCCTCAAGGGTACAACAGGTTTCGGTGTGAGTGTTGTTCAAAAGGATTCAGAAAAAAAGACTTCTAAACTTTGAATAACCAATACAAGGTGATGAAGAAGGTAATAACTCAAATTTTGATGAAGTTTTTCTTAGACATGGAAATCATTCACCTGTATTGGATATTCAAACGAACTCCCACCGATAAGGAAAACCTGTCAACACATCAAAACTAATCCAAAAATGAGCATCCCAAGTGTATAATAAAAGGAACAAAGCAAGTAATTGAAGCCAAAAAATGAATCAGCAAACTCCTCAGCCAACCGACAAAGAAGATGTTATTTTCATTTCCATTTAAATTGAATGTATTTTAGAACCTTTTCAACCTATGAAAGTGCCTTCCATTGCGGAAACTGCAATTTACAAATTCTGTTTTTTAATTTGCATTTCCTCAATTCTCTTTTCCTGAAATTTTGGTTCCTCAATTCCCAGATTTTAATTCAAGAATTTTCAATTCTAATTACAAATCAAATTATTTACTCTATTCCAATCATCTTTTGATTTTCAACTGTTATATCTTCTCTCAGTTTTCACAATCCTTCATTTCGATTTTTAATTATTAAATCTCATTACCTAAATTTTCATTTCCTATTTTCAAGAATTTATTTTACTTTTGTTCTATTTTGATTCCTCATTTCCTAAATTTATCGAATTTAAAAAAATACCATTTTGAAATATCAATTAATTATTTCTCAATTCTCAAAGCATAAATTTCAATCCGACCAGCTTTTAATCACTTCTTAACTCATAAATTCTTATTTCCTCTGTTACTAATTTTTGATTTTCAAACCCTAAATTTTAATTTTCAATTTTAAATTACTCAACTCTTTGGATTTAATTTTTTCAAATATTATTTTTCATTTTCTATTTTTTTCTACTTCTAAAATTTAATTTCTTTAACTTCCTTAAGTTTTATTCGCATTCAATATTTGGTACCTTATTTCAAATTCACCATTTCCAATCTCAAATTTTCATTTGCTTTATTTCCAATTATACAGCTTTAGATTCCACGAATAATTGTCTGGTTATTTTCTATTCCTGAAATCTGAATATCAGTACATTAATTTCTATTTGCAACTCTGCAACATTCAGTTCCTTTCTTCCAATTCCTTAACTGTTTCTCAATTTTCTTTTATTCAATTTTCAAGTTTTTAATATAAATGCCGTAATGTCCAATATCTTTATTTTCAATCTATCAAATTGCTTTCCTTAATTTTTTATTTTCAATATTTATATGGTTGATTTTCCATTTCTCTTTCTTAATTCCTTAATTCATCATTTCAGTTTTCAATTTTCATTTTGCCTTTTATTGATCTTGTCTTCTATTTTAAATCATTTTGTTTTTCTGATTCACAATTTTGTTTTTTATTTTTGAAAATTCCTTTTTTTGCCAGGGCTGTTTGGTCGAAAGACATGGAAGGCCACTAGGCAAAAACATCTGATCGAAAGTCATATGGTGGAAAAAGGATTTTGACCGGAAATATCTTTTGGTCGAAATGGTGGTTTGCAGAAAGGGCCTTTGGCCGAAAATATTGTTCGCGAACAAAAGTCAATGTAAAAAGTGTAAAAGTGATTAATGATAATTGAGAAGTGAGAAAAGTTAGAAATTAGAAGTGAGAATAAAAAATAAAAGTCACTTCCACTTTTCATTCTTCATTTTTATATCTTTCTTCTTACCGTGAAAGATGAGAAGCGCTCAGTGAAGTGACTTTTCCACTTTATTTCTTATGAGAAGCGAGAGGTTGGATCTCACTTATCATATCTCATTTCTCTCTTGTTACTTCTCGTTTTTGCTTTTCTTTTCATTTCTAATAGTGTGAAGTGAAGTGAAAAGTGAAATGAAAGTATCTCACTTCTTACTTTCCAATTCTCACTCTTTATTTCTTACTTCTTCTTCTCCAGTGAAAGTGAAACGTTTCACTTCTCATAAAAGGATAGGTGAGATATTCACATTTCTCACTTCTAAATTTTACTTCTGACAGTGAGAAGTAACAAAATTTTTGTTTTTTAATTCTTTATTAAAATCAAGTCACAAATGACAAATTAAGAAGTAAGTGAAACATCTCACTTCTTACTTCTCAAATCTTACTCTTCATTTCCCACTTCCTACTTCTCACCGTGAAAAGCAAGAAGTAGAGTGAGAAGTGAAATAGGAGTGAGAAGTGAGACGTTTCACTTCTCACTTTTTATGAGATGGTATAGATGAGATATCTCTCTTCTTATTTCTCGTGTTACTTCTCATTTCTCACTTGAATTTTAACTTCTAACAGTGATAAGCTACAAATAAAATGAAGCAAAAGTAGGACGTCTTACTTCGTAAATCATTCTTCTCACTCCTTATTTTCATCGATTTCTTTCTGTGAAATATAAAAGTGCAAGTAAGAGAAGAGCATCTCACTCTCTCATAATACGTGGATTGTGATATCTTACGTCATTTCTCCTTCTCAATTGTTTCTCCTCTTTCTCCCATTACATTTTTTACTGACAGTGAAAGTCACAAGTGAGAAAAGTAAATAATTGGATCGTCTCACTACTCCTTCTTATTTCTTGCATCTTACTCTTTATTTTCACTGCGTATTTCTTCTGAAGAATGAAAAGTGCTAAGTGAGAAGGAAATAAGAAGTGTAATGTGAAGAGAAGAAAGCAGGGAAGTGTGACGTTCACATCTCACATCTCATTTAGAACTTATGAGATGTTCGCATCTCTCTTCACATCGTACTTCTCTCACATTTCTCACTTTTTGTTTTCATTAAAAATAGAAGAAAATTATAGAAATTAGAAGTAAGTCGTCCCAATTCTCTTCTCATTTCTTATCTCTCATTATTCACAGTGGAAAATGTGAAATGAGAAGTGAGACGTCTTACTTCCCACTAGTGTCACTTTCGTTTGTATTCCTCTTTCGGCAGTATGTCTCTTTCGATAAATTATTTTAATTCCAATCATCAACTCTCAGTTTTTGCTTCGAATACCTTATGGATTGTCGTTACTATTTCCTCAATTTTTTATTTTCAATTCTAAATTTCTTTTTTATTTCAAATTGCTTTTTGCATTCTATATTTCCAATCTAAAATTCTTAAATATTTAAAATATGAATTTATTTATTCAGTTTTATCTCCCTTCTTGACTGACTGTTCAATTCTTATTACCTCTATTTTAAATTTTATTTCCTGGATTTTTTCGCTTTATTTATTTATTTTTGTTCATTTTTCAATTCTTGGTTCAAAATTTCTCTACTTTCATTAATAAATCCTCAGTTCTTACCTGCAAGGCTTTCAAATCCTAAATATTTAGTTCCATCAATATTCGTTTCTTAGTTTGAATTTTCACTTCTTGGTTTCCCATTTTTCTTTCTTTATTTATTTTCTAATTTCTAATTCTCAATTTCAATTCCCAATATTCTAATGTCATAAATTTTCAACCACTTCTCAATTTTTGATTGATTTTTAGTTCCTTTAGTTCCTTTAGTTCCCTTCCTTGATATCATTTCCAATTTTTTGGTTCAGTTAGTCAATTCATCGATTTCGTTGAATTCATCAAACTCTTTATTTGTCAGTTTTAAATTTCTTACTTTCTATTTTAAGCTATTTTTAATTATAATTTATTATTTTGAATATAATTTAATCATAATTTTGAATCCTAATTTTATCTCATCGATTCATAGGTTCTTCATTTCCTCCAAATTCAATATTTTTTCTATTTTTAAGTGGAATTGAAAAAAATCAATTCTTTAATTACTTTTTTTATTTTTTCTAATCCGTCAATTAGGCCGATAAATACAGTTCTCCGGATAAGTTCAAATAATTTCAAGGGCCAAAAAAATCGGATATTTTGAGGATTTTCAAAACATTCTTCAACAAATCCAGGAGTTTTTAATGTTTTCGTTTTAATATTTTTCCCCCCTCCTCGACTTTTCGAAGACCAGAATAACTTAATTTTATAAAAATAATCGCAACGGCCTTATTTTCCTCAAAATTTAAATCATTCGATTTTCAATTCTTAAATTAATGTGAATATGGATGGATGTCAGTTTAATTCCTCCACTCACTTTTTTAATATTCGATTTTTTATCCCATATTCATCGATTTTTGATTGGTTGGTTTTCAATTTCTAGTCCTCATTTTTCTTAGATATCAGTTGACCAATTATTGTATTTTTTTCATTTCTCTTCTCGAATCAATATTTCCATGATGACAAAACAAATAATTTCTTGGTTTTCGATTTGTACTTCCTGAACTCTTATTTATGTACATCTTTTTTTCAATTTATCATTTCATCATTTAAGCTTTGATTTTTCAGTTTCTAATTTTTATCCATCTGCAATAAAGTTTGGAATCCTCTATTTAATCCTCTGGTTTCAGTTGCATTTTTCAGAATTCCTTTAATTAAAATTTCACACTTGTGTTCCCAGTTTTTAATTTCAGTTCATCAATGTTTAGATGCCATAATTTTCAATGTTATATTTCATATTTTTAAAGAAAGTTGTGCAATTTTTTGTCCCAATATTAAAATTCTTATTCTCTATTCTCAATTCTTTGTACTTTGTAGCATTTTAATAAATCATTAATTTTGAATTGTTCATTTCATTCATTTCATTTATTTATTAACATTTTGATGTATGATTTTCAAATACTTGTTGATTGTTCATTCTTCAGTTTTAAATGTCTGTATTTCTAGTTCATCAATTTAATTTTATCAACTTTCATCTGCTCATTTTCAACTCTTCAATTTACAATCTTAGTTGGTTTAGTTTATTTTTTATTTCCATATTTTAAATTTCTCAAATGATAGTAAAATAAATACTCCCCTTAAACAATTAGAAAATTCCCATAAGAAAATAGAAAATTGCCAATAAAGAAATCATATGAGCAATAAATAAATATAAAATTTCCAAATAAAACAAAATTTCCATAAACAATAAAATTTTTCACAAAACAAAAATAAATAAGCACTTTTAAAAGCAAAATTGCAATTATAAAAAATAATTTTCCATAAAAAAATTAAATGTTCACAAAAAAAAAATACAAAATTTCCATAAATAAATCAATATTAGCAATAAAAATAACAAAATTTTCCACAAATAAATATATTTTTCCATAACAAAATAAAAATTTTCCGAAATGATCAATAAAAAGCAATAAAAAATAAGAAAATTTCCATAAAAAATATAACAAATCAATCAAACTGTACTTTTGTCTTTCTCGTAACTAAGACTACGTAAAGGCTATATAATCGCTCAAAACAACTTTTATAGAGGCGGGGACCATAGTGTATATACCAATGACTCAGTTCGACAGATTGTGATGTCTGTGTGTATGTGTGTGTATGTGTGTGTGTGTGTGTGCAAAACTACTCAAAAAAATGTCACTCATTTTCAGGCACTTATTTCAACCGATTTGCGCGCAACAAGTTGCATTCGACGCAGATTCTGTCCCATTGTTTCCTATTTTGAATTGGCAGATCGGACTATGGGATCGAAGTTATGGCCAAAATACAAATTCATACGAAAAATCGCGTAAAAAGTCACTCTTTTTCGGGTACTTATCTTCAACCGATTTGCGCCAACAAGTTTAGCATTCGACGCAGAATCCTGTCCCATTGTTTCCTATTTGAAACTGGCCAGATCGGACTATGGATCGAAAGTTATGGCCAAAATACAAATTGATATGAAAAAATCGCGTAAAAATGTCACTCATTTTCGGGCACTTATCATCAACTGATTTGCTCACAACAAAGTTGCATTCGACGCAGAATCTTATTCCATTATTTCCTATTTGAAATTGGCCAGATCGGACTATGGGATCGGAAGTTATGGCCAAAATACAAATTCATACAAAAATAGAGTAAAATATGTCACTCATTTTGGGGCACTTATCCAACCGATTTACTCGAACAAGTTGCATTCGACGCAGAATCCTGTCCCATTCCTATTTGAAGATTGGCCAGTCGGACTATGGAATCGGAAGTTATGGCAAAATACAAATTCATACGTAAAAATCGCGTAAAAAATGTCACTCATTTTTCGGCACTTATCCTCAATCGATTTGCTCACAACAAGTTGCATTCGACGTAGAATCCTGTCCCATTGTTTCCTATAGAAACTTGGACGGATCGTACAATTAGGTCAAAAGTTATGGCGAAAATACTAATTTTAAAAATACAAAATAAAATGCCATTTTTGCTCTTATGCTAATCGATTTATTTACAACAAATTGCGTTTGCGAAATTTTTTTATGCATATAAACAAATATGAAAAATAAAGACCAATCCACATATTGGAGTTATTTTAGATTTTTCCAAACCTTTGAACGAACGAAGAGGCACCATCACCGCTATTGGATTAATCTGGTTTTTCCATAGATGACCCCTTCTTTAAAAGCGGCCCGCGCAAACTGGCCTGAGGCTGGACAACTCACAGCTGCCGCGCGACCGACGCCGGTGCGGCATAGAACAATGCTCGGAAACCGCGTGTCGGTCGGTCGGTCTGCCTGCCCGTCTGCCGAGAGCTCGCAAAGCGCGCGTAAACCGCAAATGCAGCTTCGCTTTCCACTTGGCTGAAGCTGCGGACGACAACGAAACGCAACGTAACGCTGCCAAATGCTCGGTGCAGAGTGTCCGGCCGGCCGGGTGTGATCCGATTTCGCCGCGCCTCTGACCCAATCAGCGGTCGTGCGTGTCGATGGTGGACCGCAATCAATTGCGCAATACAATATGGGAATTCAATCGAATGATTTTAGCAACGCACACAAATGCGTAACAAACGGGAAGGAGAGGGTCTCTAACCCGGAGAATGGAATGTAACGCAGTCCTGAATCAACATTACACAATGCTACTGGCGGGTGGCGGTACGTTTCCGAGATGTGAGGATGGGTATTCTTGTTTACGGTGAGTAAACAGAGTGTCAATTCCAAGAAGTCGCATTTCACTTCCTTCATTCGCGAAATAGGGAAAAAAAGGACTCCGGATGAATATGGCCGACGACCAATTCCGGGAAGTGGTGTTGATTTATTTTTCTTCATTACTCGTCCGTTTCATCACGAGAAAGAAAACTGACCGACTCGAGCGTTGTCTGGGTCTATGAAATGCGTTTGAATTCTCGGCTTTGGGTTTCGAATCCGGTCGGATGGTACCTTGAACGATGTTGTGTTTGTTTATACACGGGCAGAGGTGGAAAAAATCCAAAGGAGACTCCATCATGCAACACTTTTCGCAATGCGGAAAAATTGTAAGCCGATGCAGGGCAGATGTTCTCCGAGAAGATCCGCTTGCAGTCGCCGAACAGGGGAGGAAGTACGCTGCCGTTATTTTTCGTCGAGACCGTCGACAGGATGGCTGAAGTATGATCCGGGTAGATGAGACACATTCATCAGCCAGCCAGATGGTTCTGATCAGTGAGGCGCTTGCTTTTCTGCTTGAGTTAAAAAGATTGGAAAGAGTTTTTAATTTCGAAGATTGGAAGACTAAATCATTCCAACTGATAATTTTGAATATTAATTTTCATTACCTTGAGTCAAACACGTGTGACGGCTATAAATTAATAAATCCGTGCAAGTTTTACGCAAATATCTCCTAATATTCTAGCCACAAGCCCCATCGTTTAGGAGATAAGCCCTCGTTCGTCCAAATTCCTAGAGCAATAAAACAACCGGTCAGTCACTAGCGGCAGGTGCAAGTTTCCATGAGGGCATCTAAATTAAAACTCCTTGTGGATTAGACCCCATCCTAGCGAACGTGCAACTGATTGCTCTTTCTTGCCCCTCCTCAGCAACCAGAAACTGTAATAACTTGAAAATTAATCTCCTACTTTCCGTCTCTCCATCTCTGCTTTCAGACCACCATCAAAAATCTACACAGCGTGCACTCCGCCAGGACATCGAGTACAAAACGCTCGGCATTTCGTACGACGCCACCAGCAAAAGCGTCGTTCAGCAGCTGCTCCGACGGTAAGCCTCACAACGACGTAATTTAATCGTAATCTGGAATCTACTTGAATCCGTTCCACCAACCTACCTCCCATTACACCATGTTCCCGAAATAGAAGGAAAAAAAATGACGCATCCGTTCCGCTCTTTTCTTCCGCAGATGCAAAATGCGACATCGTGATCCACGGCTGTTCTACCTGACGATGGAGGTGACCGTACGGAGGCCCGGCGTTAAATCACTGCTGGAGCTGGATGATGAAGCGAGGCCGGCCCTGCTGCAGGCTTGCCACCCGAAGGGCGACTCCAGGTGAGAGTTGTTCTCATTTTTTCCGTGGAATTGCTTGGAGTCGTTTTTCTGGTCGTGAAGTGGCGCACTTTGCTGCGACCCGTGTTCTGGCTTTTAAAGATTGGTGGAAAATTTATTTTTGGAAATACAAGTCAGAAACATTGAAGGATGAAAATAAAATTTCAAATGATTCGTGACCAAAGCTTAAATAAGAAAAATACAGATAATAATTATAAGCCTGTCGAATGCTTGCTATAATATTGAAAAGCAGACATGGTGAGCTTGTTCCATTGTATTTTGAATATAGTTCATAATCTTTTAATATACGGATGTGCCATCCGATGTGCAAATTCTAATTTCCAAACTCAACTTCTTTGTATTTTCATTTCCTCTTTTTTTCCAATCCTCAATTTTCAGTCTCTCATTTTGTTCAATTTTAAATTTAACTTTTTTACAATCCAAATCAAATCTAAATTTTTTACATTCCTATAAACTTTTATTTTGAAATTTATCAATTATCGATTCTATACTTTCACATTTTTAAATTTCTAATTCGAAGAACTAAACTAAACTAAATTTGAAATGATTTGTGGCCAACGACAAAATAAGAATTATGCAGAATAAGCATATCAAATGCTTACTGTCATATTGAAAGGTAGATATGGTGAGCTTGTTCCATTTTAAATTGAATGTATTTTAGAACCTTTTCAACCTATGAAAGTGCCTTCCATTGCGGAAACTGCAATTTACAAATTCTGTTTTCCTTAATTTGCATTTCCTCAATTCTCTTTTCCTGAAATTTTGGTTCCTCAATTCCCAAGTTTTTAATTCAAGAATTTTCAATTCTTTTAAATATACAAATGCAAATTATTTACTCTATTCCAATCATCTTTTGATTTTCAACTGTTATATCTTCTATTCTCAGTTTTCACAATCCTTCATTTCGATTTTTTAATTATTAAATCTCATTACCTAAATTTTCATTTCCCTATTTTCAAGAATTTATTTTACTTTTGTTCTATTTTGAGTTCCTCATTTCCTAAATTTATCGAATTTAAAAAAAATACCATTTTTGAAATATCAATTAATTATTTCTCAATTCTCAAAGCATAAATTTCAATCCGACCAGCTTTTAATCACTTCTTAACTCATAAATTCTTATTTCCTCTGTTACTAATTTTTTGATTTTCAAACCCTAAATTTTAATTTTCTTAATTTTAAATTACTCAACTCTTTGGATTTAATTTTTTTCAAATATTATTTTTCATTTTCTATTTTTTTTCTACTTCTAAAAATTTAATTTCTTTAACTTCGCAAGTTTTATTCGCATTCAATATTTTAGTACCTTATTTCAAATTCAACCATTTCCAATCTCCAAATTTTCATTTGCTTTATTTCCAATTATACAGCTTTGAATTCCACGAATAATTGTCTGGTTAGTTTTCTATTCCTGAAATCTGAATATCAGCACATTTATTTCTATTTTCAATTCTGCAACATTCAGTTCCTTTCTTCCAATTCCTTAACTGTTTCTCAATTTTCTTTTATTCAATTTTCAAGTTTTTAATTATAAATGCCGTAATGTCCAATATCTTTATTTTCAATCTATCAAATTGCTTTCCTTAATTTTTTTATTTTTCAATATTTATATGGTTGATTTTCCATTTCTCATTTCTTAATTCCTTAATTCATCATTTTCAGTTTTTCAATTTTCATTTTGCCTTTTTATTGATCTTGTCTTCCTAAAATTTTAAATCATTTTGTTTTTCTGATTCAGCAATTTTTGTTTTTTATTTTTGAAAATTCCTTTTTTTGCCAGGGCTGTTTGGTCGAAAGACATGGAAGGCCACAAAGGCAAAAACATCTGGTCGAAAGTCATATGGTGGAAAAAGGATATTTGACCGGAAATATCTTTTGGTCGAAATGGTGGTTTGGCAGAAAGGGCCTTTGGCCGAAAATATTGTTTCGCGAACAAAAGTCAATGTAAAAAGTGTAAAAAGTGATTAATGATAATTGAGAAGTGAGAAAAAGTTAGAAATTAGAAGTGAGAAATAAAAAAATAAAAAGTCACTTACCACTTTTCATTCTTCATTTTTTACATCTTTCTTCGTATCGTGAAAGATGAGAAGCGCTCAGTGAGAAGTGACTCTTTCCACTTTTTACTTCTTATGAGAAGCGGAGAGGTTGGATCTCACTTGTCATATCTCATTTCTCACTTGTTATTTCTCATTTTTTACTTTCCTTTTTCACTTCTGATAGTGTGAAGTGAGAAGTGAAAAGTAAGAAATGAAAGAATTATCTCACTTCTTACTTTCCAATCCTCACTCTTTATTTCTTACTTTTTCCTTCTCACCGTAAAAAGTGAAACGTTTCACTTCTAATAAAAAGGGATAGGTGAGATATTCCACATTTCTCACTTCTAAATTTTACTTCTGACAGTGAGAAGTAACAAAATTTTTTTGTTTTTTAATTCTTTATTATTAAAATCAGAAGTCACAAATGACAAATTAAGTAAGAAGTGAAACGTCTCACTTCTTACTTCTCAATTCTTACTCTTGTTTTCTCAATTTTTGCTTCTCACCGTGAAAAGTCTGAAGTGAGAAGTGAGATCTTAGTAGTGAGAAGTGAGACGTTTCACTTTTCACTTTTTATGAGATGGTATAGATGAGATATCTCTCTTCTTATTTCTCACGTGTTACTTCTCATTTCTCACTTGAATTTTAACTTCTAACAGTGATAAGCTACAAGTAAAAAATGAGAAGCAAAAAGTAGGACGTCTTACTTCGTAAATCATTCTTCTCACTCCTTATTTTTCACTTCTGATTTCTTTCTGTGAAATATAAAAAGTGCGAAGTAAGAAGTTAGGCATCTCACATCTCACTGCTCATAATACGTGGATTGTGAGATATCTTACGTCACATTTCTCACTTCTCAATTGTTTCTCCTCTTTTCTCCCATTACATTTTTTACTACTGACAGTGAGAAGTCACAAGTGAGAAAAAGTAGAAATAATTGGATCGTCTCACTACTCACTTCTTATTTCTTGCATCTTACTCTTTATTTTTCACTGCGTATTTCTTCTGTGAAGAATGAAAAGTGCTAAGTGAGAAAGGGAAAATAAGAAGTGTAATGTGAAGAGTGAAAAAGCAGGAAGTGTGACGTTCCACATCTCACATCTCATTTAGAACTTATGAGATGTTCGCATCTCTCTTCACATCGTACTTCTCTGCTTCACATTTCTCACTTTTTGTTTTTCATTAAAAATAAGAAGAAAATTATAAGAAATTAGAAGTAAGTCGTCCCAATTCTCACTTCTCATTTCTTATCTCTCATTATTCACAGTGGAAAATGTGAAATGAGAAGTGAGACGTCTTACTTCCCACTAGTGTCACTTTCGTTTGTATTCCTCTTTCGGCAGTATGTCTCTTTCGATAAATTATTTTTAATTCCAATCATCAACTCTCAGTTTTTTAGCTTCGAATACCTTATGGATTGTCAGTTACTATTTCCTCAATTTTTTTTTATTTTCAATTCTAAATTTCTTATTTTTATTTACCCAAATTGCTTTTTTGCATTCCTATATTTCCAATCTAAAATTCTTAAATATTTAAAATATGAATTTATTTATTCAGTTTTATCTCCCTTCTTGACTGACTGTTCAATTCTTATTACCTCTATTTTAAATTTTATGTTCCTGGATTTTTTTCGCTTTATTTATTTTTATTTGTTCTGTTTTTAATTCCTGGGTTCAAAATATCTCTAGTTTCAAAAATAAATCACTCAGTTCTTACCTGCAAGGCTTTCAAATCCTAAATATTTAGTTCCATCAATATTCGTTTCTTAGTTTGAAGTTTTTCACTTCTTGGTTTCCCATTTTTCTTTCTTTATTTATTTTTCTAATTTCTAATTCTAAATTTCAATTCCCAATATTCTAATGTCATAAATTTTCAACCACTTCTCAATTTTTGTTTGATTTTATGTTACCTTTAATTCCTTTAGTTCCCTTCCTTGATATCATTTCCAATTTTTTTTGGTTCAGTTAGTGTCAATTCATCGATTTCGGTTCAGCAATTCATCAAACTCTTTATTTGTCAGTTTTAAATTTCTTACTTTCTATTTTAAGCTATTTTTAATTATAATTTATTATTTTGAATATAATTTAATCATAATTTTGAATCCCTAATTTTTATCTCATCGATTCATAGGTTCTTCATTTCCTCCAAATTCAATATTTTTATTTTCTATTTTTTTAAGTGGAATTGAAAAAAAAATCAATTCTTTAATTACTTTTTTTTATTACTTTTTCTAATCCGTCAATTAGGCCGATACAAATATTTTAAAACAGTTATGTCTCCCCTCCCCCTTCGGATAAGTTTCACAAAATAACATTTCGAGGGGCAGAAAAAAATCGGATATTTTTGAGGATTTTCAAAACATTCTTCAACAAATCCCAGGAGTTTTTTAATGTTTTTCGTTTTAATATTTATTTTTCATTACCCCCCTCCTCGACTTTTCGAAGACCAGAATAACATAATTTTTATAAAAATAATCGCAACGGCCTTATTTTTCCTCAAAATTTAAATCATTCGATTTTCAATTCTTAAATTAATGTGAATATGGATGGATGTCAGTTTAATTCCTCCACTCACTTTTTGTTAATATTCGATTTTTTTTATCCCATATTCATCGATTTTTGATGTGGTTGGTTTTCAATTTCTAGTCCTCATTTTTCTTAGATATCAGTTGACCAATTATTGTATTTTTTTTTTCATTTCTCTTCTCGAATCAATATTTCCATGATGACAAAACAAATAATTTCTTGGTTTTTTTATTTGTACTTCCTGAACTCTTATTTACATCTTTCTTTTCAATTTATCATTTCATCATTTAAGTTGTTGACTTTCCAGTTTCTTAATTTTTTATCCATCTGCAATAAAGTTTGGAATCCTCTATTTCCAATCCCTCTGGTTTCAGTTGCATTTTTTCACAATTACTTTAATTAAAATTTCACACTTGGTGTTCCCAGTTTTTTAATTTCAGTTCATCAATGTTTAGATTTCCATGCCATAATTTTCAATGTTATAATTTCATATTTTTAAAGAAAGCTGTGCAATTTTTTTTGTCCCAATATTAAAATTCCTATCCCTTCTCAATTCTTTGTACTTTGTAGCTTTTTTCTATAAATCATTAATTTTGAATTGTTCATTTCATTCGTTTAATTTATTTAGTTAACATTTTGAATTGTATGATTTTCAAATACTTGTTGATTGTTCATTCTTCAGTTTTAAATGTCTGTATTTCTAGTTCATCAATTTAATTTTTATCAACTTTCATCTGCTCAATTTTCAACTCTTCAATTTCCAATCTCTTAGTTGGTTTAGTTTATTTTTTATTTCCATATTTTAAATATCTCAAATTTCATTACTTGATAGGCTACAGTTCCTCGATATGCCTTCGCAGAATGAAGTATCCTCCTCCACTGTACTCGATCCTAAGCTCTGAAGGCTTAGCGCTTTCAAGTACTCTTTAAATGCAAAACGCAGTCGTGTACTCGGCTTTTTCCGGGTTATCTACTGAATATTATCTTCACTTGAAGCTCTTACTGCATACGAACAACGTCTGCAGCCCACCGTAGTCTGACAACCGATTATCATTTGGTTATTCCACACAGAGCCAATTGCAATTTTAATCCTCTAATTTCGAAACCTATATTTGTTTGCGCAGTTCATGACGAGAAAACGACGTTTTATTTCAAGTATTCAACCCTTTACAAAAGCCCATAAACCCATTCTTATCTGTATTTTTTTCCAATCTTCTCCATTTTCCAGATTTTGCCTCCAGCAAAAACCTGGCGGTCTCATCCGGGTGCACACATCGGCCCTGCAGCCCAACTCCCAGTACAAATCGCTTCTCATCTCCGAGGAAACCACCTCGGACGAGCTGCTCGCCCTGCTCCTCTCCTGCTACAACTCCATCGAACCGGTCGAACAGTTCAGCCTGTACGAAGTCTGCCCCGGCCAGGAATACCAGCGGAAACTCCACCCGGACGACCTGCCCCTAAAGACGCAACTCCAGCGGCAACAGCGCAACGAAATCATGCACTTTCTGGTGCGCCGAAATCCAAACTACCCCCGACGGCGCCAAATGTTGGCACCCATCTCCGAAGTGAAACACTTCATCATCGGTCCCGGCTCGTTAACGCACCACCGACTCTCGCTGCACTCGTCGACCTTCCCGCTCAGTGCCGTAACCACACCGACCAATACGCTCATTTCGGACATCGTCGATGGCGTTTCCTCGCTAAACAGCCTCAATGAACCCAAGAGCATGGCCCTGCGGGAATCATGTCTATCGTCCTCCTCGTCGTCCTCATCCTCATCCTCTTCGTCGTCATGCTCGAGTTCAAGCAGTTCGAGCAGCTCCAGCAGCCGATCCAGCGAAGACGACAACAACAACGACGACCGGAGATGTTGCCTGCAGTGCAAATCAAACATCGATCATTCGGACTGTGAACAGTGCCAACGAGAAAGACCGCTGGACACGGTGGACGGTCCTGCGGTTAAAGCTCGCAACGCGGACCGATGCCTACAAGCACCACCTCGCCCCTCCAAAGCATCGCTTCTACCTTCCTCCCTCCTAATGGCTCCATCGGCACCTTCCTACAACCCGGTGTACAACATCCGAGAGATCCGGACCGTGTGCAACTCGTTTTCCTCGCTCGGAATCGACAAAAAACTGGTCGACATCGAAAGGATCGACAACCGGACGAGCAGTGCCAGCATAACGGGCAACGTGACGAGGAGCACCGTCGTGAAGGAAGCCGTCAACACCGACCCCGTGAAGGGCGTGGGCAATTTCATCTACATCTGAGCGCGGCGGCGTGCGTTGGGACTCCGAAACGAATCGAAAACAACGACGACACCGACAGGTGGCTATTATCCGTGAAAAAATGGATAAAGTTCACCCCCACGCGAGTGAAATCGAGATGGCACCGAAGACGCGAACTTTTGCGATTACAATTTTGTTTCGTCCACTAGTCACAGTTATTAATGTTATTAAATTGATTTTATTTGATGTTTTTTTTCCTTTCGCTGCTTTTCATGTATAGAGATAGATAAGAAAGTGGAAGTTAATGAAAAGGAATTTCGTGTAGCAATATATTTTTATGCGCTATAAACCCTCAGGGGTGAAACAGGTTTCGGTGTGAGTGTTGTTCAAAAGGATTCAGAAAAAAACTTCTAAACTTCGAATAACCAATACAAGGTGATGAAGAAGGTAATAACTCAAATTTTGATGAAGTTTTTCTTAGACATGGAAATCATTCACCTGTATTGGATATTCAAACGAACTCCCACCGACAAGGAAAACCTGTCAACACATCAAAACTAATCCAAAAATGAGCATCCCAAGTGTATAATAAATGGAACAAAGCAAGTAATTGAAGCCAAAAAATGAATCAGCAAACTCCTCAGACAACCGACAAAGAAGATGTTATTTTCATTTTCCAGATCCGTGTATTATCCGACGCCCTTCTCTCCCTCTGCTAGATTTTAAGATACGATATGAGCCAAACGGCAAACGTCGTGATTGTGCGTAGAGCAAATCGAATCCTGTAAAGTAATTTAAGAGATATAAAAGTCTAGATTTGGAAACAAGCGCTCCATGCCAAAGAATCGAACGTAGCTATTAAGGACACATCTTTACGGCACCCGAATTGATTTTCCCCCGCTCCGCATTCCCCCATCACTGTCAGGTCATTGTTATTTTTAGGGCTATGATGTGTGTACGTATATCGTCGAAAGAATCAGTTGTACCAAAAACATATTTACAGACTTCGCTTGCATCCCATTTGTAGGAAAGGAAAATATAGTCAATCAAATCGCATACACTTATTATCATTCACTAGTAGTCAGTTCCATTCTTGAGTCGTATCATTATGTATTTTTGTATCTGAAGAAGCGAGACCGTTACGGCAGATAGATAAAGCTAGCACAGATTCTGTCCTATGTAGCCAAATCCACAAACGGATCGGTAACTGAACTCCGTCGTAGAAACGAGGTCAAACGCTGTATCTCTCTAATCTATTATCATTATTATTATTTCTATTATTATCATCATCGAGAAATATAGGAAAGTGATTGAGTGAAAACTAATCATCCTGTGAGTCTGCATTTCATTTGATCCGAAAGTCCCTGTGGCCTATTTTGCGGTTTTTGTTGGAATGTCGATGATGAACTTGGATTGCTGACGGCTATCGTATTTACCTCATAAACGGTCATTCCCAGAATTGTACCGTTCCTTATTTGAAATAACTTTGATTATTTGCGATTGCGAACTTTCAATACTGTTAAATAGATCTACGCTACTAATAATTCCGAAATTATCGTCTCTCTGTACACTAAGACAGCGGTTCTCAACCTGGGGTACATGTACCCCTGGGGGTACCTTCGCTGGCCTCAGAGGGTACCTCGGACAAAAATGCGTAATGGCGGATGGATTACAATTTTTATCAAATCTTATTGATAAAGTTTTGATAATTTTGTATTTTTTTTCAAAACTGTGCCTTGTACATAATATGCATGGCGATCAGTAAATCATGGTCTATTGAATCCTGTCCTCCACAACCAGTACATGTGGGCTGGAACTAGCAACCAGAGCAGAGATTAGCACAGGGAATCGATTACCGCGTGGGGAAATTGTGAACAATATACTTAAAAACCGCCACGACACTTGCAAAGTTGAAACGTGTTTTGTTTATTTACATCAGCAAAAAAGGTACAAGGGAATAACAAAATGTGGTTGAGTTCAGAGGCTCAGCGCCCCACTGTTAAAAAAGTAAAAGTTCAACACTCCTCCTTGCTGAACTACTGAACTAGCTGTCCTCTATTCAGCTTGGTGAGTCCAAGCTCGCCTACATACTGGTTTATCTTCTGTGGACCCAGTGGCTTAGTAAAGATGTCGGCCACCATCCTGTCGGTTGGACAGTAGCACAACTGTATAACTCCTTTCGTGCATAGGTCCTTCGCATGGTGCAGCCTAGTATCGATGTGCTTACTGCGCTTGTTTTGCCTCTCGAGGGAAACGAAATCGATACAGCTGCGGTTATCCTCGTTTATCTTCGTCGGTAATGGCTGTTCTTCTTCCAACTCACACAGCAGACGTCGCAGCCACACTGCCTCTTGTGCCGCCTCGGAGAGAGCAACATATTCTGCTTCCATAGTAGACATCGTTACACAGTTCTGCTTTCTACTACCCCAGCTGACCGCAGCGCCTCCCAGAATAAAAACAAATCCGCTGGTGGACTTCCGGTCAGTAGAATCTCCAGCCCAGTCTGCATCGCTGAATCCAGTTAGCGTCAATCCTCCTTCTTGCTTCAATCCAAGCCGGAACACCAAATCTTCAGTCCCGATCAAGTATCGGACGACCCGCTTGAGCTCGACCCAATCACGTTGCGTAGGATGGCTGGTACTACGACTGAGGATAGACACGGCTGCTGCAATATCTGGTCTGGTGTTCGTGGCCAAATACAACAGTGCACCAACCAGACTGTGGTACTGCACGTTGTCGGTCAGTGGCTCGCTTTCCGCTTGCTTCAAATACCCGGTGTCCAAGGGGTATTTCGAATTCTTGGCTCCATCTAATCCGTACCGTTCCTTAATTTCCTGGATGAATGCCTTTTGACTGAGCGAGTAGAATCCATCGCTACACTTCTCGACTTTGATACCCAGAAATTGACTAATCGGGCCCAATGACGAGATTTCAAAATTTTTGCGCAATTGTTCCTCCAAAAGATCCATCTGACGCTCATCGCCGCACACCAAGACAATATCATCTACGTATATAAGAAGATACATCCACTCACCATTGTCCAGCTGCTTCGAGAACAGGCAAGCATCCGAATTAGATTGTTGGAACCCCAAACTCAGGAGCACTTTCTTCACAGTTGCGTTCCAGACACGAGCGGCCTGTTTAAGACCATACAAACTTCGGTGCAACTTGCATACCATCTCCTCCTGTCCGGGCTTCGCGTATCCTGGAGGCTGTCGCATATATATTTCCTCGCTTAAAGTACCGTTCAGGTACGCATTCTTCACATCGATGTGACGAACTTGCAGCTTCTTGTGACCGGCAAGTGTGAGAAGCACCCGGAATGTCGATGGCATCGCAACTGGTGCGAAAACTTCACTGAAATCCGTCCCATACCGCTGCGCAAAACCTTGGGCAACTAGTCTTGCCTTGTAGCGTACCACCTGCCCAGTAGAGTCTTTCTTCTTCTTGAAGACCCACTTCGATCCTATGGCCTGCCGGCCTTTTGGCAGTGGGACCAGCGACCACGTACCCTTCGATAACAGCGATTGATGCTCCTCGTCCATCGCTTTGACCCACTTCTCACTGCATACACTGTTCACTGCTTCACGGTAGCTCTTCGGTTCCGGTTCATCCATCTTCGCGACCCCGACAACGAAATCCTGATACCTCGATGGTAGTACTCCTGCATTTTCACGCTGTGGTCTGCCAATCTGCACTTCATCTTCGTCGTAATCTTCCGTATCGAAAAAATCATTATCGTCATCCTGTTCTGGAAAACCTTCACAATCCGCTTCTTCATCGATGCTTTCATTATCCACGAAATCCTGTTCAATCGACACCAATTGTTCCGAATTCTTCACCGGCGCCGATACCGGACTTTTCTTCTTCGCAGACAGGCTGCTGCGACCCGTTGGTGACTTCGGCTGCTCTGCTTCACTTCCTGGATCCTCCTGTACCTCTGACCCGAGTTCGACAAACCTGGCATCTCTACTGATGACTATTCTGTTCGTCTGCTTGTCCAAGAAGCGATACGCTTTGGATCCACAAGCGTAGCCGACGAAAATTAGCTTCACCGCTCGGCTGTCCAGCTTCACCCGCTTCGCGTCCGGAATGTGTACGAACGCTTCACATCCGAACACCTTTAGGTAGCTGAGGTCAGGTTTCTCGCCGCACCAAAGTTCCATCGGAGTTTTCGTCACCGTTCTTGAGGGTAAGCGATTCTGTATGTACGCAGCAGCAGCGATTGCCTCTCCCCAATACTTCTTGTCCAACTTAGCATCGAGAAGCATGCATACCGCCATTTCCTGTAGGTAGCGGTTCCTCCGCTCCGCTACGCCGTTCTGCTGCGGTGCGTACCCGGCTGTCAGCTGCATCTGAATACCCTCCTCCTGATAAAACTTCTTCAATTCGTGGTTGACGAACTCACCACCTCGATCAGAGCGGATTATCTGAGGCTTTCTGCCAAACTTGTTCTCAACCAACCGAACGAAACTCATGATGCACTGTTTCGCTTCGGATTTGTCTTTAAGCAAATACATTACCACGTACCTGCTATAATCATCGATGAGGGTCAGAAAGTACTTTTTCCCGCCAGGTGTCACGTTACTCATCGGTCCGCAAAGATCGGTGTGGATCAACTGCAATGGCTGCGTCGTCTTCCGCTCGGCCTGTTGCGGATACGGCAACCGGGTCATCTTGCCCTCCATGCACGTCTCACACACTATCTTCGCACCACAGTTCACTAGTTTCATGCCAGTAGCCAGCTCTTCGTTTTTGATTTTGTCAAACACTGCCGGATCCCGATGACCGAATCTTCGGTGCCAAGTGTGTTGGCAGTTCGCTGTATGGCACGGTGTTGCTGCAATCGCAACGCTTTCTGGCTCACTCAACACGTACAGTCCTCCGCGCCTTTCGCCGAGAGCCACGACCGACTCCGACGCATCCCGCACTTCGACACTGTTCTTCGTGAATAGCACACTGTACCCTTTATCAGCCATTTTGCTCACTGATAGCAGCCCGCCGTCGAGATTAGGCACGAACAACACTTTCTCTAGTTTGATCTCTACCGATTCGCCGACACCATCAACTCCCTTCACCGAACCACAACCAATACCACCCGATTTTGAGCAGTTTCCGTCCGCCATCACCACCGTAACACACGACTTCTCCAGCTTATTGAAAAAACCTTCACTGCTGGTCATATGGCAAGATGCCCCGCTATCGACCGTCCACAAACAATCCACTTTCGCCGCTGCACAGATGGCTTCATCCTCAAGATGGGCAGAAAAACAAACACTGTTATCATCCGAATTTTTAACATGCTTCGCCTTCGCTGGTTGTTGACCGCTGCTACCCGGCTTCTCGCCGGATGGTCCTCCACCGCCGTGTTTTTCTTTCGCAATCTGCCACTTCCTACAATCGCTTTTGAAATGCCCCGGCTTTTTGCAGAAAAAACAAACTTTATCTTTGTTTACTTTCTGCGTTTTCAGCACTCGTTCGCCGGGGGCTGATTTTCCGCTCCGTTCCTGCCGCTTGTGATATTCGTCCATGAGCTTGGACCGAACCAACTGCATCGTAACGTCCGCATCGGGTCGCGCTTCCAGTGCCGATGCCAAAAAATGATACGATTCTGGCATGCTCCTAAGCACCATAGCTATCTTCAGTTTTTCGGCCAGCTGCAAACCAGCACTCACTAAGCGCTCGAACAGCGAATCCAGTTCTAGGAGGTGGTTTTCAACATTTCCACCTTCAATCAATTTTGCATCACAAAGCCGATTCAGAAGTGCAAGCTGCGACGATGCTGTCGACTTTTCATGGTATGCCTTCAAGGCATCCCATACCTCCTTCGCACTTTTGCCATCTTTAATTAACACATACTGACTCTGATCAATGCACAGACCAAGTGTAGCGCGGGCTTTCCGGTCCGCTTTATTCCAGGCATCGGTTACTGGCTCCGGCTTAGCATCCGCCACAACATGCCAAAGATCCTCCCGGATCAAAAACATCTCCATTTGGAACTTCCAACTGGCGTAGTTGGTGTTCCCAAGCTTGCTGATCGCAAACTTTCCCGGATCCGCCATTTTGTGCACGTCCACACCGGCAAGCAAATTGTTACCAATCGAAAAAAAATGTACCGCACGACGACGCCAAAAACGACCGAACAAACTTCCGCGATTTTCACCGTTTAACCGAACGAAATTCCACGATTCCTCTCTGGGCTCATAACCTGTGGGCAGGAACTGGCAACCAGAGCAGAGATTAGCACAGGGAATAGATTACCGCGTTGGGAAATTGTGAAAAATAGACTTAAAAAACCGCCACGACACTTGCAACGTTGAAACGTGTTTGTTTTATTTACATCAGCAAAAGAGTACAAGGGAATAACAAAAGGTGGTTGAGTTCAGAGGCTCAGCGCCCCACTGTTAAAAAATAAAAGTTCAACAGTACAATGGATGAAGGGCTGTGAGACAAAAGATCAAAAGGGCAAAACCTCGAATTAACAAACTATAAAAAGCCTCTATGCAATCTACCTGATCAAAATAGAATGTTGAATAATATGTTAAGAATATGATTCTTGACTAAAATCTAGAGCCTACAGATTCGGAAGCCTCCATTTGAGAGACATGAAGACTTTTTCCCGAAAAGCTCAGTTGCTTCGTTGCAAGAGAATTGGAAGCATCCTTCTTCGCTTCTCGGAAGCCTCCTTCCAAGCAGCTCGGAGGACTCCTTTCAAGAGGTTCGGAAGCCTTTTTTAAAGAGGTTAGAAGCCTCCTCTCAAGAAACATGAAAGCCTCCTTTCAAGTGACCCGGAAGCCTCACTTTAAGAGGTTCGGAAACTTTCTTTCAAAAGTCCCGGAAGCCTTCTTTTATGCTTTTTTGAATGAACTTTCTTTTTTCTGCTTTTTAAAAGCCTCGGAAGGGGCTTGGAAGCCATTTTTCAACAGACTCGAAAGCGTGGTAAAAGGCTCCGAAGTCTACTTGCAAGAGGCTTGGAAGCCTCCTTTATAGAGGCCCGGAACCCCTTTTTAAGCTTTCTTCTTAAAAATTTCTTTTTTTTTTATTTTCTCCTTATTTTAAAATGCTCGAAAAGCTCTTATTAAAAGGCTCAAAAGCGTTCTTCCAGGAGGTTCAGAAACTTCTTTTAAAGTGGTTCGGAAGCATCGTTTCATCCAAAAGGTTCGGAAGGCTTTTCTAAAAAAGCTCGGAAAGCTTCTTTCAAGAGGCTCGGAAGCCTCCTTTCGAGTAGTTCGGAAGCATTCTTTCAAAAGGCTTGAAGGTTCCCTTGAGCAGGCTCGGAGTTTTCCTTCAAGTGGCTTGGAAGCGTCCATTCAAGATACTCCAATGCCTCATTTTAAGTGACTAAAAAGCCGCCATTCAAGAGGCTCGGAAGACTCAAAAGTGTTTATTCAAGATACTCCGAAGCCTCCTTTCAGGGGGCTCAAAAGCCGCCATTAAATAGGCTCGGAAGACTCTTTTCAAGAAGCTTGGAAGCTTCCTTTCAAGAGCTCGAAAAACTCCCATCAAAATTCTTGGAATTCTTGTTTTAAGAGGCTTGGATGCGTATTTTCAAGAGGCTCAGAAGCGTTCTTTCAAGATACTCAGAAGCCTACTCTCAAGCAGTGACGGGAAATGTCATATCGATGTCATGGGACTAACTTGCTAATAACTTTTCTCACAAGTCATTTACAATTATGATTTTCATATAAACATGTAGCCCTCAAATGACCCGAAAACTTTTCCTAATAGCTATTTTCTCTAAATATGATATTGGCGGCGTGAGAGCCGAATTAGTGTCAGATGACATTAATGTCATGACATTCCGTGACATTTTTTTAATCTCGCTGTCATGACTCACACTTTGTATTTAGAACAATGATCTGTTCGACAAAGTTCTAGGAGCCTTTAAGTACTACATGTTAATCAAAAAATCCGGACTGTAAATGACTTTTGAGAAAAGTTATTTCGAAATTGGTAATAGCAATGCCATGACATTTTTTTGACATTTCCCATCTTGAGAGTCTCAAGACGCTAGGATGCCTCCTTTGAAGGGGTTTAGAAGCCTCTTTCAAGAGGCTCGGAACCCTCTCTTGAAGGGGCTCGGAATTATTTTTTCAAGAGGCTTGGAAGCGTACTTTCAAGCAGCTCAGCAGAGGCGTCCTTTCAAGATGCTCGGAAGCCTTCAATAGTCAAAAAAGTATTGTAGGATGCTCGATGTATGAACTTAATTTGTATTGGGAAGTTTCAAAGAAAATAGAAATTTCAGAAAAGTTTATGGAGAGCCATAAATCCCGTTAGTTTTCAGGTCCATTTCTCATATATCTTGAGAGTTACGATTATTTTCATTTACAGCAAAAAAAAACATAAGGGGTACCTCAATTAATGCAAAAGTTTGAAGGGGTACCTCTCAAGAAAAAGGTTGAGAACCTCTGCACTAAGAGAATGGTAGACCGAAGAATGCACCCGTAGAGTCAACACCTATTCTGACCAAGGCCATAAGAAAAGTAGTTTTAGTTTTATGTGCACTATGGAAACAATTCGGGGAAATGTTGCATTCGGGGAAATGTTACATTCGGGGAAATGTTACGTTCGGGGAATTGTTATTCGGGGAAATTTCATTCAGGGATTTGGTTTTCAGGGGAATTGTCGTGCAATCCTCTAGGATTGTACGACAATTCCCCTGAAAATCTATTCCCCGAATGCAATTTCTGAATGAAATTCCCCCGAATAACATTTCCCCGAATGCAACATTTCCCCGAATTGTTTCCATAGTGCACATAAAACTAAAACTAAAAAAGAAATCTGCGTCGTTTAACATATACCTAGTCACATAATTGGCTTTTGACATAATTTTGAGCTGCAACAAAATTGAGGGTCGCGGGACAATTCACTTAAAAATTGTAAAAAAATAAGATGCTGGGTCATTGGGCCGAAGACCCTTATGCCGAACCGTCATTAGGCCAAGTGAGAAGTAATAAGTGAGAAATGATTAGTGAGAAGTGAAAAGTGAGACGTGAGAAGTGAGAAGAGCGTAATGAGAAGTGAGTAATGAGAAATGAGAAATGAGAAGTGAGAAGTGATAAACGAGATGTGAAAAGTGAGAAGTTAGAAGTGAGAAGTGAGAATTTAGAAGTGAGTAGTGAGTAGTGAGTAGTGGGAAGTGAGAAGTGAGACATGAGAAGTAAGAAGTGGAAAATGAGAAATGAGAAGGAAGTACATAGTAAGAAGTGAGAAGTGTGGAGTAAGAAGTGAGAAGTGGAAAATATGATGCGAGACGTGTGATGTGAGGAGCGAGAAAGGGTGAAATACGACGGGAGATGTAGGAAGAGAGAATGGAAAAATAAGAAAGGAGGATAGAGATAAAGTAAGAAAATTAATACGTTTTCCGGTATAAGGCGTAGGAAAGGGATAATGTTTTTTTGTTTGATAATCGTTTCGCCGGTATTGAGTGAATACGAGTTAAAATGCCTTATTAAATGAACACTTTTGCCCGATATAAGACAAAGAGGGTAGATGGACCCTTCTTCAATTGAACACGTTTGCCTGGAGTAAAGCGAAGGAAGGAGATAATGCCTTCCTTGAATGATCGCGTCTAAGCAATGTAAGGACAATGTAGGAGATATTGCCTTCTTTAAATGAACACGTCGATGAATTCGATATTTTTTTTCGGTATATATAATTGATATTTATTGCTAGATGCGATCTCATATATTATATCTATTCCGGGCCAACTCGTCTACATCAAAAGAAGAGACTACATTTATCATTACCTTATTGCAGGCAATCTCCTACTTCTGAAAAGGTAATTTCATTCTACTTTGGCTTATTTCGAACTAACGCCTAACTCTAATGAATAGATCATATCTACCGTTTTCTTATACCAGGTAGATACAAATTTTCAAAGTAGGAATAACATTCACTTCTTCATTATTCTGGGGAAACACCTACTTCCAAAGTAGATATCAAATTAATCCATTGCGTTATTCCGAGTAGATGCATTATTTCTTAAGAAGGGATCACATTCACCATTGCCTTATTCCGGGCATACGCATTATTTTTTTAAGGATTCATATCCACGATTACAGTAACTTCCTAAGAAGGGATAGACCTTACATAGGACAGAAGTTTGATTTTACATTTTTTTTACCATGATGCTTTCAATCGGAATTTCCGTTCGTGATTCTACTCCATCAAAGAAATTCAGCCTTTGTTCGACTATTTTAGAAAAAAAAATGAATAGGAAAACACTTTAATCTAATATCTTTATAATTTAACAAAAAGAAAGATCAAGGACATACAATACTTTCGAAAAATTTGATCATGTTCGGCATCTCCAAAGAGACACTCTGGAACAAATCTTTGAACGCTTCTCTGTTCGGGCGTTTATAGTCGATGACAATTATGCGTTTGCAAAAAATACTTTATTTTCGGGGATTTGTTACATTCGGGGAAATGTTACATTCGGGGAATTGTTACATTCGGGGAAATTGCATTCGGGAAAATTGCATTCGGGGAATTGGTTTTCGGGGAATTGTCGTACAATCGCGCTCTAGTCCCATATGAATATGTTATGCAGTCGCCTCTCCACATCTCGATATTGAAGGGACCATCGAGATAGGGAGAGATCGGGAAATGGAAGGAAAATTGAAATGGGTACTAGATCAAAAAAACTCTCGTTGCTATGAAAAACGACAACAAAACAAATGTCATTTCTTGTTCTAGAACTATTTGTTATTGTCCAAAGCAAGTCTAGTTGCCTAAACATTCAAACATATCGACATAAGGAGATTGAGTTCAGAACAAAGTATGATCAGAACACATCGAGATAGGGAGGTTATCGAGATGAAGAATGACAAAATGTATGTAAATTAAAGGGACCAAGGAAACCATCGACATAGGGAGAGGTATCAACAATCAATATGAAACTGGCGAATATTTTATGGTTCCAGTTTCATAGACTATGGGTAATCCTCGGTACCCAATACGTGATTTATTGATAATCCCTTAGTACACACGTTTAGAACTACTGTCACAGCAACGATTTTTTCATCAAACAAAAACAACATTCAAAAGTGATAGCCGTATACCATCAGAAGAGATTATTGAGTTTACAAAATCGCCGTATCTAAATAATATAAAATTAACTTTATTTGAACTATTTCTTTCAGCTCAACTTTGACCAGAAAAATGAACTTTTACTCCGGGCCTGGTGATAATGTGGCCAGCCGGTTTTCCAAATGGTATGGTAGCTGAAGAACGCTTTGGTGTAGCTGACGACCGTCAGGGTATTGAAACAGCCGGCAGTAGGTCGGATGAAGGTAGATCGTGGTCAAAGGGTGATGCGGCCAATGCGAGTAATTCCGCAATTGAGTTTGAAGAATGACGACCGAGCAATAGGATGGTCAAACAGTCACGTCGCACTGCTGTCTACCCGTGATTATACGGAATAGTGGCCGAGGATGAGTAGGGCCTTGCACGACGGGTGATTAAGCGAGATGTTCGAGGAGATGTCACCTCCAGGTGACGCGACGGTAGCCAATTGGCAGCCTCACTAACGACTCCCGTGGCACCGAGAAAAACCTCTTCCTTCTAACAAACCACCAGACTAATTCATGTTAAATATTTTTTCTTTTTTTCTCCCGCCTGTGGTTTGCGTTTTGCTCAACCAACCCCCGAAGCACACCCCCACCCGTTTGAAACAAGCACTGGGTTCACGGCATTACGGTTCTATTTAATTATTTGAATGAATATAATAAAATGTAACTCACCGGTAACATGATGCAGACAACATTAAATTTGTTAATTTAACCATGTTCTGGAGAAAATGATTCACATTTTAATATTTTTGTGCTGCCACTCGGATCTCGATGTATTTGAATATGTAAAATTCGTTTTATTGTCGCAATAATATAATATATAACATGAGTCTTATTTTTATCTATACTATAAAAATATGCTTCTAGGAATTTCCCTGAAATCATTTACAGGAGCCTCCCGTAAAATCTTCTTGGAATTTGTTAGGAAATTCCTAGAAATTTGTGTCTTGTGCGGGTTTTGTCGTCTTCTTTGAAGGATGTGCCGTCTTTTTCGGTGTAAAACCTGTATAATCAACCTTGGAAAATTTGCCCATGAAATTTACCCGTGACTCCCTAAGAAATCTTTACCAAAAATCCATCAAATTCGTCAAATTCCCCCAATTGCTCTGAATATCTCCGAAATTCAACCAATACATCCAGAATTGAGAAACTCCCTCCAGAAATTGCTGCAGGGAAATAAAAAAAAAAGTTGTTTCTTTGGAATTTACCCAAAAAAAATCTTCAGGAATTCCCTCTTGAAAACTCCTCTATAATTCGAATTTTGCTATTATTTTCCCATGGATTTTTTCTACAATCTTCCCAAGGAATTCCTCCGAAAATTCTAAACGACATGAGTCCGGAAATGCTTCAAAAATTTGGGGTGTCCTTTTCACATGACTCTTATCTCCAATCCTAAATGAGCATAATCAAATCTTGGATATAATATGCATATGTGATTCTAATTATTGTTCCGAAATATAACCTAGAACAAACAAAAATGGAATAATAAGTTTCAGAAAATAATTTTCAAATCATTGAAATTATTCATATCACCGAAACATCCACCGCAAAATAATAAATAAACAAATGTGAAAATCTCCATGACGACTGCAAAAAATTAGAACAAATTCAAATTTTATCAAAAGGTTGCTGCGTTTCACTGGGTACCGACTGGTACTGCAAAGCTTAGAACAATGGAACCATAAAATAAGTACTAATTTGCTCTGACCCCAACATCTTGATAATTATATCTATGGAGGTATCGAGATATAGAACATCGAAATGTAGAGAGTCGATTGTAACATATTCAGCCGTTTTAACCCGTATTTTGGTATTCTAGGTTATCCAAGAACTCCATGAAGTAAGGAACTCAGATCTCAACCTTGCTCTTAATAACCTTGGTTCCCTCGTCACCTATCGGGGTGAAGCACGCCTAGCAGGAAACACTTGACGGACATCTGCAATGAGTGTCCTCGGCTACCACAGAGAGATCTGGACAGGCTCTTCTTGGTTGCTTCTTCGTCCACTGGGTGCCGAGATCGGTCCGGTCGTTCCGGAGAGGTTATGACATCCTCAACTACTCAGCACCCCGTGATTGATTTCTTCGGCCGTAACCGTAATCGAACGCCGAGGTCCGTCCAACGGTTCCGTTATAGGTGAGGCTTCCGGTCAAATCAGATGGTGACACAGTTGTCTCAGTAGCATGTGGAGTTCGGGCACGCTGGAGCCAGTGGGTTGATTACTGTTGGTATGTGTTTTGAATACGTAGATTATCGTTTGGCGTTTTGCAGGAGATTCGGAGGAGCGGGGAGGTTGGTAGGAGGTTTGCTATTGGAGTTACACCCCATTCTTTTTTTACACGGGGGATGCGTTCCGTGTAAAAAAAGTTTTCAGTTCAAATTTTTCAAATCCGTGTAAAAAAAAGTTTTATGGTTTCTCGACGAATCATGCAAGATGGAGCAACTTTGCAAAAGTTTTGAATGGGAATTGTTTACACGGCCGTGTAAAACGGGTGTTTAACACGGGTGTATTTTCAGGTAATGACATATTAGAAACCTTATTGGTTGCTTGAGGGTGATGGGATAACTCATCGGTTTGTGATAAAATGTGGCTTCAAGGGAAGCAACTCTGCTGTTCCATTGTCTTTAAAGCTGTGCATTCTCCTTGTTTGGACCTCAAGGCGGACGGACTCCAGCACCTTTCACATGGCTCACAGTTTAACTAGCATAGTGGAAACATAATCAACCGCAGATGTTGGCTGAATCGACAATCTCGATTTTATTACGTCCCAATTTCATCACATAATGTCTTACCAAGGCATAAACTGCTCCATATTAGGAGTTGCTACACTAGCTGACAACCCAATACAACACCTGGAATGCAAACATTCACCATGAAGAGGCTGCACAACTTGTTTATTCTTCAATAACTGCCTGTATTATAGGGGTTGATCTGCAGGTCTTGACTCAATGGAGTTTGTTGATTACTTCTCAAGAACACTTGACAACAGTAACATTTACTTGAAATGCAAACATTAACTAATATGGGGTTGCATAGCTTATTGATTATCCAATAGTCGTTTGCGTATCGGAGGTTGGTCCTCCGATCCTGAATCAATGGAGTTCATAAACTACCTGTAACTCATGATGGCAACAATAACTAGATCAATCAAAGTTAATTGCCGATTTCCGGGGATTAAACCACCCGACTTGGACATTAATTTACAATGTTGTGAAAACTCATATGTGAATATGTACGCTATATGGAAGATATTGATTTGGAAAATGTATTGAGGTAACCACTTTCCTTCGATGGACTCGAACCCATGACCCTACAGCTGCCAGACTGGTGCTTCAACCAACTAAGCTACGAAGGACCTCGTCGGCTTTGCAACCTAGCGGCTGCTGAACGAGCTGAAATTCCCAAATTGGACGCATAGTCAACACTCGCAATCCATTTCTCAAGCCAACACTTCCACATGTGTATAGTACACGTTCACATTAGAGGAGCGTGAGTATTTAGAATGTCTGGCGGCTGTAACTATACACAGAAAAAAATAATGAAAAATAAACAGCGCGTAAAACTTGACATGCGAAAATTTACGCTATTTTACGCTGAAATGGTCCTCTTGCTAACAAGATTGCTTACAACTTGTATGCAATATTGACGATTCACGTCGAATATTGTATACATTTAGGCTATATCACGTATGGGATTACGCTAATAATGGCGTTCCATTTATGTGCATGATTTTTAGCGAAAATTTCAGTAGATTTTTCTATCTGTGTAACTACTTGGAATTGTCTGTCGTACCCCATTAAGAAATGTCTTTCTCATGCTGTGCATTTCAAAGCCTGTCGTTAATCCCTTCCGCATGTCTTCTTCTCGTTGTTGTGTTCTAAGAAATAGTTGTGAAACATCGCGCAGATTGTCAACTTTGTGAAAATCAGCATCGTAATTACTTAAGGACCCTAAATTCCTTCTTCCGTAGATATTATTGTATTCCCAAACCTCGAATCTTTAGGTTTTTTAAAACTAACACTATGTATAAGAATCAAGCAATGTATTATTAAGCATGATTTCGGCTCCGTAGCGCCTCACGGCAAATGAGCCTTCCAAATAAACGATTAAAAAAAACTACTTGGAATGCAAACAAATATCAAGATGGGGCTGCACAACTTGTTTCTTCAGTAACTACCTCCATCATGGGGGTTAATCTGCAGGCTTGCCACTATGGTGTACGTAGACTACCTAGAGTCCATGACTGGGGAGCTTGCCAATCCCAGTTGTCTTCCGAAGATTAGAAGAAGAAAGCAGCAAAAAAGTCGTCTGAGAATGCGGTAGGAGGGGCTCGTAAAAGGATCCTACATCAGGCGTAGTATTGCCCGAGACAAGGGCCATGCGATTATTGTAAAAAATGAGGCTATGTGCTACGTCTTGAAAGTTATTCATTTATTTATATTATTTGATAATCGTGACAACTGGTGTCGCAATGACTGTAGAGCGGGGAACCATCATAAAAACATTTTTTCTCTTCAAAAACCTCCACATGCCAAATTTGGTTTCGTTTGTTTGATTAGATCCCGAGTTATGCACAAATGTGTGTTTCATTTGTATGAGGGAACCCCCCTTCTATAACGGAGAGGGGTCTCGAACTATCAGAAGAACTTTCCCCGGCCCAAAAACCTCTGGATACAAAGTTTCACGCTGTTCAGTTGCTTCCGATTCTATGAGGGTCAGACAGACGGAACTTAATTTTAATGTAAATACATATAAGATTATTTTGAAGATTGATGAAGCACAAATAAAATTCAATGATATGTTACATTTTATGTCACGCTTCAATTATGTGCATAATATTCAAAGAAAAAATACATCTTTTTTCGAACTCTGTTAGATTTGGTCTGGGCTCTGCTAAACTGCAGCGAACGCTTTCTGACTGGCCTGTGGTTTGAAGAAATCAACTTCAATTAATTGATACTAAGATGTATATTCGTTCTCATTAACAATCATCGAATTCAAAATACCTTCCAACACGAACAGTAGTCTTGACAAAAAAAGCAAGTTCATGAATTTCTATTTATGACATTCCAAAAAAATGATAAGATTTCGTATCTATTCGTGGAGTTATGTTTAATTGCTAATACATATATTTTCGTTTGACCTTTTTGCTGCACTCCACAGCGTTATATTTTAGGAAAAAATATCCTAAGTTACCGCATCTGATAACAAAATAGCATTTCAATGAGCTAGGGTAACCGTACCTTTAGTGGAGGTGGCACCAATAGTGGAGGTAGGGGGGTTTTAATGAGATTTATCATATTTATACACTTTACGATGGTTTCAGTTGATGCGTCGTGCTTTAAATATCCTGTTAAATGCAACCTATCCTAAGATTTCTCTTGAAAAACTATTGAAAGCAATGATTTTCCTTAACAAAATTTACTCCCTTGTGCCTGTATTGGTGCAGCTGTGCCAATAGTGGCGAGTGTCATAAGAAATCAATGAATAGCTTCACTTTGGGAACGAAAATCAATTTTTACCGCCACTAAAGGAACAGTGTACCCATTAATGGAGCAAGCAATATTTGGCAGTCGTTAATGTTAAATGACATCAATCCCATTTTTGTTAGCAAATTTATTAGTTTATCTATTGGCTGCGATATTAAAGCTGTAAATTTCCCATAATTATCAATTTTAAAAAATATTTTCTTTTGTGGGACTATCAATACCTCCACTATTGGTACCGTTACCCTAATGATAAAAGTGGTCTAATCTCTCCACGGTGCGCTGTGTGCCATTTGCAGAAAAAAAAACTTTCCCCGAAAGGTTGTCCATTTGCTGCTGCGGTGCAATGCTTCAGAACTTGCTGATTTTCTTTAACTACCCTGGGACAAAGGTCGAAGCCGCATGATGGATGAATATATTTCGATGCCGATGACTTGACGACGACAATGACTTCACGAAAGCTTTTTCTTGGCGAAACTGTTGCAACAAGTGTGAGGGAGGAGGTGGGCAGGTGCCAATGACACATACACCGAACGCTCCAAAGAAGCGATGCTTGGGGAAAACTTTTTGTTAAATCCTTTCATGGTGGAGGGGATTTGGTAGAATGGTCGTTGTTGATGCTGTCGAAGAGGATGTTTTTGTTTACGATTTGGTGATTGCTCTTTTGAAAACTCTTGTAAAGTTTCGATTGTTAGCATACCAATAATTCACTTTCGTTGCGGAGTTTTGGATCGACTTCTATTTTTGGATATTAAATCAGTTAGCTAATGGGAATAAAACCGAAAGTTTCCAACTTCATCCTAGGGAATTCTAAAAGGATAAAAGCGGTAAAGACTTGAAAAGATTAAATTTATTTCTTATAAAATATACCTGCCTCTTTCAAAATGAAAGAAGAAATCAATTATATCCTTTCATCAACATTCCTGATCGTTGTCGATTGATCAAAATTTGGGTGAAATAAAAAGTGAAAAAAAAATCTCAGAAGGCTTCACAAAAATAAGCTGTCCATTAAGGTGGCTCAAAAAACACTTTTTCAAATTTTTTGATGGGCCGCCCTCTTATTCGGTTCTATTTGATGCCCTGATGCTCTGGACAAAATTTCAGCCAAATCGGTCAACGTTTGGGCAGTGCTAAATTCGTTGGAAGTTTATATGGAAAAATGTATGCAGAAACATCCAAAAACAGTGATTTGCAGTTGGACGGCACAATTTACGATCAAGAACCATGATGCTCATTCAGCTCTTGTGAAATAAAATGCAGAATGTTATGCTGAAAACCGCGAGAAGATTAGAGTTTATTACGCAAAGATATTAGCATTTTACTTGAGTGTTGTAGGGGTGAATTTATTTCTTTTCAAAGGTAAAAGAAACGAAATTTGCTCAAACCCCACTGCAGAGAAATGCTAATAACTTAGCCGGGCAAACTCGAATCTTCTCGCGATTTTCTGCATAACATTCTGTATTAAATTCTACAAGATCTGAATGAGTATCATAGTTCTTCATGGTAAGTTGTGAAGTCCAGCTACAATTTACTGTTTTTGGATGTTTCTGCATACATTTTTCCATATAAACTTCCAACGAGTTTAGCACCGCCCAAACGTTGACCGATTTGGCTGAAATTTTGTCCAGAGCATCAGGGCATCAAATAGAACCGGATAAGAGGGCGGCCCATCAAAAAAATTGAACAAAGTTTTTCCCATACTAATTTGAGCCACCCTACTGTCCATCCAAATCAGTTATTTTCCTCTAAATCATTGAATGATTGCCAACAAAACCAAAGCAATAAAAGCAATCCATTCTAATGCAGCTTGGCTTTGTTCGTTAGGACCAGACAATATAGAAACCAAGAGGCGACCCGAAACAAACAGATTTATCTCCATTGATTCAGAACTGACCCCACTTTTTGTCAAACTGTAATGGGGGTGGGGCTGGTGTTGAAAAAGTGTGGAATTTTTCCCATTTTCATTTCATAGATATAATATTTTCAACCTTTTTATCGATATTCATTCGATAGAAATACCTTTGAAAGGATTGTGGCAACTGACCGCATGTTTATGTGGATTTTCATTTATTTTCACCGTTCATTGGATGCCTGAAAGATTTAATCCCATTCCAGCGGGATGATTTCCCAGCTTGAGTTTGACTCAATTATCTGCTTCATAGTGCCATTATGATCCACCATCAGTTTGTAGGCTTTTTTAACGTGAATTTTGTGTGTTTTTACTTAGTCGTGTACTGCCATCAATTGAACAAAAACTGACCAACTACAGTATTCATAATTTTGTGTTAAAATTAATCCTATAACGAATGTGAGGAAATAAAACATCTACAAAAATGTTAGATAATGAGTTAGGGGGGAAAGACGGCTTTGGCAGATTTTGTTCTATTATTGTCAGGGAGGTTTTTGTCGACCAAATTTTATGAAATTTGGCCACAATATTCTTTGATATGCAAAGAATGTTTAGGTCAAATTTGAGCATAATCAGTCATAAAAAACCCTCTTGACAATAATAGAACAAAATCTGTCAAAGCCGTCATTCCCCCTAATTGCAATGAGTTAAGCGAAAAGTTTAAAAAAAATTAAAAAACATTTCACATGTAAAAACATTTCTTAACCGATTCCTTGGCAATAAGTTGTCACCTGTGGAAGTCGGGCCTACTACGGGCTCCAGAAGAAACTGCGGTCGAAAAAGATTCGCCACCGCACCAAATGTGTCATGTACAAGATGCTTATAAGACCGGTTGTCCTCTACGGACATGAAACATGGACAATGCTCGAGGAGGACTTGCAAGCACTCGGAGTATTCGAGAGACGGGTGCTTAGGACCATCTTTGGCGGTGTGCAAGAAGACGGTGTGTGGCGGCGAAGGATGAATTACGAGCTCGCCCAACTCTACGGCGAACCTAGTATCCAGGACATGTAGGACATGTTGCAAGAATGCCGGACAGCAACCCTGCAAAGATGGTGTTCGCTTCCGATCCGGCAGGTACGAGACGGCGTGGAGCGCAACGAGCGAGATGGGCAGACCAGGTGCAAAACTACTTGGCGAGCGTGGGGCGTATCCGAGGATGGAGAGATGCGGCCTCGAACCGTGTATTGTGGCGTCAAATTGTTGATTCAGTGTTATCTGTTTAGATGTAAACTAAATAAATGAATGAATGAAGTTGCATTCGATTCGTATGGATCCCAATTTTTGATTCATACTGGATTTGCATCAATCCTCAGTACGGTCCCAGAAATATTCCAGATTCCGTTGGGGTCGATTGTCCCTGGAAAAAGTTATTACAGGTAGTCTTCGATATAACGTAACCCTGATATAACGTACACTCGATATAACGTCACTCGATATAGCGTACATTTTTCCCCGTTATAACGTACACTTTGAAAAATAATTATAATTTGGATAGTTATTACAAAATAATTTACTAAATTGTTATGATCATTCATGTAGGAATTACATTATTGTATGGAGTCTAATTTTATCAGCTAGAGGCATTAATTGCTGTTTTCCCCAGTTTTCACTATCCTTAGAACTCTCCTGAGGTATTGAATGATATTGCGTTATTTAATTCTATGGACAAATGTCTAGTTGATATTAGTCAAAGTCAGAATTGATGACGGGTTGTTTTCAGTTCTAAATCAGCCAATGTCGAGTAAAGTATTGGTACTGTAGATCCAGACTTGACATGTGTACCAGATTATTTTTAAATTAATCATAGAGGAAACTCCTGGAGGAGCTTTTAAAATAATTTCTGGCGAATTTTGTGGAGGAATTTCGAATTGGAGGAATATAAGAAATTATAAAAGAGTTCGTAAACAAATTTCCGAATCAATTCTTGAAAATAAAAAATCGGATTGAATTCATGAAGGAATTAAAAAAACTGAACAAAATTTCGAAACGAATTCGTAAAGTAATTTCTGGAGGAATATGTTAAAGAATTTCCAATGGAGTTTTTGAAGGAATGTCAAAAATAATTTCCGAAGGAGTTTCCTGAATGCATTTTTGTGCAATTCCTGAGATGCGGTCACTATCCCACAGTATTTTGAAGCGAACGGATGTTACAAAGTTACCAAAGTTGAAGAGTAGAGAAGAAAGTGTGTGGAACAAGAGAAGGCGATATGGACAACCCCACTGTAGAGTTTCCATTTCCCGGCCATTTTTGCTGTCCCGGGATTCAGGATGAAATTTCTTGTATATCCCGGGAAATCCCGGGATCCCGAGAATTTTCGATGTTTTTTTTGTTTTGAAAAAGTTTTTCTCGAAGTTTAGGGGTAAAGTTCATATTTTAGAAAGGCCAGATGATACAGATTTCAAATTAAAACTAAATTTAATTTTAATTTAAATCGATCCTTGGTTTGACTTCAAAAAGCAAATAGTATTTACGTTTGTATCGGAAAGTAGGGTTTCTGGAACAAATCTAGACCAACATTTGAAAAGGGCGTAACAGCCAAAATTTATTTCTTCTGATTCTTTGTCTACATATATAGCTATATGTGTGGACATATTGTTGGATGTATTCCTGTAGAAATATTAATACTTCCTTGAAGATATTTTCAACAGAATGTTTGAAAGAATTTTTGATGGAATTTTTGGGAAGATTTCCTAAAGGGATTTCCCAATGCATTCCAAGTGGTATTTCCAAACTATTTCCCAAAGAAATTCCTAAAAAATCGAAATAATTCTCCGAAGGGTTTTCCACTGGTTTTATCGAAAACATTCTAAAGGAATTTCCTCAGAAATGTTTAAAGAAATTCTGGAAATTCATAAGAAAATTCCAAAGGAATTTCCAAACAAATTTCTGAAAGAGTTGCTGAAAAAAACTGAGAAATATCCTAAGTAATTTCCTGCAGGAGGTTCTAAAAGATTTGCTGGAGAAAGTTCCAAAGGAATTTCTGGAGGACTTTTTAGAAAACCCTGATTTTTTCTCAAATTTTTTCATTTTTTTTCAATTCACGGTTTTTTTTTTAATTTTAGGAATTAAGTTCAACGCTAACAGGTATTTGTGAAAGAATCTCCATAGGGATTTGCGGTGGAATTCCTGAAGGAACTCTTAAATGAATTCCTTAAGAAAATAGAAAAAATCTAAAGCAACAACAAATATTTGCCGTAGAAACTTTCAAAGCAGTTTCGGAAGGTATTTCCGGAGAATGTTTAAAAGGAATTCGTGAGTATATTTCAAAATTAATGATTCGAAGAGTTTTCGAAAGAATTCCAGGAGAAAGTTTTTGAATTGCGAAGGAACTCTTGAGGTAGATTCTGAAGTAATTCTTAAAATTCATTTTTTTCTATTTTCGAAGAAACATTGAAGAGGAAGTTAAAAATGATTTTTAGTTTTATTTCCAAAGTTATTTCCGGAGAATGTTTTCAAAGAAATCTCTGGGGGAATTTCTGAAAGAAATCTTGAAGCAATGCGCAAAGAAATTCTTGGAGAAATTGTTCTAGCATTTGTAATTATCGGGTAAGGAATTGTTTCCGCCGATCGTCGATCGGCCTTCTTATTGGTCGAGTTGCAACGAAGCAAGAACCGGGGAAGATCCCCAAGCCAGCCCGGTGATACCACCCGTAAGCCCGCAGAGAACAGAGTTCCTCGCTGCTGGGTCGTCGGCCACAAAAGGAAAGAAGGAAGAAGAGGAAGGATGGAGTGGTGCAGTGCTGCCAGGAAGAGGGGCTCTAAAGACAGGATAACTAGCTTTAAGGTGATTATAGAATAAAGCCAGAAATCGGCCATTTTGTAAACCACGTGCTTTTCCAATATTTTTTTCAAGCGCACGAGATGAAAGAACCATAACGCGTATGGGACTGAAATAATGGTAGATCGTTTGCTTAGTTATGCTGAACAATCATAATTTGATTTTCGGCACTGTACGAAACATATTACGCCAGATTTGGGCTTTTGGAAATGTATGTAGATAAACGTGTGGTGAATTTGAAATTCACCACGGGCTTCATTCTATAATCACCTTAAGAGAGAGTGAAAGAAGTGAATAAAGTGTCGCAAAGTGAAGCTCTGTGGTTTTCCCTGCATTTGGTTGCAAGAGTTCCCTGCCCACGAGTTGCTTGAGGTGAGCGTGCCGACCCTGAGGCCATTGGCTCAGGGAGTCTCAGCATAGCGCTGGGCATACTTACCCGATAATTACAAACACTAGAAGAATTTCTCCAAGAATTTCTTTGGGCATTGCTTCAAGATTTCTTTCAGAAATTCCTCAAGAGATTTCTTTGAAAACATTCTCCGGAAACAACTTCGGAAATAAAACTAAAAATCATTTTTAAATTCCTATTCAATGTTTTTTCGAAAATAGAAAGAATGAATTTTAAGAATTACTTCAGAATCTACCTCAAGAGTTCCTTCGGAATTCAAAACTTCCTCCTGGAATTCATTCGAAAATTCTTCAAATCATTAATTTTGAAATATATTCACGAATTCCTTCTAAACGTTCTCCAGAAATACTTTCCGAAACTGCTTTAGAAGTTAAGATTTTTTAATTTTCTTTAGGAATTCATTAAAGAGTTCCTTCAGGAATTCCACCGGAAATCCCTATGGAGATTCTTTCACAAATACCTGTTAGCGTTGAACTTAATTCCTAAATTAAAAAAAAACTAATAAAAATTTGAAAAAAAAATCAGGGTTTTCTAAAAAGTCCTCCAGAAATTCCTTTAGAACTTTCTCCAGCAAATCTTTCAGAACCTCCGGCAGGAAATTACTTAGGATATTCCTCAGTTTTTTCAGCAACTCTTTCAGAAATTTGTTTGGAAATTCCTTTGGAATTTTCTTATGAATTTCCAGAATTTCTTTGAACATTTCTGAGGAAATTCCTTTAGAATGTTTTCGATAAAACCAGAGAATTATTTTGATTTTTTTAGGAATTTCTTTGGGAAATAGTTTGGAAATACCATTTGGAATGAATTGGGAAATCCCTTTAGGAAATCTTCCCAAAAATTCCATCAAAAATTATTTCAAACATTCTGTTGAAAATATCTTCAAGAAAGTATTAAGGAATACTTCCAACAAAATATCGGATAGAATGCAGAAATTTTGTATGGTTTTATTGAAGAAAAGAAATCCTAAAGGAATTGTTGCAATCGCAACGAATGAGACAATTTTTCTGATTCTTTGAACGTGCGACGTATTTATTAAATGAGACAGTGACGCCGATAACAACACCTTCTAAGCTGACGACGTTAAAAAATTCATTTAGTATCCCTTTGAAAGATTCAGTTCTTTGATCGGTGATGAATAGGCTAAATGTCTTAATATTGCTCAGGTCTTATTCTGCTTCAGGCTTCGGGGCTTTTACGTCCGTTTGTGCGTTTTCTGTGATAATCCAGCGTACTGATTAGGCTTAGGTTTAACTATTTATGAATGCACATTAACGCTTTTAACATTGGACAAAGCTAACTCTAACTAGGATTGACTAACTCTAACTTAAAATTCAACATGTAGGGACACGGCAGGTATTTTCGTCTGTTCGTCATAGTCTCGAAAACCAATAAAAGAGACGCTTTTTTGTAAAACTCATACGTACCAAATCGTAAGCTCAGGAGAAACGTTCTGCTATAGTGGAGTTCTAGCAAATGTACGTTGCTTTTGTTGGTTTTAGCCCCTATGACGATGGACGGAAATACCTGCCGTGCCCCTATTCATTAACTTAGATTTTTAAGTAGATTTTAGTAGAATTATAAAAAGGTACACTTTGTTCGCTAACTTACGTTCTTTGTTGACAACTTATCAAATGTACATACTTTCTACCTTCTGTGACGGACATGTCAACTGTCCGATGTCTGACAACCTCAACGGCAGGGCCGGTGTTGATCACAAAGTTCATTGTTGTTAGATAGGAGGTGCGTCGTAACTGTCTCCGTTGTGACAGGAATCTTTGGAAAAAATGTTAAAGGAATTTCCGATGACAAAATCCTACATTGCTCCAGACTTTTATCCTCGAACTTCTATAGAAATTCCATCCGAAAATTCGAAAAAAAATAATCAAAATTGGCGGGTGTCTGTTCCTATATCAATAACAATAAGGCGATGCGCATATAAAATGCATTGATTTCTCACCCAATAATCAATAAACATGAGAATAATTATGCTCGGCTCACGTAATTTTTAATTGAAAACAATTTGGTAACTTCAAAAATGAAATTATTATCACTTTATACATAGAAGTATAGCTAAATACATCAAAAACGCATCATCACCGCCATGCACCTATTTCAAAAACATTAAAAAAACAGGTTATCCTATGCTTGTACCTATATCAATAATACTGTTTCCAACATTAAATACGCACACTATCACTTGTGTGTATACGTAACGATATGATTGCATTTGCAGTGATGCCGAATTCTACAATGTTTTGTATTTGAGTTGAAATATAATTACAAAATTGCAGTTTTTGTTGTAGTTTTTCAACTTATCAGTTTAATTTTATGTTTGTCGTAGATGATCTTTTCGATATAACTTATTTTACAAACATAAGAGTTGAATTTCACAATGAAAGTTCATTCAAGCATTTTTGAAATAAGAATCTAGGTCGGTAACTCTTGAAAGTACTGCAAGGCATGTAAACAGTTTGGAATACGGGCAAGAATAATTTAGACGTTGTTCGAAATAAACCTATATCAAACTATAGGAAATCGCTTCAGTTTTTCAAATATAATTTTATGTGTAGTGAAAATGTGATGTGCTTTATGGAGATCGTAGTGTGCTGCATTAGAAGATGGACGTACAAAATATTCGTTCCGTCAAATGCCTGATTCAATATGTATTTTAATTCAGCTTCAGTTAGTTAGTTAAAAGAGAAAATCGAAAATTTGCATGAAGTGATAGTGCTAGTGTTATGCATAAGCGTGAAAGTGTTTCAGTGTTCATTAATTTCAAGTGTATTTTGGAAAAGTAGCTGAGGAAAGAATCAATCACTATAATTGCACTTTTATTATAAATTTTGATTTCAAGGTTAGTTTTTGTAATGAACATGTGACGGTGAAAAAAATCTTGTTAAAAAAACGCTTCAAGTATCCCGAAATTAAATTTGAAAATGAACCGACCGCGTCATATCCATTGTGCGTTGGGCTCCGTCCACCGTCCTCGAATGGCTAAAGACAACAGAAACAGAAGCTCGTCAAATTTTCTCAAAACTTCAGCCAAATTCGGAAAAAAAATCAAGTCCGCTTAAGGCTAAAGTCTTCAAATGGGCATATCAAGGACATGCCAAATCCATCGCCATCCATTCCAGACCTCCGATCAGATCTTCATGGACCCATGTCGTTTGGTACCAAAGGATCTCATAACATATCTCTTATTGAGATTTTGATGTCTGAATACCGATAGAGACACGAGTAGTAAGTTAATCCTACGTTGGAATCAAAGTGAGTACGGTTTTAACATTACCATATTATTGTCATACACACGTCATATTTAATAAACAGGAAGACGAAGGAATTCTGCACGTCGAGTATTTCTAGCCGGAACGTTGAGATCGATGTTGTTCAACAGTTCCGAGCAGTCGAAGTTGCTGCTTAATATGTCAAACACGAATAAGCGCTGCAAGAGAATCCTCCTGCTAGCCAAAGTTGGCAGATGTACCAAGGCGCAACGATGCTCATATGGTGGCAAACGAACGGGATCATTCCATGGCAGGAGGTGAAGAGCGAAACGAAGGAAATTTCGTTGAATTCGTTCGATCCGGTTGGTGTTAACGGCCTGATATGGTGCCCAGACCAGCACACCATATTCAAGAATGCTCCGTACAAGTGCACAGTAGAGTGACTTCAGACTACACCCAGTTTTTTTACACGGTTTTAGTCGTTTAAGACCTTCAGCATCAATGAAATAATAAGTTAACCCCACGAAAAAAATCACAAAAAATCAAAGAAAATTCAGGGGGTATTTAAAAAGCTGTAAAAAATCAGGTTACCCGAGAAATTAATGAATTCCAACCGTGTAAAAAAAACCTGGGAGTATAGACGTCGGTGAACTGCTGCGTATTGCGCTTTATGAAACCAAGCACTGCGTATGCTTTTGCAGTCGTTACTGCAATGTGCTGAGCAAAATTGAGTTTTTCGTCCAGTAGTACTCCAAGATCCTTGACAGTGTTAACTCGGACGATGCTGGCAGATGACATCGTATAGTTGAAAACAGTTGCATTCCTCGTTCGACAAAATGAAATCGCATTACACTTCTTGACATTTACTTCCATTTCGTTCAACTTACACCAGTTCAGTAATGTGTCAATGTCGGCTTGGATAGCATAGCACTCAGCAACTGATGACACTACACGAAAGAATTTTAAGTCATCGGCAAACATTAGCTTTGGAGATTTAATTACAGTGCAGAGATCGTTGACAAACAATACAAAAAGAAGTGGGCCAAGATGACTGCCTTGAGGCACACCAGATGTGATAGGGAAAGAGTCCGACTTAGTTTCGCCAATGCGTACGCAAGCGCTACGTTCCGTAAGATACGAAAGCACCCAGCTCGTCAACCAGCTAGGTAGACCCATTTTGTCCAGCTTTTCTACTGCCAAAGAGTGAGGCATTCTATCAAATGCTTTGGCAAAATCAATATAAATGGCATCGATTTACTGTCGCTTATCAAGCGATTTCACCAATGAAGTCACGTATGTCATCAGGTTGGTAGTGGTAGAACGTTTCTTCACGAATCCATGTTAAAATTCCGAAATAATATGATGCACTTGTGGGTAAAGCGCATCGTGGATAAGGCTTTCAAAAACCTTTGGTAAACAGCTCAAAATAGAGATTCCACGGTAATTTTCGACGTTGTGCAAACTGCCAGCTTTATGTACGGGAGTGATGTCAGCAGATTTCCATGCACTAGGAAATATACCTTCCGTCAAAGAACGATTAAAGAGAATAGTCGCAGGTAGAGTCAGTGAATCGGCACAGTTCTTGATGAAAAGCGGTGGTAGACGATCGGGTCCAGCGCCTTTGGAGTCATTTATACCTCGGAGTTTGCTGGACACATCCTCCGGAGAAAAGTTGAATGGCGGTATACTCAATTCGTATCGAGGCAAACTGCTCAAGTACTCTTCAGACGAAGGTGATCGGTTATTACTTAACACGCTTCGAAAGAACGACGAGAACAAATTAGCTGATTCGAGGGTTGTTTCAGCGATAGCTTCGTGGTAACTAATTCGTTGAGGGATTCCGCTCGTCTGTTTACGACTTCTTACGAACGACCAGAATGATGTTGGATCTCGTTTAAAGTTTTCTTCCTAATTCAATACAATGATATGGAGAATACTTAATACATTTTCATTTCTTGTATTGTTTGTTTACTTCATGTATTCCATAAATTTAATTTATTAGTTCTGTCCTTATATTCTACCTATTTAAAATAGTATACTTGAACAGTATTGTTCATTCGAAAACTACTTACATTCACACTTCGAAGTGTAATTCCGTACACGCCTAGTACCCGTATCTATAGAACCGGAAGATTTGATGTCATTTTTATAGGGAACATTATTTTATTGGTTGCATTCTCGATAAGAAATTTTTCACGGATTCGTGCATAGCTTTTCCAGCTTATCTTTATGATTTTTTTTTTCTTCAGATTATCCAGACTTGTTTGCCTTTTCATAGAAAAAAAACTTCATTTTTTCGATAATTTGTGCTTGAATATGATATTTGGTGATGTTGTCAAAAACTAGGAATTTCCCTTTCCCACTCATTTGTTTTCCGTCATACTCCTCATGCCTGACTCAATTCAAGCGCGAGTTAAAATCTGCCAGAATCACTGTGCGCGATTCAGAAAAATATGGAGATGTTGTAAGTATATAAGATATGTATACCCGAGTAGACGAAATACACTCAATAATATCAAATGTTGATTAGATAGCAAGATCTGATATGGACGTAGTTGATATAGGAGATCAGGCGACGGTATCTGTATTTTGCACTAGAATATCATGAGGAGATCAGATCTATTCGAAAGAAAAGATTAATATCATGTGCCTTAGTTTGTTTTTATAAATAGCATATCCTGATAATTAAATGATATTTCGGTGCAAATTTTTGATATTTTTGCCTGTTATTTTATTTCTTGTATCAGTTGGGTCCATATCATGTTTTGTTATTCTGTTCATGGCTTCTGCCCGGGTAGGTATTTTTATCATCTTATGGGGTTTCACTTGTTCCTTTTCATTACTTTTGTCTCTTTTCTCTCGTTCCAGAGGGCGAGTAATGGCGCTTTTTTTTTTTCTTCCTAAACAATGGAGGGGGAATCTGCTCAACAGACATCCTGGGTTGACCAGGAAGTGCTGGGTTAGGGGCCACCTCGAATGAGGGAGGCGGGACTGCGTCCCCGAGCGGCTGAACCGTTTGGATTGCCGCCAAGCCCATCGTCCCTTCGGTACAACCAGAAAGTAATGCTTCAAAGGGGGGCCAGTGCATAACGCACCCTCGAGGTTAGCTGCGTGTCCTTGCAGCATCGAACATCGTGACTCGCTTTTTTAGAAGAACACCATGGTATCGTGCCAGCGCATTGTCGGCTTTCCAGGTGGCCTTACCACGCCCTATGTCCTCGGAAGGTGGGCAGGGTCGACTTCGCGCCTGCTTCCCTCTGCACGACTGGTATCAAGAATGATGATGCCGCGTGCACCCCAAATTGACCTTTCTGCGATAGGGCCTATTCGCCAGCACACAGAGGGACTTGCCGACGCGGTGCCTACGCCTGCCCCAGCCTTGACGAGGACCCCTTTCCGTCCTCGGGCTCGGAACCCGCCCTGTTGACCGACGCCGCGAAAGCGACGATACCATGTTGTTCTTCACGCGGCCACTTGTTCGATAAAAGGATCGAGTTCGACCACAGGGCACCGGTATGACCCATGAAGCCGACTCCGAACCCTTGGACCACCTCTTATTTGCGCCTGAACTAGCCATTCCTCGAGTCCACGCGCCACCTTCTGTGTAGCTCCGAGACGATTTGGACGATAGCCGATAAAACGGCGTTCCAGCCAACTTCATCTTTACACATCCTCCGGACTAGGTTGTCCGGGGTAGTGTCCAGACCACATGTGGCAAGCATGTGGCCACGCATTGTGCGAAAACGTGGGCACACGAACAACACGTGTTCCGCCGTTTCCTCTAAACCTGCGCACACCGGACACTCGGGCGGGCGGTGTAGATACTGTCTGAAGCAAACATGGCCTGTAAGGACCTGGGTCAGGTGGAAAGTGATTTCCCCATGGCGCCTCTTGACCCACGTACCTATCTCCGGTATCAACCTATGTGTCCATCTACCCTTAGTGGAACTGTCTCACGCACGCTGCCATTTGACCATTGAGGCCAACCTGACAGTCCTACGGATGCCTCTCGTGCCGCGCATTTCGAAGCACTCTATGTCTTCACCGATAACTATGTCGATAGGCATCATACCGGTGATGACGCAAAGTGCATCGTGCGACACGGTACGGTACGCGCTCGCAACTCTTAGGCACATGAGCCTATACGTACTTTCTAACTTCGATCTGTAGCAGTTAATACGCAGGGCCGTGCCCCAAGCTGGCCCCCCATACCTCAGTATGGACAGAGCAACGCTAGCCAGAAGCTTGCGCTTGCTGGCATAAACCGCAGAGCTATTGGACATCATCCGGGACAATGCCGCTATAGCTGTGGAGGCACGCTTGCAGGCGTAATTGACGTGGCTACCAAAGGTGAGCTTATCGTCGATCATTACCCCCAAGAGTTTGATGGAGCGTTCAGAGGTGACCGTGCAGTTGCCTGCCCTTATCACCGTTTGTTGCTCCGACTTTCGGTTGTTAACAACAACCACCTCAGTCTTGTGGTGAGCCAGTTCTAACTTCCTGGAACTCATCCACTCCTCCACAATTGCGATCGAGTGGGCTGCAGTCAATTCCACCTCTTCGATCGATTCACCGTAGACCTCCAGCGTAATATCGTCAGCAAAGCCGACGATTGCCACGCCCACCGGGAACTTCAACCTCAAGACACCGTCGTACATGACGTTCCATAACACCGGACCCAGTATGGAACCTTGCGGAGCCCCTGAGGTTATGTCAACGCACTTCCGACCCGCCTCCGTGTCTTATACCAGTACTCGATTCTGGAAGTAGCTTCCGAGACTCTTGTACAGGTTCTCGGGAATTCCAAGACGCAGGAGCGCATCTGCAATAGCTGCCCAACTGGCACTATTGAAAGCATTCCTCACGTCGAGAGTCACTACTGCACAATAGCGAACTCCCCTCCTCTTACGCTGGATAGCTATCTCCGCGGATTTGGTAACCGACAAGATAGCGTCTACGGTCGACTTACCCTTTCGGAAGCCAAACTGGGTACTCGATAGACCATCCGCACCCTCCGTGCGTATCAACAACCTGTTGAGGATGATCTTCTCGAGCACCTTCCCCGCCGTATCAAGCAGGCATATTGGTCTATATGACGACGGATCCCCCGGTGGTTTTCCCGCTTTTGGCAATAGGACCAAGCTCTGCTTTTTCCATGCTTCAGGGAAGACTCCCTCGTCCAGGCATCTCTGCTTAACAGATCTGAACATCTCGGGAGCCTCGGCAATGGCCGCTTTGGTGGAATACCATCCGGTCCTGGCGCCTTACCTACACTAAGGGACTGTGCAATCCCCGCAAGTTCCGCCACTGTTACTCTTCCCTCGTCGGCCACCCTGGCCCGTGGCAGCTCCACATAGGGAGGCCAGGGACTTGGGTCGTGACGTGGGAAGAGCCCCGCGATGATCCTCTCCAGCATCTCTGGAGACCGCTCTGTAGGGGCCATCGCCCCACGTGTCTTGGCCATTACGACCCTATAGGCGTTACCCCATGGATTCGCGTTGGCACTTTGACACAGGCCCTCGAAGCAGGCTTTTTTGCTTGATCTAATCTCAGTCTTCAGAGCGGCTCTAGCAGCCACGAACGCCACCCGTCGTTCAACACGCTCCTCTTCTGTGCGTGCTCGCTGCATCCGCCTCCTTGCCCGTAGGCAGGCGCGGCGCAGGTTCGCAATTGCTTGAGTCCACCAGTAAGCCGGTGGTCTCCCATTCCTAGGGTGGACTTTCCTAGGCATGGTGGCATCGCATGCACGCGAGAGTACTGTTACCAGCTGCTCGCCGCTCAGACCGAGAGTATTGTGCTCGCAGCGGAGCGCTTCCTTAAACACCTTGTCGTCGAAGTATGATGTCTTCCACATACGAGGACTAGGCCTCGCCCCTTCTTCCGTCCGCTGAATGCTGGTCGTATAGTCGATACTGTAGCGAACCGCCAGGTGGTCGCTGTGAGTGTAGCCATCATCTACCCTCCAGTTCGAACTACTCGTTTGGCCAGGGCTCCAGAACGTAACGTCGATAATCGACTCGGCACCGTTCCAGCTGTAGGTACTTTTGGTACCGACATTAGCCAAGTCCACATCCAACATGGCCAGTGATTCCAGCAGGATCTGCCCCCGTTGATTCGTGGATCGGCTTCCCATTCCACGGCCCAAGCGTTGAAGTCCCCCGCTATCACCACCGGCCTACGCCCCATCAAGTTAGCCGTCAAACAATCTAGCATTCGACCGAACTGCTCGATCGACCATCGAGGAGGCGCATAGCAGCTGCAGAAGAAGACCCCGTTGATTTTGGCAATGACGAAGCCCTCGTGTGTCGAAGACACCAACTCTTGGACTGGGTATTTCCCCGTTGTCCATATCGCCGCCATATCGCCAGACCCATCGGTGACCCAATTACCGTTCCTGGCGGGTACCCGGTAAGGATCTGCTATGGTGGCGATATCCGTCCCCAATCAGCAACTGTCTGACACAGCAGTTGCTGGGCTGCATCACAGTGGTTCAGGTTTAGCTGCGTTACCTGCACTGTGATTTTGCAGCACGCTTAAACGCCGGGCACTTCGAACCCCCCCATATGGTGCTTGCTGTTCGCAGCTTTGCTGGAACAAATCAAACAGTTGGGAGGGTTCGTGCAACATTGTGCCTTATGTCCCTCCAATCCGCAGCGTCGACAGAGCTTGCTTCTGTCAGGGCCTTTGCAGTCCCATTGCTTGTGCCCCGGTTCCAGGCACTTGAAGCAAACTTCTGGTTGCTCATATATGCCCACAGGGCATACCGACCACCCCACCTTGACGCTCCCTAACTCGACTACCTTGGAGGCGTCCGCTGCAGGTAGCCGAACCAATGCTACCTGTGTCCCTGCCGGACCTTTCCGTAGCCGAACGGCTGCGGTGGACGCCTCCACTTCGCACTGTCGCCGCAGTGCCGTGACGAGCTCTTCGACTTCGGTGATCTCGTCCAGGTCTTTAACCCTTAGATTTACCTCCGTCGTGAGTGCCCTCACCTTGACCGTCTCGCCTAGGACTTCCTCCGCAAACTTCTTGTAGGCGGCGCCTTTTTGCGAGACGCCCCGCTTTAGCTCGAGGATCATCTCGCCCATCCGGGCACGTCTTATTTGACGTACGTCGGCGCCGAGTTCACCGAGCTTGACGTCACTCCTCATCGCCTTCAAGACGTCCGAGTACTTAGCCTCGTCCGTTTTGATGACTAGGGCATCGCCCCTGGAGCGATTGGCGCCTACCCTAGACTTCTTGCTACCCTCATTTGCCTGGGCCTTCTTTTCGGCCCTTGACGTCTTCGGTTTCCCCTTGTTCTTGACCAGGGTCCAGGAGGCGTCATCCCCCTCTATTTCCCTGGTCTGGGGCGGCTGAGAGCTCTCAGCCTGCCGTAATCCCTTACCACCGTCTTTCCTGGGTGGACGGACCTTTCCAGGTCCTTCCTCCCCCGGTTTTGGAGGTACCTGGCCGGGGTTCAGCTTCCCAGCCCCACTACCCTTGTTCGGGGTAGTAACCCTCCGCGTTTTGGGGCGGCTCCCAGGGAGCTCATCCCCTGGAGACTGTTTCCCCCGTTTTTGTGTCTGCTCCTTTGGAGCAGCCACCTCCGACGTTCCTGCGAATACTTGAGCCTCAGTCTGGGTAGACTTTGGCACCACCGTCTTCGCTGGCACGCCCTCGGTCGATTCGACCTTGCCCAAATCCGCAAATTCTTGGGCCTCAGTCTGGGTAGACCTCGACTCCATGGATTTCACGGGTTCGAACTTGGCCGTCCCGACCGTCCAGCTTGGCGTCCAACATCGACTTTCGAAGTTTCTGCAAGCTCCTCTTGAGGTCCTTACTGATATTATGCTTCGATGACGCAAAGTCGATGATGGCGTTCAGCTGTTCCGTCGCCACCTCGAAGGCCGAGAGCCCATCGCGTTTGCGGTTCATCGCCTCCACAAGCCATGGGCCGTCAATAACCTCTACCGGCGTTTTTTTAGCCGAGAGGAAGGTTAAGTGACCCACGCTGGCGCTGCGCACTGAGCTGCCGACTATTGCCTCTGGCCTCCTAGGCGGAGACCTGAACAACCCACCTCTTGCGAAGGGGTTGTCGCCTACACTACTACCACTAGTTTAAGAATTGTCTTGGTTTTCCATTTTGATCCCACGAGTTGCTCGGGAAAAGAGGTCCACCACGCCAGAGCCCAGCATGACGCGGTAAGGGACAATTACTGTGGGGGGTGCCCAGGTACCCCACAGGCTCCGTTAAAGGCCTAGCTTATTATTTCACCCCCCTGGCCATGCATCCCCTCGGCACGGGTCGCTTGACGCCTTGGGATTAGGGGTTAGGGACGATGGTCCCGGTCTAACTCGCAGTGGCCATGGGGAGGGGTCGTCAAGCCCTTGGACAAAGTCCCTGCTGCCCCGAGTAATGGCGCTTGAACCTAGGCTTATGTGTACATGTAATCGCCATGCTTTCATAGTAATCTGTATGAATTCATACGAATGCTACTGTCCATCAGTGTATAAGCCAGGGCACTAGACTAAAATCTGTGTCCCACCCCGAGACGTCGAGGACCCAAGGAGTGACATTAACCATCTTGGCTTAGTCACTCTCATCGATTCAAACATCACCTAATAATGCAAACAGAGCGGTTGGTACGAGATGTCCCCGTTCTATGGTTTAATTGTAAAAACAAGCTAAGAATTGATTCTCACAGGTATTTTCAACAACGCTGCACAGTAGGCCTGGCCGCTTTTATGTTTGAGCTACATTTATGATGTGTTTCAAGCATAAATAATGACAAGAAAAGTGATAGATGTAGTCGAATCTATCACTTTCCAGGATTCTTCCAAGTGATGGCTGTGTATGTGTAGACTAGACTAGACTAGTGAAAAAGTGATGTGCTTTATGTGTTGAAATTGAGTGGAAAACAACGGCGTGAAAATTGATGAATCTGCTAGTAGCAATCGAGCAGCGCATCAAACCAACAGTTCAGAGGTAGGAAAATGAAAATAAAGGTGCTTTATAATTTTATCTTTTAATAATTTGATTCTTTAAATTACTTTTAAAAAAAATCTTGAATAATATTCCAAACATTCAAGAATGTGTTCCATCTATTATTGTGTACATACGATGTGAGAAATTGGAATTAAATTGATTTTTTATTTGGTTTATCGACGGTTGGGATTAATATGTTATTAATATGGGCACAGATACCATAATTAAATTTCATTGAAAATATTCAGTTTGGCGAGTCACGTGCCCCATTGTGTCCTAGTTTAAATCCACTAAAGATCGCGGATACTCAATAAATGAATATTCATGCAAACGGTGCAACGAAAAGCAAGCCTTGTGCTTCATGTGCTTCTTAGCCTCTCATTTCCTGTGCTTTATGAAGAATTCAATTCTTCGGGTCATTTTTTTAGAAGCGAACAAGTTCGTAGGAATTGATCACAAGAAAAGCTGTTTCACACTGCTAGCTGAGCCTTATATAAAAAAATAATATTCACCCGTAAAGTACATGATAGTACAACATTTATGTAGTGTAAAATAAGGATGACTACTCATGCTTCGATATAACGTACAATTCGATATAACATACAACTTTGAAATCGATATGTACGTTATATCAAAGTTTACCTGTATTCACAAATTTAAGTCAAAACAGGTCGTGTGAAACCTCAAATTTCATGATTTACAAAACAAAGATGGGAATGATATTTTAAGGATTCCTGGGCCACTCAGGTTCAATCCGGCCCCATTCTCAAGATTATCTATAACTTCTCAAAGGAACAGATGTTTGTGTTTTGCATCAAATAATCCATGAAGCTGTTACCAGAGTAGTAAATATACCTGTTAACAAAAGCATTTTTGATTGACCTTTTAGTTAACATTCTTTGGAATATTCTTGATATTGTGAAATAATTATAACAACATTCAACCATAAACAAATCCGATCATACAACTACATCGTCTTTTCTCTATCAGCCAGCTGATGCCAGATAAACAAACCCGGCTGGCTCGTCGATTAAATACCTACGTTGCGAGAGAAATATGCGCCATGCGATGCGAGCTCACGAAAACCACCACCCGCGTGAGACAGCGGCGATTTTTATTAGTTCGAAACGCTGGCTATTTAACTCCATACATACTAACCCATTCGACAGTCAGTTTTTCGTATTGCATTCAGCAAGTTGTCTCCAGCTCCCCAGTCCCCAGTTTTCCGCAAAATCCCGTCAGCTGGTTTGGAAGTGATGATGTCGTCGCGAAAGAAGCTTACACCCATGTTGAACGACTATCTGTACGAGGCCATAAGACGGGTCGCTATCGAACAGGGTTTTACACCGGAGCTGTTTTCGGTGGACTTTGACGAGGAGACTGCCATCGAGTGCGATGGGTTTGTGTATTTTGTATTCAAAGCTATCGTGAATGAAGACGATCGCGAGTTTGTGCTGTGGTGCAAAGTGCCTCCGAATGATGACCAGCGATCGTTGGCTCTGTTCAAACGGGAGGTGTTCTTCTTTCGGGAGATTCTGCCGGCTTTCTACAAGTTTCAAACGGTGAAAGATACTTCCCGAGAAAAAGGAGCAGGGTTTTATGACATGCCAAAGTGTTATCTGGCTCATTGTGACACGGAAAAGGAGGAACCGGAGGCTGCCATAATATTGGAGTACGACGAGAATCATGAAAAATGGGACTGGGATAAACTGAAGCCGATCGATTTGGATCATTCTAAGGTGTTGATGGAACAGCTGGGTCAGTTCCATGCCATTTTATTCGCAATGAAGTCCCAAAAACCTGAATTGTTTGAAAAGTTCACGTCACAGGATGCCCTTGTTGGAAATGACGATTTAGAAACGTTGATGGAGGAATCGTTTGACCGGGCGACGCCAACTAGGAGAACACGATTTGTAGCAGAACAGGACACGGCCAGTTCAGAAACCAATGAGCCTTATTGTGCTGACAGCCATAGTGATTGTTGGATCGATAATCTTATCTACAAGCATAATGAGGTAATTAACTTGGACTGAATTGTGTGTTTTCAAACTAAAGATTCTGAAATCAAGGCTTTTGTGGGCAAATATAAACTCGAACTACACTTTTAAGAAAAACTGATTAAGTCTTGTACCTATTTGCAATTCGCTGGCATGAAATATGAAAATAAAATCTCTATTCATTATACATGGCGGTTATCATAGGATACGAGATATTAATCAAAACCACTACTAACAACATATTAGACTCACAAAATATTATAACGAAATCGAATCTTTATTTAATCGGCTTCATGGTCCAGTGGTCAATCGCTACAAAGTGGTGTTGTTGCAGCGCACTAAAATTACCACCATTTCTCATCACTAAAAACTAATAATCTTCCTTTCTCTTTCACTTTTATCACCGCACAGAACAACGCCGCCACAAATGTCACCCTCACCGACTGGCACGCAAGCCCCCTCCTGGACCTTAGCTACTTTTTCTTCATCTGTGTTGGGGCGCAGTTCCGCAAGGACAACCTGCTGCAGCACTATCACAACGCACTCGAGAAGCTGCTGGACCGCTTGGAAGGTAACACCGCCACACAGTTTCCCGTTGCCGACTTGCTGCGGATAGTGCAATCCTACCGGCGGTTGCTGAAGGACGAATAGCTATGTGTTGAACAAAATAAAGCGCCACCGAAGAGCGGAATGTTCGGTCGAATAAATCATCGAAACAGAAAGTCGGTCGTTGGTATCAGTTATTTGTCCTTTCCGGCGACGCAATCCGTTGTCGCCGGTGGAGTACACACCCAAAAGTGAGAATCGATTTGCTGGGAAATGATTTTTTTCTCGGTTGGCTCTGTGAGCCATTTGTGGTTGGGACGGAACCACTTTTAGACAGAGGAAAAATATGGTCTATGGAATGTGAGATAAGTACCTCTATAACTTTTGTGAGGTTTTTCTGAAACGGTTGAGGGTGTGAACCAACCCTTGGAAGATTGGACCAAATGAAGAGATATTGATATAGAGGGTAGTATGAGAAACGCACTTATGATAATGTTTATTTGCTAATGTTTCACCGAGATTGAGTTTCTTAAGTTTCTATTTGGCAAGAAAAACAACCGGTTGAATCAATCTCTAGGCAGAAAGTTTGAGAGAGAAAACAACTCTTGTGATATGTCGGATGGTATCAAATTGTTACGGACAACCTTATCACAGTGAACCATTTGGTACCCTGCATGCTGCTATGATTTATCGTGGTTTCTAAGCATACTTGAAGAGCAAGTCGATGTCTCCAAGAACCATAAATGCTCCTTGGGCTTCCATCAAAACAACAGCACCCGAGTGATCACTACAAGGTATCACTACAAGGTCCATGGAAACAGGGCAACGACATCTACATCTACGCGTGGAAAGTTATAAAATTCAACCAGCATGCTCGACAGTTTTGCTCGGAAGCATGCTCGGTTTCCCAACTGGGGAGTATCCCATATCTCATGTTTCAAACCACGGTTGTTGAAGCTAACCTCATCGATGAAAACCAAATTGTATATGTCCCACCGGAAGGAATGGTCGTTGTTTGATGATGTCGAAGATGTCTTTTGATTTAATATTTTTGGATCTTTAATCAGTCGGCGAATAGGAATTAATTTTAAGATAAAAGATAAAAGTGATTAAATGTAAAAAGATAAAATTTATTATTTTAGAATGACTTATTTGTGAACGGTCTTCTTTTCGGCATAATTGAAAATATGAATAGCGTCCCATCATAAACATTCCTTAACGTAGCTTTCTGATCAATTTGGATAAAAAATGAATTATATGTAAATAAAAAACCCAATAGGTGTCGCAAAAACGAACTGTCTATCCAAACCCATTGTTTCACTCTAACCATTCAATGTCTGCCAACGGAACCAAAGCAATAAAAGCAATCAAATCTAATGCAGAATGCTTTGCTTGGCGCATTGGAAACCGAGAGGCCACCTGACGAAAGCAGATTTATCTCCATTGATTCAGAACTGACCCTGCTTTTTGTCAAACCATCATTGGGGGTAGGGGTGGTAAAAAGGTGTGGAATTTTACCCATTTTCATTCCATTGATATCATATTTTTATCCTTTTCATCGATATTTTTTCCGATGGAAATACCTTTGAAAGGATTATGGCAACTGACCGCAAATTTATTAGGATTCTGACTTATTTTTACCCTTCATCGGGTGTCCTCAAGATTAAATCCCATTCCAGCGGGATGGTTTGCTTGCTTGAGTTTGACTCACTCATCTGTTTCTTAGTGCCGCCGTGACCAATGATCAGTTGATTTTTTTTAACGCAGCACATCAACCAGAACTAAGACGAAATGGAACCAGCAAGAAGCAATGTTTTGTAGCGAGGGACTTTTGGCTTCATTATCATTATCACATCACATTATAGCTTTTATTACGGCATGGTTTGCAACGATATATCGGATTTGAACTATTTGCTGTTTGGTGAAGCGAGCAATATTGCGAAATTAGTCGAAAGAGATAAAAGTTTGCCGAATTCAATATTTCATTCTGTTGTGAAATCCCATCACTTCTTTAAGGGATTGATGGGACAAATGTTTTTGTCTGGCATCAAATGATCCATAAAGTATGATAGAATAGAAAATATTAGCCGAACTTGTCCAATTTGGCGATTCTCATACTCTATCTCAATGTAATTTTCACAACATAGATGATTTCCCTCTTATTTATTATTCTAGGAAACATTCTCGTTATTGGATATATTTGTGAAATCCTCATGACAATAACCAACCATAAACAAACCCAATCATACAACTACATCGTTCTTTCTGCATCAACCGGCGGGAGCCAGACAAACAAACCCCGCTGGCCAACCAATTGGATACATTGCGGGTGAAGCCGGCGCGATGCGAGTTCACGAAAACCATCACCCGCGTGAAACAGCGGCGGTTTTATCAGTTCGAAGCGTCGGCTATTTAAATCCATACACATAACACACTCACCCATTCGACAGTCAGTTTTTCGTATTCCATTCAACAAGTATTCCAGCTTCATACAATTTTGCCGCAAGTGCCGTCAGCTGATTTGCAAGTGATGATGTCGTCGCTCAAGAAGATCACACCCATGTTGAACGACTATCTGTACGATGCCATACGGCGGGTCGCTATCGAACATGGTTTCACACCGGAGCAATTTTCGGTGGACTTTGGCAAGGACATCGCCATCGAGTGCGATAGATTCATGTATTTCATATTCAAAGCTATCGTGAATGAAGACGATCGCGAGTTTGTGATGTGGTGCAAAGTGCCTCCGAATGATGACCAGCGATCGTTGGCTCTGTTCAAGCGGGAGGTGTTTTTCTATCGGGAGATTCTGCCGGATTTCTACGAGTTTCAAACGGAGAAAGGCGTTTCCCGTGAAAGCGGAGCAGGGTTTTATGGTGTACCAAAATGTTATCTGGCTCATTGTGATACGGAAAATGACGAACCGGAGGCTGCTATAATTTTGGAGTACGACGAAAACTACGAAAAATGGGGCTGGGATAAAGCGAAACCGATCGATTTGGACCACGCTAAGGTGTTGATGGAGCAGCTGGGTCGGTTTCATGCCGTTTCTTTCGCAATGAAATCCCAAAAGCCAGAATTTTTTGAGAAGTTCACTTTGAGAGATGCCCTCGTTAGAAATGATGATTTGATAACGATGATGAAGGAATCTTTTGACCGAGCGTTGATTTTTATGAGACCACAATTTCCGGCAGAATACGATACGAGTCAGCGGATAAAGGAGGACGTTTTCCGGGAGCTGACGGTCGATTCAGAAACCAAAGATCCTTATTGTGTTGTCAGCCATGGCGATTTTTGGATCATTAATTTTATTTACAAGCATGGTAAGGTAAGTAACTGGGACGTTATAAAGGTATTGAATTAATGGGAGTAATATAGGAAAGGTAGTTGATATATTATCAAACTGACAATTCTGGAATCAGCAATGTCTATCTGTTTTTTTCCTTAGCAAATCACACCTAGATTATCTACGAAAACTGAAAAAGTTTTTATTATTATTATTAGCTTTATTAAGGAGACTTGCAGCCCCAAAAAAAGGCTTGTATTTAGATAGATGATATTTGATTTGCAATTCACAGACCAAAAGCACAAAACTGAAATTTCAAAATTATTTATATGTGGCACTACGCATAGGATACGAAATAATACTAACAACAGATTAGACTGAGAAAACACTACTGAGAAATCGATTTTTTTATTTATTCGACTTCATAGTCCAGCATCAGTCGTGACTAAATAAGTATTGCCACAGCACACTGAAAATACCACCATTTCTCATCACTAAAAACTCATAATCATCCCTTCCTTTTTCACATTTTATTACCGCAACAGAACAACGCAGCCACAAATGTCATCATCACCGACTGGCAATCCTCCCGGTACGCAAGCCCTCTCCTGGACCTAGGCTACTTTTTCTTCATCTGTGTCGGAGCGCAGTTCCGCAAAGACCACTTGGACAACATGCTGCAGCACTATCACAACGCACTTAAGATCCTGCTGGACCGCTTGGGAGGTAACACTGCCGTGCAGTTTCCCTTCGCCGACTTGCTGCGGATAGTGCAACCCTACCGGCAGTTGTTGAAGGATGAATAGCTATGTGTTGAAAAAATTAGGCGCAATCGCAGAGAGAAATGTTCGGTCCAATAAATCATCGGAACAGAAAGTCGATCGTTGGTATCAGTTATTTGCTTTTTATCAAGGGGTATAGAAATAGGGCTGTCCTTTTCTCCATTGCCAACAGTGTTTGACTGTGGATTGACGCCGTGGACATAATGAACCGATTCGAATGTCATCCACGCGGAGTGCATCGGACGTGACGAATAAATACCTTCTCCCATAACCGCCCTTTTTCCTATTTCGGCAACGTAACTAACAGGTCATAGCAAACCGTTGTTTGCGAATGCGGACAGCAAATTGCAGACTCGGAGCTCACAAATGACGATCCTGTCAGAAGCTAAGAAAAAAAAACGACATTAACAATTTTATACTTTTGAATCAACTGTATAAAGGCTCCCCCAGACCTAAGCGATTTCATCGCCGCTACGGCGACAACTAGTCGCCGCGATTCTATCGTTGGGTCGCTGCAGGCAATGCTCTATTTATGCTTCCATACCAACGGCGACAGAATCGCTGTCGCCAAGCGATAGAATCGCGTCCTTAAATCCGTTTTGCTCACCAGCGTGAACTCTGTCAACTAAAAAAGTTTTTGATTTTTAGTAACAGGAAAATAATTAAATAATTATTAATTGCCATAGAACGGTGATTAGTTTAATGAAGTGAAAAAAGTGAAAATAGCTGGCGAGTGAAAAAAATGTAAACAAGAAGCCGACGGAAGCATGACAGCAGTAGCGGGGGAATAGCGCAGCGAAATATATTATTTCATATATATAATAGCCCTGTTTGTCTGTCCGGTGACTAAATAACCAGACGCAGCACGCGGGGAAATTCTCACAAAAAATAAAATATTTGACACTTCAATTATTTTTTACTATCAGATGCACAAAACAAAACCAGTGACAACCATAGATAAGACACAGCATTTAATGAAAAAAATCACAGACAACAGAAGTTGAAAATTTAAATTTTTGTAACGCATGAATTAATGAACCGTTTTTATTGAAAAACAAAAGAAAAAACACTTGCCGCGGGCGCTGCTGCGTCCACAAATGAACTAGTAATAAATAAATGATAAATAACTGCTTCCGGAAGTAGAACTAGAGCCATATTTCAGGTTAGTGGAACTCATCAAATAAAATAAGGTTGCCGATTTATGATTAGCTGGAAGGATCACAAGCTGGAAGGATCCCGAGCAAAGTTTGTTAATATACTCAAAGGTGCAGCCCAATCGTATTGAACGTGAAAGTGACGTAGGACTACGTAGCTATTCGAAATTGATGGTATTTGCCATAATAATTTGTGTCGTTTTATTAACATTGAGCAAACTGCTCGGAGGCCAACTGAATCAAGAAGTCAAATACTTGTTCCCAGTTCGCGGGCAAAAATCAAACGTTGCAAATAAATATATTTGCGTTTGGTTTCACGCCACTTCTGATTATTCTTATTTCTCATTTATTTCGGCTATTTTTAAGAATGGTGTCCTCCGACAATCCGATATGAACTTTCTTCAAAGTGCAAAACTCAATCGTAACTAGCAAATTTGATAGCGCGGCGGAGGGAGATGATGCAATTAATTTGAACGGATGGAATCACTAACAGCAACCAAGCTACCACGCTAAACCCAATGCCGCCGAAACAATCCATTTTCGCAATTAACTCTTTCTTTCCATGAAATGCTGGTCCTGAGAAGATCCAATTTTCTTTTCCCAATGCGTCTTTCCAATAACTAACTGCATCCAATTGCTTGTCGACACCTTGCGTTGCAACTGTTCGACCGCCACTTGATGATTTTTCGCTCAGCCTCCAAAATTTGAAATAAATTTTCAGCATTGCCACACTGCCACCCACTCCTTCGTGCTGCTGTGTCCGCTCCGCTGCATCGAATGTCGAACCGCTCGAATCAAAATGGCTCGACAGCAGCTTTCTTGTATTGAATAGATTAAACCCGTTAGCCCCGCCCCTTTGTGATCTGATATGGGTGTAAATAAAATGTGCACTAATAACGAATAATGAAGGGGCGGGGCTAATGGAATTACTTCATTAGATATAAGAAAGCTGCTTTCCGGTGCGCGCGAGCCATTTTGATCGGGATTCCGCGGACAACAGACCGTTTGACAAATTCTAAGAATCCTATAAAATTTTCCCGCAAGTTGCTGAATTGGGTATGAGATGTTGTTTATTTAAGATGCGTATTGTTGCGAGGAATAACAACAGAAATTTGGCTCAAGACGAAGTTTCTTCATATTACCAAACATTATCTCTTGCCATCTGTCTGTCCGAGCGACGTTCACTGATTGGTGGTTGCTGTAGATAGTTTCCAAAGAGGTGGCATTTTCATTAATTTTATACAAAAGAAGGTTGATCCGACTATCTGAAATAAACTTTCTTCAAAGTGCAAATCTCAATCGTAAATAGCGAATTTGATAGCGCGTCGGAGGGAGATGATGCAGTAAATTTGAATGGATGGGATCACTAACAGCAACCAAGCTACCACGCCAAACCCGATGCCACCGAAACAGTCCATTTTCGCAATTAACTCTTTCTTTCCATAAAATGTTGGTCCTGAGAAGAACCATTTTTTATTTCCCAATGCGCCTTTCCAATAACTAACTGCATCTAAACGCTTGTCGGCACCTTGCGTTGAAACTGTCCGACCGCCACTTGATGATTTTTCGCTAAGTCTTGAACATTTGGAATAAATTTTCGAATCTCGAACCGCTCTTTGTGGAATCTCGATCAAAATGGCTCGCGCGCGCCGAACAGCAGCTTTCTTGTATGTTATTAAGCCTGTTAGCCCCGCCCCTTTGTGATCTGATATGGGTGTAAATATCATGTGCACTCATAACGATTAATGAAGGGGCGAGGCTAATGGCGCGAGCCATTTTGATGGGGATTCCGCAGACAATGTCGGAGAATGTTATTTGCCACTGCCTTGCAAGCGGGAAAAAAAAATAGGAGATTTCAAAAAATTAGGTTTTACGTAAAACAAATCAAAACAAGGCACGTTACATTTTTAGCGAAGAGTCCTAGTTGGAAAACGCATCGTAAGCGAAAAAAATATTTTGCACTTTCTTTCCCAAGCATTTTTGTCAAAAACCCAATAACCAAATACACTGACCCCACAATCATTTACACACTAATATGGGTCATTTCCATTTGATCAACGTGCAAAATTGAGTGACTAATGATCGTTATAAAGTGACCTATATATGTGGGATCAGTGTTGTATACAAGAAAGGCAAAGTATTTTCCACGCTAATCACGCCATAATCTTACACATGAGATCCAAAATAATTATTACCAATGGGAAAAAGTATATCTTTGTCGTCATATTCAATAAATTAAGCCCATAAATTTGAATGGATGCAATCACTAACAGAAACCAAGCTTCCACGCCAAACGCCGATGCCACCGAAACAGTACATTTTCGTAATTAAACCTTTTTGTTCAGAAAATGCTAGTCCTGAGAAGAACCAATTTTCTTTCACCAATGCACTTTCCCAATAATGTAATAAAAGCATCGTCACTGGCGGCACGGGATCGCAACAGTGCTATTTTTATAGTCAACCCTTTCTCATATAAAATGCTGGTTCGTTGAGGTTGAATGATCTGCAGCAACACACTGAGGACCACCAATGCGATGGATTTCCGTTGAAAATGTTACCAGCGCCTTCGTGATGCTGTGTCCGATGCGATCGCGTTGATGCGTCTGCGTGGTATCTTGTTCAAACTGAGGATTAGATCCAAACCCGCAAGTGATTGATTTTTGATGTCTGTGCTAGTGATGCATGTACGTGATTGGTTGGTATACCTATTTCTAAACTTTTTATCTATTTTCGATAATAAATAGTTAAAAATCAGTATTTTCATATAAATACAAAGAAGCGTTTTCGGAGGTGAACTAGCCTTGGGCTAAAAACCTCTTTAATAAAGATTATAAAAAAAAAAGAAGCGTTAACTCATCCTTGATCGAATGTTCCAAAAAAAAAATGAAAATCCATCGAGAAGCGGCTAAGATATTAAAATTTAAAGTCTATCATATTTTCGTGACGGTCCCTGATTTTCGCAATCGTAAAGTGTACCCCAATATAGAAAAGACAGACGTAGTCCTACGTCAAAAAACGTTCGGGATTCCACATTGTTCAAAGGAAGGCAATGATTTCAAAGTGGTAAGCCACCGTCGAGCTCAATTTGCTTCATCAGACTCCACCGATCGCGTACCTTTAATAACCGTTATCACGCCATTGCTTGCAATGATATATCGGAACTGAATGTTTTGTTAGTGTCTTTATTAAGGATACTTTCAACCCCAGCTAGCTCGTCTCCGGGGAACTGAATGTATTTGCTTTGCTTCATCAATATGTATTGCGAAATAAGTCGAAAGAGATAAAAGTTAGCAAATTCAATATTTCATAACAAATCTCTCTTTCCATAATTTCTCAAAGGGACAGCTGTATTTGTTTGGTAACAAATAATCCGTACAGCTATTATCGTAGAGTACGGAAATATATAATAAGGAAAATATCCAATCCTTTCTATCTTAATAAAAGTTCAACTATACGATTATTGATTACCTTCTTGCTCTTAGTATCTATTTTTGGGAATATTCTTGTTATTGGGTATATTTGTGAAATCCTAACAATCAACCATACACAAACCCGATACAACTATTACGTCTTTTTAGCGTCAACCGGCTAGAGCCAGACAAACAAGCCCCGCTGGTCCACCGATTAGATACGTTGCGGGTGCAATCGACGCGATGCGAGCTCACGAAAACCATCACCCGCGTGAAACAGCGGCGGTTTTATCAGTTCGAAGAGCCGGCTATTTAAATCCATACACACTCAACCATTCGACAGACAGACAGTTCTTCGCATTCCATTCAACAAGTTGTCCAGCTTCATACAATTTTGCCGCAAGTGTCCATCAGCTGATTTGGATGTGATGATGTCGTCACGAAAGAAGATCACTCCCATGTTGAACGACTATCTGTACGAGGCCATAAGGCGGGTCGCTATCGAACAGGGTTTTACACCGGAGCTGTTTTCGGTGGACTTTGACGAGGAGACCGCCATCGAGTGCGATGGGTTTGTCAATTTTGTATTCAAAGCTATCGTGAATGAAGGCGATCGCGAGTTTGTGCTGTGGTGCAAAGTGCCTCCGAATGATGACCAGCGATCGTTGGCTCTGTTCAAGCGGGAGGTGTTTTTCTATCGGGAGATTCTGCCTGCTTTCTACGAATTTCAGACGGAGAAAGGTGTTTCCCGTGAAAGCGGAGCAGGGTTTTATGGTGTACCGAAGTGTTATCTGGCTCACTGTGACACTGAAAAGAACGAACCGGAGGCTGCCATAATTTTGGAGTACGACGAGAACTACGAAAAATGGGACTGGGATAAACTGAAGCCGATTGATTTGGACCATTCTAAGGTGTTGATGGAACAGCTGGGTCGACTTCACGCCCTTTCCTTCGCAATGAAATCCCAGAAACCAGAATTGTTTGAAAAGTTCACGTTAAAGGATGCCCTCGTTGGAAATGACGATTTGGTAACGTTGATGAGAGAATCATATGACCGGGCGTTGACGACTATGAGAACACGATTTGCAGCAGAACAGGACACGATTCAGCTGATAAAGGATAAAGTTTTCCGGGAACTGACGACCGGTTCAGAAACTAATGAGCCTTATTGTGTTGTCAGCCATGGTGATTGTTGGATCAATAATCTTATCTACAAGCATGATGAGGTAAGTGACTGGGACTTTACAAAGATGTTGAACTAATAGCAGAAAAATTGCGGGAGTGTTGTTGGTATATTATCAAACTACCAATTCTGGAATCAGTATTTATGTGTGCTATGTCTGCTTTTTAAAGTAAATAAATAGCAGGATTATACTTTTCAAGAATACTGTCAAAGGTTTGTGTACAGTTAAAACATGTTTAATTTGTAACTCGCAGACCAGAAACATATACCAAAATGCAATACTTATTTGTTGGTACATGGCGCTAAGAATAGGATACGAGATATTAATCAAAACTACCAACAACACTTAGCCGTGCGGTAAGATGCGCGGCTACAAAGCAAGACCATGCTGAGGGTGGCTGGGTTCGATTCCCGGTGCCGGTCTAGGCAATTTCCGGATTGGAAATTGTCTCGACTACCCTGGGCATAAAAGTATCACCGTGCTAGCCTCATGATATACGAATGCAGAAATGGTATCCTGGCTTAGAAACCTCGCAGTTAATAACTGTGGAAGTGCTTAATGAACACTAAGCTGCGAGGCGGCAATGTCCCAGTGTGGGGATGTAATGCCAATGAAGAAGAAGAACCAACAACAGATTAGACTGACAAAATACTAAATACAGTCCCGACAAAATTAGTGTTGCTGCATTGTACCAAAAATGCCACCATTTTTCATCGCTAAAAACTAATAATCTTCCCCGCCTTTTTCACATTCCATCACCGCAACAGAACAACGCCGCCACAAATGTCGTCCTCACCGACTGGCAGTCCTCCCGGTACGCAAGTCCCCTCCTGGACCTGGGCTACTTTTTCTTCATCTGTGTCGGGGCGCAGTTCCGCAAGGACCACTTGGACAACCTGCTGCAGCACTATCACAACGCACTCAAGATCCTGCTGGACCGCTTGGGAGGTGACACTGCCGTGCAGTTTCCCTTCGCCGACTTGCTGCGGATAGTGCAACCCTACCGGCAGTTGCTGAAGGACGAATAGCTATGTGTTGAAAAAAATAAAGCGCTACCGCAGAGCGGAATGTTCGGTCGAATAAATCATCGAAACAGAAAGTCGGTCGTTGGTATCAGTTATTTTTCCTTTCCGGCGTCGCAATCCGTCGTCGCCGGTGGAGAACACACCCAATGGTGAGAATCGATTTGCTGGAGAAATGACTTTTGTTCCTGGTTGGCTCGGTGGGCCATTTGTGGCTGGGACGGAACCACTTTTGGGTAGAGGAAAATATGGTCAACGGAATGCGAGATAAGTACCTCTATAACTTTTGTGAGGTTATTCTGAAACGGATGAGCGTGTGAACCAACTCTTCCAAGATTGGAACAAATTAAGAGATATTGATAAAGGGGATTGTATAGAAATCCAACTTCTGCAAATATTTATTTTTCGATATTTCGCCGATATTGAGATTCTCAAGTTTCTGTTCGACTGATGCAACAACCGGTTGAATCAGTCTTTAGATAGAATGTTTGAGAAAACAACTCTTGTGATATTTAGGATGGTATCAAGTAGTCAAAACAACAAGGAGTTTCAGATAGATAGTACACTGGAGTGGGGCGTCATAATCATTTTTTTAAACCCATTCTGGGTCCCAAACATTTGTGCAGAATTTGGGCCCTATTGCTTGCTTCCTCGCTTTCCGCAACGCGTTTGAAGTTTGTATGCAAATTAATATGGGAAAACGTATATTTTTGCATTTTTACTTCGTCTAGAGGTTTCAGTTCATCGTAGATCGTACACCAAGTGGCACATTGCGTTAAAGTATAACCCAAAGGATGTAAAAAACTTTGTTAAAGAAGGTACGTTGCTGGAACACCGACGAAAAAAGTCATAACGCTTCGAAGATTGATTGTTAAAACCGTTAAAACCATATGCAAAAAATCGTTTGTTTTGAGCGAGAAGTGAGAAATCAGATGTTAGTAGAGGCAAGTGCAGAGTGAGGAGTGTGAAGCGCAAAGTGAGAAGCAAGTTAGCTAAGTTAAATGTGATAATTGAGAAGTAAGAAGCGAAACACCAAATGTGAGCAATGTTATTTGAGAAATCTAGTCTAGTCTACACATACATAGCCAGTTCGTGAAAGAATCCTGGAAAGTGATAGATTCGACTACGTCTATCACTTTTCTTGTCAATATTCATGTTTGAAACACATCATGAATGTAGTTCAAACATAAAAGCGTCCAGGGCTACTTTGCAGCGTTGTTTAAAATACCTGTGAGAATCAATTCTTAACTTACTTTCGCAATTAAGCCATAGAACGGGGACATCTCGTACCAACCGCTCCGCTTACATTATTGTTATGTGATGATTGCTAATCGTTTGGAGTGACTGAGCTAAGAAGGTTAATGTTCACTGCTTGGGTTCTCAACGTCTTGGGATGGGACACAGTTTTTAGTCTAGTGTCCTGGCTTATAAACTGATGATCAAAAATATGCGTATGGATACATACAGATTACAATAAAAACATGACGAATGTTTATGCCCAGCAGTGTACATATAAGCCTAGGTTCAAGTGCCATTACTCGCCCTCTAGAAAGAGCAGAAAGAAACAAACATGATGACAACTAGAAAACCCATAATTAACTACGACAGTAACCCACATACAACAACAGCTTTATATTTTTTGGCGCACTGAATTTCTACTTGATTATTCGCACAAAGCTCTTCGAAATAAATCGAAGGTAAATAAAATAAATCTCACCGTGCCAAAGGAAATACTACCGGACGCGAAAATATTGTGACTGAGCTGTAACTGTAACTGAGCCTTCCAACAAAATCCCGAAACACAATCAATGTCGTTACAACTTCGTTAACACCGAAAACAACCTCTCCAAACTCAACTACGTCAACATAAGCTAATTGATGTCTTTACAACTGGTTCGGCTTCATACTACTAAAACTTATCTCTTCACCCACGCCCATTGCATTGGTCACTTCAAATCAGGATCCACGGAACGTTGGACAGAAGACTTTCTACCGAGCCCGGACATCTAAAGAGCGTCCTAACTGTAATATTCATAAATGGTACTTCATTGACCTAGCTGCAATGCTATCGAAATTGAACCTGTACATGTCTACTAAATAGTCATGCAATCGCAACCGTAAATGCAACCTGTTGTACAAATCAAAGCGAATAATAATAATTTAAAACAATAACACAAATTGCTTGTCAGTAAGGTCGAAATACGTATCTGTAAAGATACAATTAAGTGGTGGAATTAAATGGGATTGTACAAACTCTCTTGTCTCACTTGTCTTATGACAAGTGAAGACATTCCACTAAAACCAGACAATGACGGCGTTAGGCAAGACACGCACAAAAAAATACGCCGACCACAGGCCCCGCCCATCTACCCCACAATCCCCATCTTTCGTAAAACAGTCACCTAAAACAGCTGAAATTGAAGCTTTTTCACAATTGATCTATAATTGTATAAACATATTTGAACCCTGAGTGCTCTCAACAACTACCCCTCGAGAATCAAATACTCTAAGTAGGCGGGCAAAAACTGGGAGTCAGGATGATTCCTGGGTGTCCTACCCTATGATCGGCATTGCGAAAAGATAGGAGTGATTATGCGTAGAGGCAAAATAAATTAATACCTTGCACCTATTATTATTATTATTTATTCAGACTAAGGCAGAAGTGGCCTGTGCAGTATATAAGAGTCTTCTCCATTCGGCTCGGTCCATGGCTAAACGTCGCCAACCACGCAGTCTACGGAGGGTCCGCAAGTCATCTTCCACCTGATCGATCCACCTTGCCCGCTGCGCACCTCGCCTTCTTGTTCCCGTCGGATCGTTGTCGAGAACCATTTCCACCGGGTTACTGTCCGACATTCTAGCTACGTGACCGGCCCATCGCAGTCGTCCGATTTTCGCGGTGTGAACGATGGTTCTCCCAGCAGCTCATGCAACTTGTGGTTCATTCGCCTCCTCCACGTACCGTCCGCCATCTGCACCCCACCATAGATGGTACGCAGCACTTTCCTTTCGAAAACTTCAAGTGCGCGTTGGTCCTCCACGAGCATCGTCCAGGTCTCGTGTCCGTAAAGGAATGCCGGTATGATGAGCGTTTTGTAGATTGTCGGTTTGGCACGGCGGCGAACTCTATTCGATCGGAGCGTCTTGCGGAGTCCAAAGTACGTACGATTTCCAGCCACTATGCGTCTCCGAATTTCTCTGCTGGTATCATTTTCGGCAGCTACCCCAAGCTGCCCAGCTGAGCCCAAGGACACAAATTCTTCCACCACCTCGATTTCGTCACCACCGATGCAAACTCGAGGTGGGTGGCTCACATTGTCTTCTCTTGAACCTCTTCCTATCATGTACTTCGACTTCGACTAGTTGATGACTAGTCCGATTCGCTTAGCTTCCCTCTTCAGTCTGATGTAGGCTTCCTCCATCTTCTCAAAGTTACGTGCCATAATATCTATGTCGTCGGCGAAGCCATATAGCTGGACGGACTTACTGAAAATTGTACCACTCGTGTTAATCCCTGCTCTTTGTATTACCCCTTCCAAAGCATTGTTGAATAGCAGACACAAAAGATCATCACCTTGTCGTAACCCTCTAAGCGTTTCGAAGGGAGTCCAGAATGCCCCTGAAACTCGAACTAGGCACATTACCCGATCCATCGTCGTTTTGATCAACCGCGTCAGTTTACCCGGAAATCCGTGTTCGTGCATTAGCTGCCATAGCTGGTCCCGATCGATTGTATCATATGCGGCTTTGAAGTCGATGAATAGATGATGTGTGGGCACGTTGTATTCGCGGCATTTCTGCAGTACTTGGCGAATGGCGAACACCTGGTCCGTGGTGGAGCGTTCGCCCATAAAACCCGCCTGGTACTGTCCCACGAACTCCCTTGCAGTTGGTGCTAGTCGACGGCATAAAATTTGGGAGAGTACCTTGTAGGTGGCGTTCAATAAAGTGATTGCGCAGTAGTTGCTACAATCCAGCTTATCGCCCTTTTTGTAGATAGGACAAACGACACCTTCCATCCACTCATGCGGCAAAACTTTCTCTTCCCAAAACTTCAAACCCAGGGGCTTTGATGTTCATCAGCCAGTCAATCTCCTCCTGGATTTCCTGGTGATTCGGAGTCGGTAAAATTATATCCTGCGGACGTTCTCCCAGGTTCATCACCTTACCACCATCATCGTCTGCCACATCGCCATTCAGGTGTTCTTCGTAGTGCTGCCGCAACCTTTGGATCACCTCACGCTGGTTCGTAAGAAGGTTCCCGTGAACGGTTCAACTTCCCATAGAACTTTCGTGTGTTATTAGCGCGGTGCAGTTGCTCAGTCTCTTAACGGTCTCGATATTCCTGCTGGCGCTTTTTCCTCCGTCTATATCGTGCCTCGTTCGCCCTCGGTGTTACAGCAAACTCGCCCATGCTACGTTCTTCTCTTCCACTAACTGCTTATATTCGCCGTCATACTAGTCGCGCCAAGTGCAGCGGTTGCGGTGCTTTCAATGGCGGATCGAATATCTCTCCAGTCATCTTCAAGAGACGCTGCGCCTAACTGCTCTTCCGTTGGGAGTGCTACTTCCATCTGCTGCGTGTATCCTTGGGCTAGTCTACCGTCTTGTAGCCGCCCAATGTTAAGCCGCGGCGTTCGACGCGTGTTGTGCACCGTCGAGAATTTTGAGCGCAGGCGTACTGCAACGAGGTAGTGGTCGGATTCAATATTCGAACTGCGGTAAGTGCGTACGTTCGTGATGTCGGAGAAGAATTTACCGTCGATTGAAACGTGGTCGATTTGGTTTTCCGTTTCATGGTGAGGTGTCAACGAAGCCGGCTTGATAACTTCCCACGATTTCATTCACTAATGGTGACAGACGACGGAAGGTGATCTGGGATATCATTTTGTAGGCGGCATTAAGGATGGTGATCGCTTGAAAGTACTCACACTCCAGCTTGTCGTCTTTCTTGTAGCTCCATCTACCCTTTCCTTCCACTCCTCCGGTAGCTGTTCAGTTTCCAGATTCTGACTATCAGTGTGTGCAGGCAAGTGGCTAGCTTTTCCGGGCCCATATTGATGAACTCAGCTCTGATACCATCCTTACCAGCTGCTTTATTGGTCTTTAGCTGCTGGATGGCATCCTTAACTTCCCTCATTGTGGGGGCTGGTTGGCTGCCATCGTGTACTCTCAGCACCATTCAAATGTTCCCCGTAGTGCTGCTTCTACCGTTCGATCACCACACGTTCGTCCGTCAAGATGCTCCCATCCTTATCCCGGCACATTTCGGCTCGCGGCACGAAGCCTTTGTGGGATGCGTTGAGCTTCTGAACTTGCGTGTTTCTTGAGAACGGCACAGCTGTTCCATCTTCTCGCACTCCGCTTCTTCCAGGCGGCGTTTCTTCTCCTCTGATGTTTCCGCTTCTGTCTATAACGTTCCACGTTCTTCCGGGTACCTTGCTGCAGCGCGACCGCCCCCGACGCGTCCTTCTCCTCCAGAATCTGTCTCCACTGTTCGTCGAACCAATCGTTCCGTCGACTTCATCCCATATACCCGACGTTGTTCTCCGCTGCGTCGTTAATGGCTGCTTTGACTTATTCCAGCTTTCCTCAAGAGGAGCCCCATCGAGCTCACCCTATTCCGGCAACGCTGCCTCGAGATGCTGCACATATGCAGTGGCGACATCAGTATGCTTCAGTCGCTCTAGTTCGTACCTCGGCGGTCGTCGGTACCAAACATTGTTGATGACGGATAGTTTTAGGCGCAGTTTAACCATCATCAGATAGTAATCAGAGTCAATGTTAGCACCACGATATGTCCTGATGTCGATAATGTCGGAGAAGTGCCGTGCATCAATCAAGACGGGGTCGATTTGTGATTCTGTCTGCAGTGGTGATCTCCAGGTGTACCGATACGGGAGGGTGTGTTGAAAGTAGGTGCTGCGAATTGCGATATTCTTGGAGGCGACGAAATCAATTAGTCGTGGGCCGTTTTTGTTCGACAGCCGCTGAGCGCTGAACTTCCCAATAATCGGTCTATACTCCTCCTCTTGGCCAACCTGAGCGTTCAAATCTCCTATGATGATTTTGACGTCGTGGCTTGGGCAGCTGTCGTACTCACGTTCCAGCTGTGCGTAGAATGCGTCCTTATCATCATCAGTGCTTCCGGAGTGTGGGCTATGGACGTTGATTATGCTGAAGTTGATCGGCAAACACCCGATCACGCGCCTTTGCATATCACCCATCACTATGAAAGCTGTTCCCAGCTCGTGTGTGTTGCTGAAGCTCTGGTAGATGGTATGATTACCTCTAAACGTTCGCACCATTGATCCCTTCCAACAAACCTCCAGATGAAGTAGAGAGATTTTCAGTTCCACCAACCGAGTTTCCAATCGCTAGTCCCTTTCGTCGCAGTGGTCTTTGCCGGTTGGTGCCGGTCCGTACTCTCTTGTTGATTGTTCGTTGCGTATGTTTTTTTAAAGGCTGGCTTGCAGGGCCTGACACCAAACCCCCTAAATTTTAGGAGGACCATTCTTCCCTATTTCAGGTGGACCATGGTGCACAGTTTCACTTAGAGTCCCTCGCTGGCACTCGGACGATGATCATTTTCCCCTAATATGGAGAACAGACGCTGTTGTGAGCCGATCCTGACATGGAGAACAGACGCCCAGTAAGATTTGCACCTCCAGAGAGGAGCAAATTCCCCTTCCCTGTCAGCATATGACCATACTTCCCACCGGGGTTGGTTACCCGATCTTCCCTAAGGTAGCTCGTATCCCGGCCAGCACCACGGGGAGGTAGGGATGGGAGTTTATTTTATTTTATCTATTTCACTTTGTCTTCAACTATGACTGTACAGACTGATTAAAACTTACATATCTAGTTGTCCTAATAACAAACATTTAAAATAAACTCTACTCACATTGAAATCAAAGCCTTCAACACCGTTTAGAAGCGCAAAACATCTCTCAAGCGGGTTGTTTTGTCCGAAGGTTGTACGATGGCGTGCAGTCCAAAACAGCAAACGCTGGCGGGAGCGGCGAGCAGGAACAAAAATATTCACCTGCTGTGAAAGATCCGGACAATCTAAACGGTTGCTGATTATGTCAAAGGCGAACATTGTTTGCAGAAATATACGTCGTTTTCGTAGAGACTCAAATCGTATTAGCTGGAGCCGGTTTTCGTACGGGGGCAACCTTATTGAATTGTTCCACGTTAGTCGTCGTAAAGCGAAACGGAGGAAGCAACGTTGAACTTTTTCAATTCTATTGATGTGCGTTTCTTGGTATGGTGCCCACACCATATTCTAGAATACTTCGAACAAGCGAACAGTACAGTACCTTCAGCGCGTACATGTCACGAAACTCGGATGCGTTGCGACGAATGAAGCTGAGTTCAGCGAAAGCCTTTGCGGTTGTCGTGGTAACATGCTCGTTGAAGAAGTTGCCGGGTAAGAGGCTAAGGATCGCGAGATGGAGTCTATTTTCGGGTTTCGTGGCCGTGCGGTTAGCGACGTCAATCGTCTAGACGCATGGCCTATGGAGCGTGGGTTCGATTCCCGCCCCGGTAAGGAAGGAACTTTTCGTCATCGAAAAATTCTCTGGGTGTTATGTGTCCTGTCTGTTGTCTAGGTGTTAGATGTTCAGTCTGTACGACCTATGGTCGAAAACGGTGTTCCTGTCTTTTTTTTTATTATTTTATTTCTTTAGGTACGCGAAGTATCAATGGTACGCTTTACCCAGCATTTGCCGTGCCTGTTGTTCTGAAAACAACTTCTCTCGAATTCCTGTTTATAGGAAAATTGATCGGTGGATAGCAGACGAAAAGAAGGATGCGATGCGTTGCTTACCCAGGATAAATCAGAGAGGCCCGCGTACCTCATGTTGGGGGTCTTACAGCCTTACTTATGAAACTCGGCATACCCCTGATGGCACCAATGAAAAAATTAGGCGATATAAGTCTTCATCCTTCAGGAAACAGATGATGGCTGCGTTGATGCTGATTGGTGTTTCGTAAGATTCCTTGGAGCTTGATATTTGGAGCAGCAACACAGGACTATATGAAGGTTTTGATTTTTAAGATTACGCTAATTTGTCCAAGCCTCAGTGGAACCTTTTATTTTACGTAGCTGTGGCATGGTGGAGGCCTTCCACTTCCAGTTGCAAGTACATCTTCCTAAAATTCTTATTATTCCTAGACCTACTCTACATGGTGTTGTTAGAATCAGTGACCCCTAATCCAGAAGCAGCTCTCATGTACTGATTGAAGGTCGGTAACAGAGTATCGATGAGGTTACGGCGGAGCTTGGACAGGGCTCGTAGCAAATCTACTCTGGTTTTATAACTGGTGGAAGTGTGGAAAGAAGGTTAGACCCTGATCGATAGGAACACCAAGCATAAGGCCACTTATGCCTATCAAGTAAATCATGAAATAAAAATATCTTCTATGCGCATGATAGCTTGTTACACGACTTAATTGCAACATTTTAATATTAACCTCACCAGTAAGGTGGCTCAAAATAGTATGGGAAAAACTTTTTTCAATTTTTTTTGATGGGCCGCCCTGTTATTCGGTTCTATTTGGACGGCACAACTTACGAAGAAAAACTATGATACTCAATCAGATCTTGAAGAATTTAATACAGAATGTTATGCAGGAAACCTCGAGAAGATTAGAGTTTGCCCGGCTAAGTTATTAGCATTTCTCTGAAGTGGGGTTTGAGCAAATTTATTTTCTTTTACCTTTGAAAAGAAATAAATTCACCTCTACAACACTCTACAACACGCTATTATCTTTGCCTAATAAACACTAATCTTCTCGCGGTTTTCAGCATAACATTCTGTGTTTAATTCTACAAGAACTGAATGAGTATCATTGTTCTTGATCATAAATTGTGCCGTCCAACTGCAAATTACTGTTTTGGGATGTTTCTGCATACATTTTTGCATATAAACTTCCAACGAGTTTAGCACCGCCCAAACGTTGACCGATTTAGCTGAAATTTTGTCCAGAGCATCAGGGCATCAAATAGAACCGAATAAGAGGACGGCCTATCAAAAAATTGAAAAAGTGTTTTTTGAGCCACCCTACTCACCAGCTGTCATTTGAGTATTGAGATTCTCACGTCCGAATGTGTGAGTGGCGATAAAAGGAAAACAAACACTCCTCCTAGATGGTGCTACTCAGCAAAGTTTGGGTAAAAATGAGTATATTTCCATATATGTTTTGACTCCTTCGCAACCATCGTGATGACTCGATCAATTTTAAGGTTATGAGCAGAAGGAAAACAAACATGCACTCAGAATTGAGGTTAAACAAGTATAGTTTACATTCAAATCATTTTAGTGATTTATCAGATTAAAACATAGCCTAGTATAAGAAGTATTTTATCAAACATTAAAATTTATACTAAGGCTGATTTGTGTTTAAAAATTTAGAAATGTATTATGTTTTTTTTTGAAAAATTTGAAGAGACATGTTTTCTCAGTTCAAACAAATTGAAGTGCTGCAGCGAATGGTGAATGATATAAAAAATAAAACGTAAGTTTATTGAAATTATTCTGTTGCGAACGATTTTTATTGAGTACCTAATTTAATTTTGCTGGTTCTTCCATAGGCCAAAGTTTTCACCGAACGAGTTGCGATAGAATATATTTATATAAGATAAAGGACGGAACATGAAATGGTCGTATTGCAGTAATTAAACTACGACGACTATGATTTTCACCGTGACCATGCAGCGCGGAGAGATTCAATAAGTGGCAAATTCGACCGAGAAATCCTGTAGGTGTCGGAACATATTAAACGAACGAAGGCAAAACCTTACCTGTTCTGGCAGAGGTTAAAGAAATCTTAGAATGTATCTCCCAAACAGGCAGCACTGGAGCCGGACCAGAACGGGAAAAACATCTATACGCGCTGTATTCAAGGAAGGTGGCTCCTGGTGAAAACGTTGACGACATGTGTCCCTACAAACCAAGGACATTGGGTACCCAGGTTTTGGAACGGTATCGTCACTTGCGACTAGTTAAAATTTTATGTGACTTATTAATTTATGTTCGTGTATCAATAAAATATAATTAAACTGAAATTTTATAAAAAGAAATGGAACATTTTTTTGTTTATTGTTTCTGACAGATCAAAACAAAACCAAAATCATTAAAACGACGTTATACTATTTTCATATACTGGAAAGTTATACTATGCGCTAATAAATTAAAGTTATACTATCTCAGTATTGTTCAAGTTTAAACTAATGCGGGGTCAACCAGGCGAATAGCCAGTTAGTATGACTTTTAACCTATTTAGCATTTATTTATTTCTGAGTGTGTATTTACACATGCCGAATAGCACATCAGTGTGCGAGCGTTAAACGTCACTCATCTCTATAGGACTTTTCTTAACTCTTCCATTCCATGATTCTTCTGTCAGACTAACAGATGCATCTTGGATCTTCTAATGGATCACGATCAAAACCGATTTTTTTTTTTCCGGGAGATGAGTAAAAAAATCCAAACTAACTTTATCGAGCTTTGTTTCTTAAATCGAATTGAACGCAACAGAAAGGTAGGGTAATGATGATCACAACTACATATTGATGATTAAAACGCTGCAATCAACTAAAAGATTGACGTTTAGGTCGAAAAACAACTGGAGCAAGATCAGGCAGATTTGATTTTCTCATTTTCGCCTTGCGCTCAGCTGTGTTTAATTATTAAAAAAAACCCTGATCAATCCACCTAGCGGTGATGGTGCCTTTCTCGTGCATTATAATAATATTGCTTTTTGCATTGAAACTTTTCGTTTCGTCACTGAAATCATTGACACTTGTCTTCAGCGACTGCTTCCGCGATAGAGAATTTGAGCATTTTATTCATTTATACATCATACATCAAAATGTGCATTTGACAATTAAATTTTCAGCTAAAAGCTCTATTTTTTTGACACCGGTGCACTCACACAACCAATCGACATCAGTTGTCAAAAAATCAGGAGTACCAACTTGACGACTATCTCCTTGTCGCCGAGTCTGGCGCTGAGTGCTCGGCGTGGAAACCCAAAGGTGGGAATGAAATTTTGGGGCTTATGCGCAATAGTATTCTGTCCATTACTCTGGAGCCCATGGTCTGATCTGGCCAATTTTCAATAGGAAACAATGCCAGAGTATCCTGCGTCGAATGCAACTAAATCGGTTAAGGATAAGTGCCTGAAAAATGAGTGACATTTTTTTACTCAATTTTTCTATAAAAAAAGTTGTATTTTGGCCATAACCTCCGAGCCCATAGTCCGATCTGACCAATTTTCAATAGGAAATAATGGTAAAGTATCCTGCGTCGAATGCAACTTGTTGCGAGTAAATCGGTTAAGGATAAGTGCCTGAAAAATGAGTGACATTTTTTTGGGTGGGTGCGCACAGACACACACACATACACACATACACACACATACACACATACATACACACACACACATACACACACACAGACATGGGGGCAGCAGGGACTTTGTGCAAGGGCTTGACGACCCCTCCCCATGGCCACTGCGAGTTAGACCGGGACCATCGTCCCTAACCCCTAATCCCAAGGCGTCAAGCGACCCGTGCCGAGGGGATGCATGGCCAGGGGGGTGAAATAATGAGCTAGACCTTTAACGGAGCCTGTGGGGTACCTGGGCACCCTCCACAGTAATTGTCCCTTACCGCGTCATGCTGGGCTCTGGCGTGGTGGACCTCTTTTCCCGAGCAACTCGTGGGACCAAAATGGAAAACCAAGTCAATTCTTCAATTAGTGGTAGTAGTGTAGGCGACAACCCCTTCGCAAGAGGTGGGTTGTTCAGGTCTCCGCCTAGGAGGCCAGAGGCAATAGTCGGCAGCTCAGTGCGCAGCGCCAGCGTGGGTCACTCAACCTTCCTCTCGGCTAGAAAAACGCCGGTAGGGGTTATTGACGGCCCATGGCTTGTGGAGGCGATGAACCGCAAACGCGATGGGCTTTCGGCCTTCGAGGTGGCGACGGAACAGCTGGACGCCATCATCGACTTTGCGTCATCGAAGCATAATATCAGCAAGGACCTCAAGATGAGCTTGCAGAAACTTCGAAAGTCGATGCTGGACGCCAAGCTGGAGAGGGCGGTCGGGACGGCCAAGTGTAAACCCGTGAAATCGGTGGAATCGAGGTCTACCCAGACTGAGGCCCAAGGATTCGCAGACTCGGGCAAGGTCGAATCGACCGAAGGCGTGCCAGCGAAGACGGTGGTGCCAAAGTCTACCCAGACTGAGGCTCAAGTATTTGCGGGTACGTCGGGGGTGACTGTTCCAACGGAGCAGACACAAAAACGGGGGAGACAGTCTCCAGGGGATAAGCTCTCTGGGGGCCGCTCCAAAACGCGGAGGGTTACTACCCCGAACAAGGGTAGTGGGGCTGGGAAGCTGAACCCCGGCCAGGTACCTCCAGAACCGGGGGAGGAAGGACCTGGAAAGGTCCGTCCACTCAGGAAAGACGGTGGCAAGGGGTTACGGCAGGCTGAAAGTTCTCAGCCGCACCAGACCAGGGAAATAGAGGGGGATGACGCCTCCTGGACCCTGGTCAAGAACAAGAGGAAACCGAAGACGTCAAGGGCCGAAAAGAAGGCCCAGGCGAATGAGGGTAGCAAGAAGTCTAGGGTAGCCGCCAATCACTCCAGGGGCGATGCCCTAGTCATCACGGCGGACAAGGCTAAGTACTCGGATGTCTTGAAGGCGATGAGGAGTGACGTCAAGCTCGGTGAACTCGGCGCCGACGTACGTCGAATAAGACGTACCCGGATGGGCGAGATGATCCTCGAGCTGAAGCGGGGCGTCTCGCAAAAAGGGCGCCGCCTACAAGAAGTTGGCGGAGGAAGTCCTAGGCGAGACGGTCAAGGTGAGGGCACTCACGACGGAGGTGAATCTAAGGGTTAAAGACCTGGACGAGATCACCGAAGTCGAAGAGCTCGTCACGGCACTGCGGCGACAGTGTGAAGTGGAGACGCCCACCGCAGCCGTTCGGCTACGGAAAGGTCCGGCAGGGACGCAGGTAGCATTGGTTCGGCTATCTGCAGCGGACGCCTCCAAGGTAGTCAAGTTAGGGAGCGTCAAAGTGGGATGGTCGGTATGCTCCGTGCGCATATACGAGCAACCCGAAGTTTGCTTCAAGTGCCTGGAACCGGGGCACAAGCAATGGGACTGCAAAGGCCCTGACAGAAGCAATCTCTGCCGACGCTGCGGATTAGAGGGACATAAGGCACAATGCTGCACGAACCCTCCCAATTGTTTGATTTGTTCCAGCAAAGCTGTGAACAGCAAGCACCCCATGGGGGGTTCGATGTGCCCGGCGTTTAAGCGTGCTGCAAAATCAAAATGCAGGTAACGCAGCTGGCTTGCTCGGCCTCGCCCGAGTGTTTGGTGTGCGCAGGTTTAGAGGAAACGGCGGAACACGTGTTGTTCGTGTGCTCACGTTTTCGCGCAATGCGTGACCACATGCTTGCCACATGTGGTCTGGACACCACCCCGAACAACCTAGTTCGGAGGATGTGTAAAGATGAAGTTGGCTGGAACGCCGTTTTATCGGCTATCGCCCAAACCGTCTCGGAGCTACATAGAAGGTGGCGCGTGGACTCAAGGATGGCTAGTTCAGGCGCAAATAAGAGGTGGTCCAAGGGATCGGAGTCGGCTTCATGGGTCATACCGGTGGTCATGCTCTGTGGTCGAACTCGATCCTTTTACCGAACAAGTGGCCACGCGAAGAACAACATGGTATCGTCGCTTTCGCGGCGTTGGTCAACCGGGCGGGTTCCGAGCCCGAGGACGGAAAGGGGTCCTCGTCAAGGCTGGGGCAGGCGTAGGCACCGCGTCGGGAAGTCCCTCTGTGTGCTGGCGAATAGGCCCTATCGCAGAAAGGTCAATTTGGGGTGCACGCGGCATCATCATTCTTGATACCAGTCGTGCAGAGGGAAGCAGGCGCGAAGTCGACCCTGCCCACCTTCTGGAAAGCCGGCAACGCGCTGGCACGATACCATGGTGTTCTTCTAAACAAGCGAGCTACGATGTTCGGTGCTGCAAGGACACGCAGCTAACCTCGAGGGTGCGTTGTGCACTGGCCCCCTTTGAAGCATTACTTTCTTGTTGTACCGAAGGGACTATGGGCTTGGCGGCAATGGAAACGGTTTAGCGGGTCGGGAATGTAGTCCTGCCTCCCTCGGTGATCCCTAACCCCACACTTCCTGGTCAACCCAGGATGTCTGTTGAGCAGATTCCCCCTCCATTGTTTAGGAAGAAAAAAAAAACACACACACACAGACATCACCTCAATTCGTCGAGCTGAGTCGATTGGTATATAACACTAGACCCGGGCCTCCTATAAAAAGTTCATTTTTGGAGCGAACATATAGCCTTTACGTATACTTTGTATACGAGAAAGGTAAAAAGAAAAATAATTTAAATACAATAATAGGATGATTTCTAAGGAAAGCCAATGCGATCCTCGAAAATTTATCTAGAGTGTGGCGTCGCAAAAAAAATCTTAAATCTACATTCAGAGAGCCAAATTCAATAACAAACCCGAGCGATGTACGTTTTGATAGTAAGAAATCAATAAAATATTGCACGCAGTTGTGATTATCGTTGACGAGAGGTTACTCCCCCAAAAGTCTGTTAAAAAGGCTCAAGATAATTCACTTCCAGCCGAACAAACATTAGCTCTCAATTTTCCATCGCAAAGCAATACTTTCAAACTGCCTTCGGGTTGAGTAAACACTGTTTAACCGACAGTGTACCTCGTTCATACCATATTGCTGTCGCTGAAAAGCATCCGAAATCCAAACTTGATCTGAACTATTATCCTCAAGAACATAACATCGCAAGAGAAAAGGCACAGTACCATTTCCATTCCGCTTTGAAATTGGATTTCTGTCGGATAAACATAAATTTCCCGACATACGCTGCTGCGTCTCGTTTCAATTTTGCGCCACATGGTTGCCTGCGTTTCTGCAAAAGATCAGCGCCAAAAGTATTTGTAAACGACTCGAAATATTTACATCTAATTGGGATATGGTTAACATATTTAGATGGGCGGCGCTGCTGCACAGACCCATCCATGATACCATCAGGAAATTACTGCGAGTCGAATTCCTTCGGAAAGGGTGAATTATCCTTTCACCATTCTGTCCTTCCTTGCCCGGCTCGGTAATTGCAAAAGGCAGTGACTGTCTGTGGCGACAGTGATGATGCGCTCGTTAAGACTGTGGTTTACGAACAACGATGATGTTGGGCTGTTGTCAACATAGTGCAGATCCCGGCTTGATGCCACACTTCGGGATGGCTAGACAGACGCACATTTACTACCGATTGGTAAACAACGATAGGTACGGTAAGTGGGGCACACAGTTCTGCTGAGACGGCTGAAGACACGAAGACCGCATTTATATCGGTGCCTTGTGCAGAAGAAGGATTCTGTGAGTGGTAGATTAGCAGATTGTGGTGCTTATTTGGTTTCAAATGAAGCACTTATTGTTGTAACGGCCGTTGATGTGGTTTTGTTTGGTAACTGGGGATTAGTCTGTTGAAATGGTGTACACACAAGAAACTATGTGTGTTGTTATATAAACATGCAATTAAGCCTTCAATACAATCTACATGAATCGCTTTTTTCGCAACATTCGCATCCAATGATTTTTCAAAAGGAACTTCCTCATGAAACGTTTTATCGCTTGAGCTTGTTTTTCCTCTTGCAAATATTTGTAATTCAATTAACCTTTCCCGTTAAAAATGTTATCTCGGTTATATTGTCTCAGTTATTTCTTATTTAAGGTTAACTTTCCCAATGAACCCATATTGTTTGAAGCCCCTGCCTATTGGTGCTTTGATGTTGTATTAAGAAGAAGAAGCAGAAAGATGATATTTAAAAATATTCGCATGAGTTAACATATGTAGATTTTTTTAAACTCTTCCCAACATTTCTAGAGGCAATTTAATTGAAAACGCTACCGGGTTGTACTTTTCTTAAAGTGTGTATTATGTGTGATATCACAAAATAAAATTTTCAATCGAAATATTATGTCTATTATGCAGTAGAAGAAAAGTCCAACCCTGTACTGCTCACCATTTTTAATTAAATTTGTTCTAAAATGTATGAGCAGAGTTTCAAAAATTTCTGCGCATATTTTCCCGTGCGAATATTTTTAAATATTATCTTTCTGCTTCTTCTTCATGCTACATCAAAGCTGCAATTAAAAAAAATGAAAAAACAATTATTTAAAAAAGTGTTGCTGTATGAACCAGGTCAAAAAATTAGCCAGACGTTGGTGAAAAAATTTGGAATAATACAAAAATAAATTGCAGTACTTTATTGATTGTTTTCAATTTTTTTTTTAAAGTTGGACTTAAAGTTGGAAAAAATTAATCGTGCCAATAAAAAAATGATGGGAATGTACAATTGGCTCAATCAAGAAGTTGAAGACAGCTTTCTAGACCTATTTTTGTACATATATCCGAAACAGGGTACGATAGGAATATGAGTGAAAATATTCTCTAGACCTTAATTCTAATTTGAAATAGATCCAATGAATGAAATGGACTGGATACGATAAATTATTCAACTCGACAGTTGTGATTCGGTTCGAAGACGGTGCCATTTAACTTTTTTTTTGCTAAATATGTCATCTCAATATTGTTTTATTAAATTTTTCATTTCTTGCCTCACGGACAAAGTCAATGACAAGAGATTCAACGCTGGGATTTTATTGCCAACAGCAATATTACACCACTCTGTTTCCATTCCAGTTGAAGTTGGAGAAAACTCGCTTTTGTTTTCCTAAGGATTCAAATTAGCATTCCTCTGTGAAGCCACATCGGAAGTTTCCGTCTTGTGTGGCTGTGAAACCTGTTTTGTTCGTCTTTTTTTGCTTCTTTCTCCTTCAGTGACAGCACGAATTGAACCACATTCAAAAGTCCTACTGCAGTTGGTTGTGTACCGAGCCAAAGCAAACCACATATTGTAGGAGTATCACAAAGGGGTAAAAGCGATGTAGAAAAGATAAAAAAAAATCCTTCCTGGACAGGAAGTCGAACAGATTGTTCCGCACGTGCTCCGTTAGCTCAGTAAACGCAGAATGCACCAGCACATGGCTGGCTTCCCTGATCTAATAATGAAAAATCCAAGGATCGTAAAAAGCACCACACATACACAACAGACTTCCGCTCAAATCGTGCGGAATAATCGAAGCGCGTTCCCGGGACCATCACGGGATGAAGGCGACGATTGAAAATAAAGCATGACCGAGACAGTAAAAAAAGCATTAAACGTCGTTTAAGAAACATTACTTTTTTGTCATAAATTGTTCGTCCCCGTTGGCGAAGGAAGTGCTTTATGCATGAGGGATATGGTTGACGGTGTACGAAGTAAAAAGTGGAACATGAAAGGAAGACGCACACGTATCGTATATGGGTTCATCCATCACACTTGGGCTGCCACAAAATCACCTGCTGTCGCCTGTGCTGAGATTGAATTTTGTGCTCCACGGCGGATGCTGAAATCCTGTCGTTTGATTGGAAACGGAGGTATGACAGATGACTTAATCAGTCTGGCTTGAGAGGCGCCTCACCGACGATGTAGTAATTGTGATGCCATCAAGTTAAGAGTTGAGCGTATCTTACATTTAAGGTCTATCATATCGAATGGTCTTTTGAATATAGAATGTTTTTCCACGTCAGCATGGCTACAAGGGCAACAAGGTTGAAGTTGTCCCTTGGTCTCTGTAGGAAAAGCAACGGATTCTAGATGAACCGTAGTCTAAATCTCAGAATCGACGAGTGGGTGAGTAAGAGTGAGTGAGTAAGAGTAAGTAACAAACTAATGGCACATGATATTGATCACTTCTTACAAATAGCACAACTTGATCTCCTCATGATATTTCAGTGCAAATTATTGATATTGTCGTCTGATCTTTTATCTTTTATATCAATCATGTCCATATCTCATTTTGCTATCTTATCAACATTTGATATTATTGAGCTATTTTCGTCTACTCGGGAACTGTAATTTTTGTTGATTTAGCTTTGCTGCATGCGTGAAATATTAAAAATGACGGTTGTGCGTTGCTTCCGTATCGAGTGGTGTGCCCCCGAAAACGAGAGCACTTTGAAACTTGGATCCGTGAGGAGTGACCTTAAAGAAGGCAATACAGTCGCCTCTCCACATCTCGATATTGAAGGGGCCATCGAGATAGGGAGAGATCGATGGATGGAAGGAAAACTGAAATGGGTACTAGATTAAAAAAACAAACTTGTGGCTATGAAAAACGACAACAAAACAAATGCCATTTCTTATTGTTGATGTGTTTGTTATTGCCCAAAGATGGTTTAGTAGTCTACAAATTTTTATTTTCACATTTCGACATAAGGAAAGTGAATCCTGAACAAAATATGATCAGAACCTTGATCAGAACACATCGAGATAGGGAGATATCGAGATAGGGAAGCTATTGAGATGTAGAAACTCAAAATGTATGTAGATTGAAGGGACTGAGGAAACTATCGACATAGGGAGAGATATCGAGATATAGAACATCGGGATGTAGAAAGTCGAATGTATTTCCTGTTGTTTTTTTATGGAGAGTTTGACTGTGATATATGTAATTTTTGTTGGTATATTCGGCTGAGCAGTCTAGAACTCTGTCAGAAAGATGATTTTATTTTCGTCCCTACGTTTCGGCACTGATTAGTAACATCTTCATGACGAACGAAACTCATGAATTATCCCCTGAAGATGGTACTAATCAGTGCCAAAACGTAGGGACGAACATAAAATCATCGTTCTGACAGAGTTCTAGACTATACAGCCGAATATACCAACAAAAATTACAGTTATCACAGTCAAACTCTCCATTTAAAAATAAACAGTGGAGCTTCCCAGTTGATATCCCGAAAACATCCCGTTGAAGTTCCACATAATTTTTCGTGAAAATACTAAATTAATGATTTCGTGTGTGTTACTTCTACGTGAAGTTAAACGATTTACAATGATATGGAGATGCTAATATCATCTTCCAAACTTGGACTGGCTCCACTGGCCAGTGGAGATATATCAGCTTCCACACTGATATTTCCCTTCATACGGGAGCATGAAGAATGGAAGGTCGATATGTGCCATCACAAATATTGCCTGCTCGCTTTCAAATCGACTTCTATAAAAACATTCTTCATGCCTGCCGTATCCTAACGGAACTATCAATTCTATACTTTCGCCTCTAATGCTATCATGAACATGTACGTCCAAGTTTGGAAGATGATATTAGCATTTCCATATCATTGTGAAAATACTATTTTTCAAAATAGCAATGATTTCCCTAAATTTCCATACAATTTTTCGTTGAGATTTTAAAAAGCTCTGCATGAATACTAGGGTAACCGTACCCTTAGTGGAGGTAGCACCAATAGTGGAGGTAGTGGGGTTTTAATGAGATTTATCATATTTATATAGTTTACGATGGTTTTAGTTGATGCGTCGTGCTTTAAATATCATGTTAAATGCAACTTATCTTAAGATTTCGCTTGAAAAACTATTAAAAACAATGATTTTCCTTAACAAAATTTACTCCCTTGCACCTATAGTGGTGCAACTGTACCAATAGTGGCGAGTCTCATAAGAAACTATTGGGAACCAGGGAACCAAAATTAATTTTTACCGCCATTAAAGGAACAGTGTACCCATAGTGGTGCAAGCAATATTTGGAAATTGTTGATGTTAAATGACATCTATCTCATTTTTGGTAGCAAATTTATTAGTTTATCTATTGACTAAGATATTAAAGCAGTAAATTTCCCATAACTATCAATTTTTAAAAAATATTTTCTTTTGTGGATCTACTAATACCTCCACTATTGGTACCGTTACCCTGATAAGAACATTCATAGAAAATTCCGAAGAATTTCCCGTTCAAATCCAAAAAATCCCGAGGAAATTCCAAAGAACTTCCTATGATAATTTGAAAAAAAAAATATCCGTTTGAATTTCGAATAACTTGTATAACGAAAAGTTTTTCGGAAATTCCATAGAAAACTTTTAAAAGGTTCCATACTTTTAAAAATTTTCTATGGAATTTCCGAAAAACTTTTCGTGAAAATTCCGAAGAATTTCTCGTTAAAATTTAAAAATTACTCAATAAATCAAATTTTTGAAAGGGGAATTGCATACGAAAGCTATTTGCCCTAGACTACTAGGCCGAAAGTTTTTTGTCTGCTATGTCATTTCCGAACAAACCGTTCGGTAGCACAGGAGATTTGGTCAAAAATGAAGTTTGACCAAAACAGAGCATAAAATAATCACCTTCACGAACCAATTTCGGACCGAATATTGACATACGTCGCATGACCAAGGAATGTAATTGTCGCTGAAAAATGCAAAAAACAAGCGACAAAAGAGAATAACGATAGGTAACTCTTTGTCCTCATCTGCAGAGGATAAAGACATTGTTGCGTTCCATTTTATTTGCAACAAACATGGAGAGGTAATTGTTGTGAACTTTTCAAACTGCGATAACTTGCTTATTTTAGAAGTAAAACGCAAATCATGTCAACAGATGGTTAAGTTTATGTCTAATCTATGATAACTGATACTAATTTAACCAAAAATATCATCGGAAACCGACTACTTCTCAAAATGCGTGGCAGGCGATAATTGTCCTATTCTGTTGCAGTTTGGGACAAACGCTTATTGCGAGTTGAGTTTGTCCCAACATTTACAAGAGAGGATAATGTCGTTGTCATTGGCAATGTTGTTATTTTACATTCCTTGCGCATGACTATTCAAAACATAGAATGACTTACTCAGTTTTCATCTTCACATATTCATTCATTTGATTGGTACTGAGAATGGTCACTGCGTTTAAAGCAAACATAATTGGCCTTGATTATGTTGACTTTTGGCACTAAAAATGTCCCTCAGTTTATCGTCGGGGTCAGATCTATGTGAGTAATTGTTGAAATCATCATTTAAGTGTTTAGTTTTACAGTAATCTAAATAAATACTCACTGACTGATATTTGATCGGAAATTGTCAATGTTCAGCCGAATATGAAGATGTACGAAGTGAGGGTGACAAAGAAGGCCGATGAGCTTCACCAAAAATATTCGATTATTTAAAGCTCTGGACCGAAATGTTCGTTTGACTGAAAGATGAATTTGGCCAGAAATGTTATAGGGCTGAAAGTGTCGTTCGGCTAGACTGCTCACTTTTCCGATAGAATCGTTTGGCCAATTTGGTAATCTGGCCGAAATTGTCGTTTGACAGAATGGCTTTTGGCCATTTGGCTCAAAATGTCATTTAGCGGGATGGGTCAAATGGCCCATTCTACAATGTAAGCATTACGGCCAGACGGCACTTTCATTTGACAAATGAGCATAAGGCTGAAAATGTTGATTGGTCGAATAGAGATGTGCGCCGCCGCCGCCGACAGTTTTTAGCACACCGCCGCCGACGACATTTTTACATCGGCGTGCCTCCGTTTGAAAAATGTCACGCCGCTGATCTATATTTTTCCACGCCAATTTAAATTTGAAGAAGGACGTAGAGTTTTCCGTGAATATTTTAAATTTCTGTAGAATTAACCAAATGAGAGAATTTTTCGTGATAAAACCTTTGATTTCACTGAAGATTACCGTTGAAATTTCAAAAATTTCTCCATATAAACTAAAAATAACTTCGAGTGGGAATTCAGAAGAATTTCTCGCTGAAATAGAATTTTTGATACTAAAATGGTCGTTTGCAGAAGGTAATTTGGCAGGAAGCCTTATGGCCGAAAGTTATTAGGCCGAATATGTAGTTTGACCGAGCATTTTTTTTTTGTTGGGGCGTAGAACCACTGCGTCCATTGAGTTGAACTTTTGTGGTATACCCCTGATTACTCTTAACTATTCGCATCTTCTAGGTTGATCACCATACCGGTTAAATATACTACAACCTAAGACGCGTATTTGCCCAGTCCGGTATAATTGAGTTAATAAAACCCACTACCTTTCCAGGATTTGCAGTCCAAATATCTCCTGGTTGCATAAAGCCACTATTTAGAAATTTAGATCTACCCTTGTACAATGCATCACAACTGCAAAGCAGATGTTCCGAGGTTTCACGTTCCATGTTACAGAAACGACAGATATCATTCTGAATCTGACCAATATTTTTCAAGTGATATCTGCTCGGGCAGTGTCCGGTTATTAGGCCAGTGAAGGTGCAGAGAGCTCTCTTGCTGAGCTCTAAGAGCTTTTCGGTTACTTTAACATTGGGAATTATAAATCTCTTTGATTGAGCACACTTTTCGGCAACCAACCAATTGGTCATCAACCTTTGTGCTTCCCAGGATTTTAATTCCATATACAGTACAGTATGATATACCGCGGTTCTGGGCCAATAAACTGTGTATTTGAACCTCGTTTCGCAAGCTCGTCTGCCTTTTCATTACCTCCAATGTCACAGTGCCCTGGAACCCAGTACAGATTTACAGAGTTCTCTTGGCACACCTTCCGCAATGAAAGAATGCAGTCCCAGACAAGTTTTGACGTACATTTAAAGCTACTCAACGCTTTGAGTGCCGCTTGACTATCTGTGAAAATACAAATATTTGCATATCTATATTTCCTTTCTACACAGATATTGGCACATTTCACTATAGCAAAAATCTCCGCTTGGAACACTGTTGGATAGTTTCCCATTGTCACTGAGATCGCTATCCCAGGGCCGAAGATTCCTGCACCCGTTTTTGTTCCTATTTTTGAGCCATCTGTGTAGAATTTTATGGAACCGTCTCGAACAGTGGGACCTCCGACAACCCAAACCATACGTGATGGTTCATATATGTTGTAAGGAATGTCATAGTTCTCCACAGGTTTCATCCAGTCTCCATTCATATTCATCACTGGCCCATATTGAAAATTTTGTGAAATACTCAAGTGGCCCACTACATCGCCTGACTTGAATAAATTCAATCGTTTAAGTTTTTGCATATTCTTTTCCGCTTCTAACTGCACGAATTCATACAATGGAAGCAGATTAAGAATTGCATCTAAAGATACTTGACCGAGCATACTATTTGATCTAAGTTCATCTAGCCCAAAGCTATTTGGTCGAAAATGTCATTTGGTCGACGACCGTTTCCTTTTTTTTATATTTTCCCATGAAACTTTCAAAGAATTTCTTATAAACAATACAAAGAACCGTTCGAAACTCAAAAAAAAAATCCTCTCGAAAAATGTTCCGTTGGAATACAAAACAGATTTCCGTGAAACTTTTAAAATTTCACTTATAAATTGATGAATTTTAGTGGAACAGGTTGTCATCTGTAAAAACCAAATTCCCTGATTTTTCCAGATTTTTTCAAGTGCTCTACTATAGAGCCTCTACATTTATTTTCATGTAAATAAAAACGTGCTATCTATACACAGATTTTTGCATCAAAATAATAAATTCAAACAAGTAAATATTGCGAAACACGTTTTTCAAAAGAATTTATTGGTAGTATCACAACATTTTTCCTCCTCTTCTTTTTCTTCTTATTGGCAACATTACATCTCCTACTAGGAAATTGCTGCCTCGCAGCACTTCCTTAAGCACTTATTAACTCCGAGGTTGAAATTTTTGCATTCATCTATCATGAGGCTAACACGATGATACATTCATGTGCCCAGGAAAGTCGAAAACAATTTCCAACCCGAAACTGCCTGCATGGTCTTGCTTTATAGCACTGACTCGTAAATTACTTAAAAAATCTTTAGGAAATGCCTCCAATAATTCTATCTCAAGTTCAACCAGAATTTGCATCAATCATTCAATCAAAATTTTCTTTAGGTATTCCTTCGAAAATTTCTCCAGGAAATGAAATAGGAAATTCTCTCAAGGGTATTCTATGAATTGCTTCGTAATTTCCCTCAGGAATTCCTTCGGAACTTCCTCCAGAATTTTATTGAGAAATTCCCTTAGCTCCTCCTTCGTAAAGTACTTTGGAGATTTCTTCAGATATTCTTTTAAAATTTCATAAAAAATTCGACGATTTTAATTCGGTAATTTCTTTCAGGGAACTTTAGTAAACTTCTTAAAGAATTGTTCTGGATTTTTTTTTTGAGACTTTCTCCGGGAATTCCTTCAGAACTTCGTACGAATATTCCTTCAGAAAATCATTTGACGATTCCTTCGTACATTGTTTAACGAGTTTCTTTAGAATCTTCCTCGAAGTGTTTCGAAGAATTTCTTTAGAAATTCGTTGGGAAATACAGTTGATACAAAAGTATAAAACTGCTAAGGGGGCATCCCCAAAGTACGTCATGCTTTTAGAGGTGAGGAGCGGGGAGGGGGTCTTCAGAGCAGCGTGACGATCCATACAAAAAATTGGAGGTTTGTTACAAAAAGCGTGATGAAGGGGAGGGGGGTTGAAAATCGTTAATTTTTGCGTGACGTACTGTATCTTCCCTAATGTCGCTCCAGTTTGTGTGACCAACATCTAGTGTGCTCAATCCTTGAGGAATTGTTCCGGATATTCCTACAAAAATTGCTGAGATTCCTTTATGAATTTCTTTGGAATAAATTCCTTCAGGAATTTCTTGGGAAATTATTTCTGGAATTCTTTGAGGAGATTATTTCCGATATTTGTTCTGGAAATTACTCCAGTAACTTCTCCGGAGAATTTTTCGGACATTTCTAGAGAGTATCTCTTAGCATCTCTTCTACAAATCCTTCGGGATTTTCATAGTAATTAATTTTGAAAGTCCATCGGGAATCTATTCATAAATTCATTTTGGAATCTTTCTGAGAGATTCTTTGAAAACTCATTTAGGAATTCGTTCGAGAATACCTTTAGAAATTCCTTTAAAAATTCCTCTTGGTATTCCTTTGGAAAATCCATTCCGAGTTCCATCGAATAGTCCTTTAACAAAAATCCTTCTCAATTTTCAAAAACCCTGATTAATCCACCTAGCGGTGATGGTGCCTTTCTCGTGCATTATAAAAATAGTATTTTGGCCATTACTTTTGAGCCCATAGTCCGATCTGGCCAATTTTCAATAGGAAACAATGGGAGAGTATTCTGCGTCGAGTGCAACATGTTGCGAGTAAATCGGTTAAGGATAAGTTCCTGAAAAATGAGTGATATTTTTTTACTCAGTTTTAATAAAAAAAGTGGTATTTTGGCCATAACTTCCGAGCCCATAGTCCGATCTGACCAATTTTCAATAGGAAACAATGGTAGAGTATCCTGCGTCGAATGCAACTTGTTGCGAGTAAATCGGTTAAGGATAAGTACCTGAAAAATGAGTGACATTTTTTTTACTCATTTTTTCTATAAAAAAGTGGAATTTTGGCCATAACTTCCGATCCCATAGTCCGATCTGACCAATTTTCAATAGGAAACAATGATAAAGTATCCTGCGTCGAGTGCAACATGTTGCGAGTAAATCGGTTAAGGATAAATGCCTGAAAAATGAGTGACATTTTTTTTACTTATTTTTTTAATAAAAAAGTGGTATTTTAGCCATAACTTCCGAGCCCATAGTCCGATCTGACCAATTTTCAATAGGAAATAATGGTAGAGTATCCTGCGTCGAATGCAACTCGTTGCGAGTAAATCGGTTAAGGATAAGTACCTGAAAAATGAGTGACATTTTTTTTTGGGTGGGGTGCGCACAGACACACACATACACACACACACACACACACACACACACACACACACACACACACACACACACACACACACACACACATACACACAGACATCACCTCAATTCGTCGAGCTGAGTCGATCGGTATATAACACTATGGGTCTCCGGGCCTTCTATAAAAAGTTTGTTTTTGAAGCGATCATATAGCCTTTACCGTATACTTAGTATACGAGAAAGGCAAAAAGTGGTATTTTGGCCATAACTTCCGATCCCATAGTCCGATCTGACCAATTTTCAATAGGAAACAATGGTAGAGTATCCTGCGTCGAGTGCAACATGTTGCGAGTAAATCGGTTAAGGATAAGTGCCTGAAAAATGAGTGACATTTTTTTACTTCTTTTTTTATAAAAAAAAGTGGTATTTTGGCCATAACCTCCGAGCCCATAGTCCGATCTGACCAATTTTCAATAGGAAACAATGGTAGAGTATCCTGTGTCGAATGCAACTTGTTGCGAGTAAATCGGTTAAGGACAAGTACCTGAAAAATGAGTGACATTTTTTTTTGGGTGGGGTGCGCACAGACACACACACATACACACACACACACACACACATACACACAGACATCACCTCAATTCGTCGAGCTGAGTCGATCGGTATATAACACTATAGGTCTCCGGGCCTTCTATAAAAAGTTTGTTTTAGGAGCGATCATATAGCCTTTACCGTATACTTAGTATACGAGAAAGGCAAAAAATGCTTTCGACTGTTGTGCTTAATTTTGTTTGACTATTATCGGCTCTTTCAGCCTTTTAAAGCAACTGGTGGAATTAAATGGACAGTACTTAATTCGTCTTAGACGGTTCTTTTAAAGCAGCTAAAACGTTATTGCATTCATTTTCCGACGTTTTGGTGTATATTTCACCTTCTCCAGGGATTTAGAGGCTCCGTTTTGTTGTGTAACACACACAGACAGGACACACACATACACAACAAAACGTAGCCTCTAAATCCCTGAAGAAGGTGAAATATACACCGAAACGTCGGAAAATAGATGCAATAACGTTTTAGCTGCTTAATAAGACTGAAAGAGCCGATAATAGTCAAACAAAAAATCACAATTTCCTTTAGATTTTTTTTCAAAAAATTTCTTCCGTTTCCCTTACGGAAATTCCCCCTGTATTACCTTTAGAAATTGCTACATGATATTTTTCTCATCTAGAAAATTCCCCAAGAAATAATTTAGAAAATTACGCTAATAATTCTTATAAACAAGCCTTGAGTGATTCCTTTGGAAAAACACCCAAAAATTCCTTTCAAAATAGATCCAGACATTTCTCAAAAAGTTCTTTCAGGAATTACCTTGAAATCCCTAATAATTTTGTGTTTTTTAATACATTCCTGAAGAAGTTCCGAGGGCATTCTCAAAAGAGTTTACAAAGCAATTCCAAAGCAGCTTTCAGTAGGAATTGCTGCGGGAGTTATCCAGGATTTCCTTTGAAGCAGGTAACATTTTTATTTAGGCCATAGATCTGAACTACGATCCATACGTGTTCAATTATTAAATTGTTTGATTTTTCCCTGATTGTGTGAGATATTCTCTGATAATTCCAGGATATTTCCAGGTTTTCCAGGTATGTAGTAGTCACCCTGCACTGAGAAAATTCTTCATATTGAATATATTTGTAGCACACATTTTTTTTTGCAATTTGGGGACCCAAATATATGTAATTTGTATCCACACATAAATCTAATATCTGCATATTGCATTATTACATACATTTTTTTTTCTCTTAAAGAAACTTTTTTCTAAAACGTCAACAATGCTTTAGGTGGGGATGATGCATAACGCACTACTGAAGAAAGCCAATTGTAAAACTTATTCAAGGCAATTCCTTGCTTTGTACTGTGTGTGCATAAACAGTTATAACTGTGCCAACTACCTGATATTATTACACAATTATTCATAAATAGGTACAATTATTGGATGCTTGTTTTTAACTCTGCCTGCATTGAAGTTTCATGATTGGTACGTGCGTTTGATTCCACTCCTCTCTATATCGATCAGCTGTTGTGAATCCTCTCAAAACTCTCACGTGTTTCAACTTTCCGAGTTGAAAGAATATTTTTTCGGTATCATTTTACAGATCAAAATACTTTTTGCAAGCAATAATAAATCTAAATTATGATGAAGGTATTTGTCAAGTAATTTGACTTGAAATTATTCACATGAAATGACGTTGAAAGTTTATTTAATGAAACATACAATCCATTGTATCTTTCCATTATCAAATGAGAAAATGTTTGTAGGATTCGTGCGAAAAATGATAAAACTAGGCTAGGTGTACCAGTTGTGGCTATAGCACCAGTTGGCGCACTAGTGCTTTTTATGCCAAATCACCAATCAAATCACCGCAAACCAAGTTCATATGACACGATAACACCTTTGATTTCCTCCAAAATAAGCAAAGCATAATTGTAAAAATTGATTTTGCTTAATTTTTAACGTCCTTTGCACCAGTTGTGGCACTAGTGGTCCCAATTTGGCCAGTCCCATAAGAAAACAATGGGATTTGCCAAATAAGGAACCAAAATTAAGAATAGTGCCACAACTGGTGCATGTGTTCTTATTATGGATTAATTAATTTTGAGGATAATAACAAATTTTATTGTGGTTTTCACAGCTGTTCTAAGGAGCAGGAAGTAAAACCTTTCGTTTGATATATAAAGTCCACCCGCATGCCTTTCACTTATTTTTAAAAAAATAGTTGTTCTTATGTATGGCGACAATTGGTACACCGACCCTAAATATTCTTACACTAATTGAATCATTTATTTGCAAAATTATGAAGAAAATGGTGTATCGAACCCTAAAAGGTTGATGCTTCAATCATTTTTGCTTGAATCGTGTTTGGAAGCCGTAAGGTAGGCAATTATTTTTGGTATGTTCTGCGAATGAAAGCGATTATATCGTGATTCGAAAAAAGCATCATGAGGGCCCATTTACAAACTACATGACGTTTTAGATTGTGGGAAAGTACTTGTCTGAGCGTTAAGGACTTTATAAATTTCAGAACCCTACCATACATGAAGCATTACTAGAGGCTTGGTGTGGGTTGAGTTTAGCGTTATGCAATTTGCGAATGAAACTTGACCGCTAAGTGGATTAACCTGTTTTTACATTTGATTTTAGAGTTTCACCTACAGTGGGGAAAGTTCGTTTAAACGCACCGCCGTTTTTGCATGAAAAACTCCAAAAGTGGATCTTAGAAAAGTAACTATATCATAGCTAATGCAGTTTAATGATTGTAATCATATCAACACGGAAGGTTTGTTTCATATATCTGCAAAAAAATCAAAAAATGTTCTCAGAGTGCAGAAATTCGTTTAAACGCACACACACATCAAATTACGTAAAGCGTTCATGTATTGGTGTTATCTGTGGCACCTGTCATTTTGTTGAAGTCGATGATTTTGTAAGCAAAAACAAAGCGGTGTACGCGGATTAAATCAGTGGTTCGAGAAAATGGCGAAAGGAAAGTACCTGAGCAAGACCGAGCAAGCATTGGTTTGCGAACTTAACAGTCTCGGTCACAGTAACCGTGAAATTGCAAGGAGAATTCACAGATCGGAAGTAGTGATCAGGAATATGTTGAAGAAAGGCAAGATGTATGGAATTAAAAAGAAAACCCAAAGGAAATTTTAAGATAACCAATCGTGACAAGAATCGAATCGTGCAGCTGGGAGAGACTGGCCAATATTCTGCAGCCGAAATCAAACAAGAACTGGATGTACTAATAACAAACAAACGTGTTGCACAAATATTGCGTGGAAGTGGTCACTTGAAATACACCAAAAAGGCGAAAAAGCCAAATCTCACCCCAGCTCATATCCAAGCAAGATTGAGTTTTGCCAGAAAGTACATGTCATGGACGAAGGAATGGGATAATGTAATATTCTCCGATGAGAAAAAGTTTAATTTAGATGGCCCTGATTGTTGCGCATATTACTGGCACGATTTGCGGAAGGATCCTCAGGTGAAACTCAGCCGAAACTTCGGAGGCGGAACTCTGATGGTTTGGGCCGCCTTTACGCGAAACGGAAAGACCCCTATCGCTACCATATCAACCAGAATGAACTCGGAGAATTACATTGAACTGCTCGAAGATGTTCTGGTTCCCTTCATCGAAGATGTCATGGCTGAAGATTTCATATTTCAGCAAGATAACGCAGCTATTCATGTCAGCAAGAAAACAATGCAATGGTTTTCCGAACGAGACATCGAAGTTTTGCCATGGCCTGCGCGCAGTCCAGATCTGAATCCTATTGAAAACTTGTGGTGTATCCTGGCACGACTCGTTTACAAGGGTGGAAGGCAATTTGGTACGGTTCGTGAGCTACTAGCTGCTGTAAGAGAAGCTTGGAGTTCAATTTCGTCCAAAACACTGGGAAACCGAACCGGATTTTTGAAACTATTCAGAAAAATGGCAAGCAAACTAAATATTAACAAACCTTAACTGTAATATTATCGACTGTAATTTGAATTTGAATAAAAATAGTCAAAGTGCGTTTAAACGAATTTTCCTTCAAAAAAATTGTTTTATTTTTTACTAGCGAAAAATACCCAGCTTTGCCTGGGTGTTTGTGTTGCAAATGTCACATACTGAACTATTTGCAGCACCGCACTCTAGATCAATTTCCGTGCTATTGCTTTGCTTTCCTAAACAGCTGACCCAAAATTGTATTCAAATGATTCTTTTTACATTTCCTCGTTAAGTTCACCAACTGTTTATACCTATATACAAACCTAGCGGACCCCAAAACGAATCGAATAGGGAAAAATCTTGCAAATCGGTCAACCCGTTCGCGAGTTAAATCGTCAGGAAGGAAATCTCAATTCATTTTTATTATATAGAAGATAATAGCCGTAAATAAACATTAACCTTAAATCAATACTAATGTAAAACGTGTCCCCAATATGAACCACATGTAACCACATTTAATCATTTTTTGTGTTTATTTTCCGTTAAACAATCAAATATGGCGCTGCGTTTAAACGAATTTTCCTCACTGTATACTAATGTGGTGCTACAAATCGAAAGCGCATGCCACCATTTGGCTACGAGTGCCCCCAGTATTGTCCAAAAAAGTTTTGGTTAATTATGTCGCTTTACTAATGGAAATTGTGAAATAAAAATGATAGCTGACATAGTGTGGTTGTTATCCATTCATCTGATGTGCGAAAGCAGGTATGTCCATTCAGAAAACTCTTTTATTGGGCAAAAGAAAAATTCTAGCACAGCCAGCCTGCACAAGTCAACAAAACATGGCTGCTAAAAAACCGAGTCAAAGTGATTTTTCACGCAAGATAATTGCTTTTAATAGTTTAAGAAGTGTATAAATCTATAGTTATGAAGCAGATATATGTTTGATACACTTTTCTAAAGAAGCAGTGATTAATATCTCCCTACAAATCGGCGTATTATCGCTAAAATATTGAATTATTTGCGTGGTGAGCCAATGTTACATCCAGGGCCAACATTACCGCCGGTTACCCTTAGTACTTTGAACTTCGCATGGAGAGTGGTTATGTGTGCTGCACTGATTATTATATTTTTGCCAATAAAAATGTGTGGAATTTTTGCAGTGTGTGGAAATTCCGGAAAATTCCCCGTGTGAATTCCGAAGATTCTCCCAAGGATATTCCAAAAAATGTTCAGTGTAAATTTTACAAAATACTAAAAAACAAAACAGGAACTTTCCGAGAATTTTCCAAACGATTTCCTGTACTAATTTTGGAACAATTTCTCGTAAAAAAATCTAAAAAGTTTCTCATTTTAATTCCGAATAGCTGTCCGCTGAAATTCCAAACAATTTTCCTTGGGAATTACAAAGAGCTTCAAAGTAGTTCCTGTGGAAAATTCGACAAGTATTTCCAATAATGAATATTTTGGAGAAAACCTGAAAGAATTTTCTGGAAAAAACACTCCCGTTGATGTCTTGAAAATATCCCGAAAAAATTAAAAGAAAATTCTTCGAGAACGTTATAAAAAAAATTGCCACGCCGATTCACGCCGCCGCCGCTGGTCAAAATGGCTTTTGGCGTGACCTCAAAAACGTCGCTGCCGCCGACCAAAATTCTAACAAACGCCGCCGCGACGGCGAAAAGCAAATGACATTTTCAGTCGTATGACCTATTTGTGCCAATGGCCCTTTCTGACAAGCGACACTTTTGGCTAAATGGAATTTTTGGTCAAACGATCATTTCGGTAAAACGATTTGTTAGTGAAGAAGGCCGGCTTTTTCGGTCGTATGTCACTTCCGGTCGAATGTTATTTTCGATCGAAACGGTGTTCGACTTAATATCCGTTTCGGGCAAATGTTTATTTCAACCAAATGGAATTCGGCTAGGTAGACGTTCAGCATAACGTGTTATTTCGACCTAATGAATTTCCTCCGAATGAATTCCAATCAAACATCCCTTCACATTTTTGAAAATGTGTAAAATCCATGTAAAATCACACATGTAAAATCCCCAGACAATTTCCAATACAAAGGAAATCCGGAAAACAAAATTCTGTTGAAATTCCGATCAGTTTTTTGTGAACATTTGAATGTCTCACAAAGAAATTCTATAGAATTTTCAATGGTATACTTTGGGTTACTTTTCTTGGAAATTTTACACAATTTTCCGTTTTGAACAATTTTTCACAGATACTCCGAAAAACTTTCTGTGGAATTTCCGTAGATTTTTCCTTGGAATCTCCGAATGAAATTTAAAGACACGTTCTCGTGAAAACTTCAGAGAGTTTCCCGTGACAATTCATAAGTAAGAGTAAGCGTAAGAGTTCCTGAAATGATGAACTTTGTACCCACTTAAAAATCACTATAATAAAGAATAAAAAAACGTAAGGGTTCCCCGTAAAAATTCATGCAGATACCTACATATTAAAACAAATCTGCAGAGATTCTGAAAACTATCCGTCGAAAAACCCGAAGAATACTCATTGGAATTTCCAAATGACTTTGCGTGAAAATTCTAAAAAAAATCCCAAGAAACTTTGAAGAATAATCCACGGGAGCTTCAAATAAATCAATCCTTCGCGATCCTCCAGTTCTAGCATTTTCTAAATCCTTGATACTGAGAAACCACAAGCCATTTTACCTATTTCTGATGACCAGGGTGCAACGCTTTCCACAGTGTTACACGGGTTTGTTCTTACCAGACACATGCTTCAAAAGCGCATAGTGCGACAATTCCTAAACTTGGAGTGCTTTAGCTGCGTACCCGAGCAACTTTCTTGTTATAAACAAGTTCATATGGCTTATGTATGACCAAATCAAGTCGTAACTTGAGTTGCTACAATCATATCTGGTTGTATTGTACTACTTGGGTACCGAGTTCAAAGCGTTTTTTTGTTAGCCGTATAAATATCCATACAGAATGTGTTGCTTGCAGAATGTGTAGCTCAGATATTATGCAGAATTGTTAGATTTGCTTTTTGTGTAAACATGAGTTAGACAACTGCTAACCTGTCCAAGATAGTATTGGTCCTTGATTTTTTAAAGCTCTTTAATTTTCGTTTCAATACTGGAAATTATGTCCACCCTGATTTCTTTCTTTTCATATTTCAATTAAAAACCCAGATAAATCCACCTAGCGGTGACGATGCCTTTCTCGATTCAATAGTTTGGTTTCACCTTAGTATGATACACATCATAAATAATTTATTAATACATTACGGCTCTTGCAAACGCTGTACAGCGAATCAATCAACCATACTTATATGGTTCAACACACCATTTTCTTCATAACTTTTGAACGCATTGACCGATCGTGATTATATTCAATACTGATCAACTAGGCTAATGTTTTTTCGGTTTCCGTGTGCACACACACAGACACACGGACAGACAGCCATTTGTTCAGCTCGACGAGCTGAGTCGATTGGTATACAACATCATGGGTCTCCGAGACTTCTATAAAAATTCAATTTTGGAATGAAATGGTAGCCTTTCGGTACAACGTTGTTGTACGAGAAAGGCAAAAAGTTATTTTATTCCAATCCCAGTTTGATTGACTGCACGCAAGTGCCTACCTCTCTTTACCCTCAATACAGAATCGTGTCATTCGCTAACAGCTGTTGCTTCTTGAAACTTGGGATCTGAGTGAAGTTCACCACTCAATCTTTATTTATGGTCTGGTGTCGAACAACTTTGCCCACTGCATTCAACATGGCCCTGAATAAGATACTATTTAAGTCTTCGCAAACATACGCCCCGGCCGGTCGGTTTGGCATTGTCTGTGTCAAGTGCCTCCGTGAAGGTCCCTCCCCATTTTCACTCCTTCGAATCCCGGGGCAGGGTCGACAGGCAACGCTTAATGTGTTTTCTCCAACCGACAAGAAAACTACCAAACAATTAAGATTAAACTGTGTGTTATTTAACTTGCTAATAGAGAGACAGACGACTAGTTTTGCCTTGCGGCAGCACCCATGCGAAGGAGAGGAGATATGCAATACAGCAGCCTTTGTCACAACCACTTGAACTTGAAGAGTATCTTCCTTTCTGCATTTGCAGGATTGGATGCAGAGTAACCCTTAACTAGTGCTGTCGTTCATTGCGTTTCGGTGTTGTTGTTGTCGTCGTCTGTTGTGGTTACAGCCCCGGTTCAATGCCACGTAACCACAATTCAATACGGACCTATTCTCTTCCAAACCTGAATGCTGTTGGGCGAAGCTGTTGGCCCTTGAATGAATGTGAATTTGATTTAATTGGCTGCACATGTTGACAGTTTTTTTTACGTAAGTACAGACAACTTGTGTAATGTAAGCAACATAAGTTTTTTTTCCGACGTATCATTATTTCTCAACAGTGAGTCGGAAGTAGTGGCTGGTTTTCCATCCGACACTGCCAGCAACGGGCCACCAGACGCTGATTCTTATTCTATTGGGAAGTGACCAGACGTCCCACATTTTGCGGGACAGTTTCGCATTTTAACCATTTGTCCCGCGCTAAAAAGTGAAAAAAAATGAAATGCCGAAAAATAAATATGTAAACACTCTTGAAGAGCTAATTACATTACATAAAAACAATCATTATATTGGTTCGTGGCATGCGTTTTGTAAAATTATTTCATGGATAGAAACAGTAACGGATTAGACACAGGCTATGGATACGTGTTCCACGTATCCACGTACGAGCTCCATCGTCGTTGTCACCAGAGGCCGATAGCAACAGAAATTCGGGATCGGAAGTGGGGCTGGGTCGGCCGCACTCTACGTTGGGGCGGAAACGAAATCTGTAAACAAGCATTAGACTAGAACCCAGCGGGACATCGCAGCAGAGGCAGACTCAGAGGCTCATGGCGGCGAAGCCTCAATAAAGAAATAAAAGAAGTCGATCGAAATCTAACCTGGCAACAGGTTAAAGCGATAGCCAGGCAACGCACTGTGGTGGGATATCATGAAATCATGGCATTTATAAATAACTCCTTAGGGTTGCCACATAGAAGTTTGGTGTCTTCGACAAAGTTGTTGCATGATAAGTAGGCCTTCATATGGTAATAACAAAATAGTTCAGAACTCTCCCGCTAGGGCGGCGCTTCACCTAACTTTTTTATGAGCATGGCAGGACGATGGTGTCTTCGGCAAAGTTCAAGAATTAAGTTTTTTGAACAACTCTTGCGAAGGAACCTTCTTTGAAAAGGCTTTTGATTCTGAGATACAATGCCTTTATTGTAAAAAATGTGATTTTATTCCCAAAAGTTGTTTGTTTTTAGTTTAATTTTGTGACTATGAACAATATTTATTTTCGGATAAACTTTCTGTATCCCGGAGAGTAATATAAAAACCTTAAAAACGCCTTAAAAATTGTAAAATATTAAAAATATTTGGAAAAATCGGTTTACTTTCCCACTCCCTCCTCATCCCACCGAGATTTTATCTCGGATAGAATCTTTCGTTTGTAAAGAATGAAACGGAGGGGAATTTGGTTGCAGAAACTTTCCGTAACTCTCAAACGACCTACTTTTATTTGATCAACTGAATGATTATGAGCTCAATTTAACATACGCCACAAATTCCTTGGATGCAGTCCTACCATTTATAGTACCATGCAATAGAAATTTTATGGTAATATTTTTTTCTTAAATAATAGTTGTAAACATTTTAATATTTATTTAACGTTGGCATACGAACTGTTTTTGCTGAACCTAATATAAATACAAAATGTTTTGTATATCATCAAAGAACATAATTATCTTTGTTCACAACTAGGAGCTGTTTCACAATTTCTGGTGATGTTTTATGAGAGCCCAATTTCAACGATTTAGTTCTTGAAGATGAAATAGACTGACACCAGATGGTATTTCTGACGAATCTTATCAAATACACATTTTCTAATTTTTATGATTTGCACACTCCTCGAATTAGACATAGATTTACGGAAAACGTTAATTAATTTACGTTTTGATATGAACTAGTCAGAGCTTATTAAGAATATGGATAAAATCAAACCTTTTTGTTAGGAAATCCGTCCGGAGTGTACTAACTTTAACTTCAAGGGAACCAAATCTGTAGTGCCATTTAGTGATTTCTAAGCTTAATTCCAGACCACTATATTTTAAAATAATACTGTAAAATAATTAAAACGAAGCCCAGAAAGTTTATGTGCTCATTAAAATATGAATTTTACGGCCTACTTTGATTGAATAAGTGGCAGGTTTCCGTCAAACACATGCGGAACTCAATAAATATTATGGCACCGTGGCAGATTTACGGCAAATTTCTGCAACCGAATTCGCGTCCGTTACATTCTTTATAACCCAAAGATTCTATCCGAGATAAAATCTAAGCGGGAAGTGGTGGGAGTAGGAAAATAAATCGTTTTTTCATCATATTTTTGAATATTTTACAAAAAATAAGGCGTTCTCCAAGTTATTTCATGGTCAAATCGGCTCAGACACTACTATATACTACTCTCCGAGATACAGAAAAAATATGTGAAAATAAATATTCCACATACATACAACATTAATTGAAAATAATCAAATTTTGGAAATAAACTCTCATTTTTTACACAAAATGCATTGTATCTCCGAATCAAAAACCTTTTCAAAGATAGTTCCTTCACAAGAGTTGCTCATAATACTGAATTCTTGATTTTTGCTGAAGAAACCATCATTCTATCATGTTCATATAAAAAGTTAGCTGAAGCGCCGCCCTAGCGGTAGAGCTCCGAACTGTATTTTTATCACCATATGATGGCCTACTTATCATGCAACAACTTTGTAGAATACACCAAACTTCTATGAGGCAACCCTAAGGAGTTATTTATTAATGCCATGATTTCATGATATCCGACCACAGTGCAACGCTCAGGATGGAGATCTTTCAAGTCGGCCCTTTGCACCACCGGAGGTGTACAGGATCCATAAGTAAGTAAGAATGGATACGTGTGTAATTAACACAAGTAATTGACGATATCAACGATCTATTCTGTCCAACTCAAGTCCCCGCTACCTGAGAAATGCAAAAAGATGTTTAATGGAAATCCCACTGCAAGATCTATACAATTAGTGAAATGGAAGGTTTTAACAAAAGTTCTATAAGCAGAGTACCACCAAGTGTCAAAATTTAAATAGAGATTTTCTGTCAGCTCCATACGAAAGCTTTCAATAGCCTGATGTTAAAAATTTTGAGAACCGTCTTTAACCATAGTAGATTCTTCAAATTCTAAACCCATTTTTAATCAAGGAACCAAATTGTAATAAACAGTTGACGGTTGTTAAAAAACAAATTTTGAAACTTAATAATATTGCAAAGCCATATAAAAAATTCTCTTTTATCAAAAATAATACACTCAACTCTATTTTTACGGCACTAATTTTGCTTAAGCTACTAGTTTTTCACTTAATGCATTGATCTTTTGGCAAATACGATACATAATCATAGAAATCTAAAGACCTGGAATCCGTATATGTTATTGTCACATGTTCTAGGGCTTTCAAGTTGGGGTCCTCCTTAGTCGTGCGGTAAGACGCACGGCTACAAAGCAAGACCATGCTGAGGATGGCTGTGTTCGATTCCCGGCGTCAGTCTAGTCAATTTTTAGTTTGGATATTGTCTCGACTTCCCTGAGCATAAAAGTATCATCGTGTTAGCCTCATGATATACGAATGCAAAAATGGTAACTTGGCACAGAAACCTCGCAGTCAATAACTGTGGAAGTGCTTAATGAACAGGCGGTGTGCTGCGAGGCGGCAATGTCTCAGTGGGAGATGTAATGCCAATAAGAAGAAGAAGAAGGGCTTTCAAGAGCTCCCTGGAACGAGACGACCCAGCCTTGGGCTGAAAGTCTCTTTAATAAAGATATAAAAAAAAGCTTCCTGGAGTTTAGGCTTTCAGGCCTTCATGCATAAACTAAGGTCTATAGGTATTTTTGATATGGTACCATGCTCCCAGCGGTCCAAACATCAATATTCCTTGCGATTCTTTAATCAAATTGGACATGCCTTCAATATTAGTTGCATGACAAGCCATCCAAGAATTCCAAGAACTGGAGAACGGGCCTGAAGGTCAATACGCGTAACGAAAGTCCTGTCTGATCCTTTCAGAAATGCAACATGCTCTTAATGATCATTAGAACCAAATTGGATATGAAGAGAATTGAAGTTCAAGCCTTAGGGTCAATACGCGTAACGAAAGATCTGTTTGTTCCTTTTAGAAATCAAGAATGCTCTTGAAGATCATTTGAAACAAATTGGATGTGAATTGGATACATGATTCATTCCATGCTATCCATGAATTCCAAGAGTTAAAGTACAGGCCTTAAGACAATAGGCGTAACGAAAAATCTATTTGCTCCTTTTAGAAATGCAACAACCTCTTAGTGATCATGTCAATCAAATGGGATATTAATGGAATGCATGTTCCTTTCAACGCCTTCCAAAATTTTCCAAAAATTGAAGTACAGGCATTCAGGTCAGTATACGCATAACGAAAGATCTTTTTTCTTTTTTTAGGAATTTTACGTGGTTTTAGTAATTTATTGAATTAAGCAAGATTTGATTTCTTGTTTAACGCTTATTGAATTTGGTTCTATGGATTACTAACGGCATTGACCATTTATAAAAGGGGTAGCAGCCCTTTGGGCACACGTTACGACAAGGCCTAAACTCCTGTGAATTTTTGAATGAACAGAAAAAGAACAATTGTTGAACGCTCATTTAATTCAATTCTATTGATCGTAATTAGTATAAATGTTCAAACAGCTTATACTTCAGGTAATTGACGTAAGCTGACATGTAGCAATAGTTGAAGGTGTGAATTTTTTTTTGCTATGGATCAGTGGATCAGTAAGAAAAAAGACGTCTCACTTCTCACTCCTCATTTCTCACTTCTCGCTGTATAAAGGGAGAAGCGCGAAGTGAGTAGTGAGGCGTCTTACTACTCACTTCGTGCTTCTCCCTTTCGTCAGCTAAAAGTGAGAAATGAGGAGTGAGAAGTGAGATGTCTCTCTTCATACTCCTAATTTCTCACTTTTCAAATGACCTATTCGGCCTAATGACTCTTTCGGCCAAATGACATTTTCGACCAAATGATCTTTTCGGCCTAATGGCCCTTTCGGCCAAACGACCCTTCCATCCTAATAACCCTTTTGGCCAAATGCCTCGTTTGCCCTAATGACCTTTTAGGCCAAACGACCCTTACGGTCAAATGACCCTTTCGGCCAAACGACCCTTTCGGCCGAATGACCCTTTCGGCCAAAATGAGGAGGGCAAAGTGAGTAGTGAGACGTGTCACTACTCACTCGGCGCTCTTCTTTTTTTACAGCAAGATGTGATAAATTAGGAATGAGAAGAGAGACGTCTCACTCCTCACTCTTCATTTTTCTCTTCTCACTGTAAAAAATGAGAAGCGCGAAGTGAGTAGTGAGACGTCTCACTAAGGAGGAGCGAAAAGTGAGTAGTGAGACGTGAGAGTGAGACGCATGTCCAGCAAGAAGTGATAAATAAGGATTGAGACTCCTCATTTCTCACTTCTCACTGTGAAAATTGAGTAGTGCGAAGTGGGCAGTGAGCCGTCTCATCGCGCTTCTCACCAAACGACCCTTCCAGCCAAACGACACATTCGGCCACATTAACCTTTCGGCCAAAACGACCCTTTCGGCCGAATCTGTGTCAAAAGGTCGAAGGACAAGAAGTCGAAAGGACAAAAGGTCGAAGGGTCAAAAGGACAAAAGGTCGAATGGACAAAAGGTCGAATATGTGTCATAACGTCGAAGGTCAAAACGTCGAAGGACAAAAGGTCGAAAGAACAAAAAGACAAGAAATGATATGGAAGTTGTGAATAGTGACAAGTGAGATGCAAGATGGAAGTAGTGAGTATTGATAAATGAGAAATGAAAATTGAAAAGCGAGAAGTGGAAAGGAAGAAATAAGAAGTAAGAAGTGACAAGTGTGAAATGTTATGTGAGAAGTGAGGAACGGAGAAGTAAGAAGTGAGATAAATAAGAAGTGGAAAGGAAGAAAGAAAAAAGGATTAAACATATATAGTAAGAAAGAGAAAGGAAGAAAGAAAAAAACAGAAAAGGAAAAAAGAATACAGAAAGAAAGAAGAAGGAAGATGGAAAGAAAAAAAGGAAAATAGAAGAAGGAAAGAAGGAAAGAAGAAGAAGGAGCGAAAGCACAATGAAGCAATACAAAAGAAAGAAGGAGGAAGCAAGTAACAGCAAAATAGAAGAAAGATGGAAGAAGGAACAAAGAAGAGATAAATAAGGAAGAAGAAATGAAGAAGAAGGATGGAGGAAATAAGGAACAAAGAGAGAAATAACGAAGACAAAAGAAAGAAAGAAGGATAAAAGAAGAAGAAAGCAAGAAGGAAGAAAGAAGGAAGAAAGAAGGAAGAAAGAAGAAGAAAAGAAGGAAGAAAGAAGGAAGAAAGAAGGGTGAAAGAAGGAAGAAAGAAGAAAAGAAGGAAGAAAGAAAAAAGAAAGTAGGAAGAAAAACAGAAAACAAGAAGGAAGAAGAAAGAAAGAAGGGAGAAAGAGAGAAGGAAGAAAGAAGCTAGAAAGGAGGAAAAAAGAAGAAAGAAAGTAAGAAGAAAGAAGGAAAAAAGAAGGAAAAGAGAAGAAAGGAGGAAGAAGAAAGAAGGGAGGAAAAAGAAGAAAGAAAGAAGGAAAAAGGAAGGAAGGAAGAAAGTGGAAAGAAGGAAGAAGGTGGAAAGAAGGAAGAAGGTGGAAAGAAGGAAGAAGGTGGAAAGAAGGAAGGAAGGAAGAAAAAAGAAAGAAGAAAAAAAGAAAATAGGAAAAACAAAGAAGAAATATGAAAAAAATAAAGAAAGAAGGATGAAAGAAGGAAGAAAAACAAAGGAAGAGAGAAGCAAAAAACAAGGATTAAAGAAGGGAAAAAAGGAAGAAAACAGAAAGAAAGAAGGAAGAAAAACAGGAAACATAAAGGATGTAAAAAGGAGGGAGAAAGAAAGGAGAAAGAGTGAAGAAATAAGGAAGAAAGAAGGAAAAAAGAAGAAAGCAAGTAGGAGGAAAGAAGAAAGAAATAAGGAAGAAAAAAGGTGGAAAGAAGGAAGACAGATGAAGGAAAAAGGAAGAAAAAAGGAAAAAGAAAGAAGAAAAATAAAGAAGATGAAATTTGGAAGGAAGAAGGAAGAAAAAATAAGAAAGAAGAAAGGAGGAAAAAGAATTGAAGGAAGGAAACATATGAAGTAAGAAGGAAGAAGGAAGCGAATAGAAGGGAAAGGGAAGAAGAAATTAGAAAGAAGGAAGAAAAAAGAAAGACCTTTCGTCCGTTAGACCTTTTGACGCAGTTTTTTTGTTTCGACCTTTTGACCCTTCGACCTTTTGACTCTTCGACCTTTTGTCCTTTCGACCTTTTGACCTTCGACCTTTTAACGTTCGACCTTTTGACCTTCGACCTTTTGTCCTTCAACCGGCTTAAGGACCCTTTCGGCCAAATGACCCTTTCGGTCAAACGACCGAAATACCAACCGAAATCTCAACAGCCGAGCTGCTCGGTAAATAATTTTATTGATTTTCGGTGATTTTGACAGTTCAACAATGGAAAAAAATACGGAAAATCTGTTAAATAATTACCGAACACTTCTGCTGTTGAGATTTCGGTAAAATTTATCGAATTCAGTGAAATTAGTTAAGTGTGGACAAATGACCCTTTCGGCCAAACGACTCATTCGGCCAAATGACCATTGCGGCCAAATTACCAGGGTTCATAATGCTCACTCAATCTCAGGAGCACATGATTTTCCCTCACGAAAGTTTTCGGGGAGAAATCGCTTTTCGGGAAAGAAAAACAGCCTGGAGAGTGATAACAATTTTTCGCTCACTTCGATTGCCGCTAAACGTTGGTTTGCTCTTTTTCTTTCATATTCGAGTCTTTTCGTGGCATCATCAATGCAAATGGTAGTAGCTTATGTGGAACAAATAACTTAACGCTTTCATACAGTTAGCGTGGTGGTGTGGCTAAAGTAAGCGCATCCCCACAGCTATTATTGTTACTATTCTGGGTTCGAATCCCGGCGCGGCCATACAATTTTGTAATTGTTCTGCGATAATTCTCGCGAAAAGTGAGTGAGAGGTGAAAGTAATGAAACGAAAAAGGATTTTCATCTAATAGGCAAGATTTTTGTTCATCTTCCAATGCTAATTCTAGAGAAAAGATTGATGGGTGAAAGATGATCCTCAACATAAACAACGAAAAAAGATTTTCCCTTGGCCCGAAAAACGCTTGCTTTGGTCTCATTGAAACGAAAAGTCGAAACCCTGCAAATTACCCTTTCGGCCAAACGACCCTTTCGGCCAAATGACTTCCAGCCAGATGGGTTTCGGCCTAATGGATTGTTCGGCCTAGTGGCATTCGGGCAAATGGATTTCGGCCAAACGACCCTTCCTCGAATTCTTGAACGACCGAACGAATTCTTGAAGGATGAAACAGTTATTGACGGCATATACAGTTTTATTCTACGGATTGATAAAGGCATGAATCATTTTCAAAAAAGAGATATCAGCCCTTTGGTGGTTCGTGTAGACCTAAAGGCTTTTACTTCAGGGAAACTCTTGGATGGCCTGAATCGCAACAGTTATTCAAGGTGCATCAAATTTGGCCAAATAGCCTTTTGGTTAGGGGTGCAGACTTTAAGGCCTATACTACATGCAATTCTTTGATAACCTACGATCTATGACGGAACAGTTATTGAAGGCCATTTTTTTCTGGGGATTGAATATGGCGGGGACCGTTTTCTAATAGAGAAAATAACATTTTGATTGCGCGTATAGACCTCAAGTCCTGTTCTTGAATTCTTGAATGAAATGACCATTTTATAAAAGAGATAGCAGCACTTTGGTTACGCGTGTAGACTTTACTCCAGGGAATTCTTGGATGAACTGGAAAAGAACATCCTTCATAGGCGTTTCCAATTTGGTTCACCAGATTGAATAGGACATGAACCATAAAAAAAATAGATAACAGTTCTTTGGTTACGCGTGTAGGATTTAACGCCTATAGTGCAGGGAATTCTTGGATAACTTGAAACGGATCAGTTATTGAAGGCGAATCCAATTTGGTTTCCTGAATCAAATGGGGAATGAATCATTTAAAAAATACCAACCCTTTGATTACGCATGAGGACCTTAAAGCCCATACTTCCGAGAATTCTTGGGTGATCTGAAACTGAACAGCTATTGAAAAAATATCCAATTGGTTTTATGGATCAAATAGGACATGAAACAGTTTTCAAGAAAGATATTAGCCCTTTGGTTAAGATCTTAAGGTCTTGGTTAACCGTGTAGACTCCAAGGAATTCTTGGATGACCTGGAATGGAACAATTGTTGATGGCAAATGTTGAAGATGCAAAACAGCTACTTAGTTCTTTGGGTTTCTAAGAGTGCCTTTTGGATGACAATATTGCTTAAAAATTGTTTACGTTACTTGCCATAAAAGGAGAGCCGTAAAACGAAGTGACGTATAAAAAAGTACCGTAAAAAGAGGGTTTAGTGTATACTGAAATTGAATTATTATTCATTCAGCATTGACAAGCTAAAATAAAATATGAAAACGGACAAAACAAATCATTCAAAAACTGATCCGCAATTGTGCACGAGAACAGTTGAAATAAATCAGCAGCAATATTTCATCGAGCACTCGCACAACACTTCCGGCAAGGCATGCTAAATATGTACATGCAAAGCGCCATAAATCAAGCATTTTAATAAAAGATGTTCCGATTGTCGAAGGACAAATAAATCAAAGTAATTTGTTTACCTCTTTTGAAAGGGAACCCGCATTCCTCATTCAAATTTTAAAGGACAAAAATCAACAACAGCTCCTCCACCATCTCCCGCCGGTCCTCAATGAACCACAAAAGCCAAAAGGAAACACACACACCTCGTCGCCATCGACTTGCAGCGAGGGTGATTCTTCCCAGAAACCCTTCAACTGAGGCACCTTTTTTACACTTGCTGCCCCAAGTCCCAAGTGCAAACGATGAACCATCAAATCCTCTGGCCCCGGTGGATATCAGCCTAAAAGCTATTTGAAAAGGACGCGTCACGTCATCGAAAAGGTAGACGTCATCGTTCACCGACGGCATCGTTCGGAATCATCCACCGTCTACCCCCTCACCGTTCGTTGTTCGGTTCAGAATCCTGATTTCATTGGCTTGTCATCCTGCCAGCCTGCCCGGCTGGTAATTCAATATGTAAACGATAGGTCGGTCGCTTCCAGTCCAGCAGACTATCGTGAAGGCGGATGGTGAACCCTTTGGAAAGCTATCTGTACCGGTACCATCCGTGTGAAACGACGGTGACCGACCAAGTTCCTGTCCTTTCCGTTTCAATATTTATATCATTAGCATTGATGTTGTTGTTGTTTGATTCCGTTCCAACGAAAGGTATGAAACGTGATTCCTTCCAACACGAAACGCCGACGCTAGCACACGGGATCTAATTTGTGACTTCTCACAATTCAATATCAACTCTGATGGGGAGTTGGCGGCTGGGTCGTGAGGGGATTGAAAGCAATGACCGATGGGGCATCCTCGACGATGACAAAGCACAGGTGCTAATAATTGCATCAGTTAGCGTGGTGGGAAGTCTTTGAGGAGAAGCGTGAGGGATCAGTGGAGAAGTCTTCAATTGTTTTTGGATAACAATGGCTTTCAGGAACGAAGCGAAATGGATACGCTTGGTTGATAACAGTCCCTCTCGAGTAATCAGGAATTTCATGTATAAAATATTAGCTTTCGAAAGTTGTGCAAAACTTATATGTAAAGCAAAATAGGATGAACTCGATTCTAATAAGTAGTGAAGCTTGAAAATCCAAATTTCCTGGTTTATAGTGATAAAAACATTCGTAAAATCAGCATGCACCCGATTGTTTTTCATTATGTACTGTTTGTTGTTATTCACAGCCACTCGGGCCAGATTTCCATTAGTGAGTTGGGAAAAAGGTTCGAGTGCGTGGCACTTTAATCCCGACGTGCATGATCCAAATAGAATGACATTCCGCACGGCACAGCTTTTCTATTACGTAAGACATAGGTTCACCCACCTTTGATTCCCATATTCCGGCGACAGTGACAAACAAGACAAGACGAACAAAATCCCACGAAGAGTGCTCGGTTGAGGTGAACCTTTCCCTACACCAGCCACGTGTAAATCGATGAAGGTGAGAAAACTGGCGTACTTTCTCTTTAATAATTCAAGGCTTACCTTCGAGGAAACGTAGCTATCTACTCACGTTTTTGTACATCCGATTTCCCGAGAAACGACCCTTATAAAAATCTAATAACGCCCTCGGAAATCATCTCAAGAACGAGTTTTTAAACCTAATTTCCCGACGGCTGAAAGTGATTATCGCCTCCATTCTGGTGAATGAGCCCAGCTAAGGTGATTATACAATTAGGCCAGTAATCGGCCATTTTGTAAACCACGTGCTTTTCCAATATTTTTTTCAAGAGCACGAGATGAAAGAAACATAACGCGTATAGGGCTGAAATATTGGTAGATCGTTTGCTTAGTTATGCTGAACAATCATAATTTGTTTTTCGGCACTGTACGAAAACTATTACGCCAGATTTGCGATTTTGGAAATATATGTAGATAAACGTGTGGTGAATTTGAAACTCACCACGAGCTTCATTCTATAATCACCCTAAGTGATTTTACAGGAAGCGTGAGTATTTTTCACCACTCCATGCATAGTGTCACAAAGTTCGCCTATCCTTTTTGTATGTTTTCACCACTGCCATGACAGCCCTTCGAGATCCGTGCCTGTTCGCTGTGAAGCAAGCTGATGGGAATACGAGACAAAACACGAAGTAAAGCATGTTGATGGCATAAAAAGTGATGGCATCATTGGTTGTGTAGAGCTTTTTAGAATAAATTAAACACAGTGTTTGACACGATCGTTTTCAGTGTAGATGGGGTGCCTAACGATAGGCGCACGTGTTTTCGCCGGCTTGTGCGGGTAGAAATGATCCGGTTCTGATGGACAGAGAGTTTGAAACTGTTCGACATTAATTTGTTCGACTACACTTTGCTTCTGTAGCTTTCTATAGTAAAACAGAAACCAGTAAGTTTCACTGTGTCTATTTTCATAGGAAGCATTTGAAGACAGCATAGTGTTTCTATTTTATTCGATTATACTTATGACACACTGCACTATGGGTCCTACTTTTTCCGATTCGTTATTCATGTTGACCTACTCTGCCCTTCTACGCATAGTTGTCCCATGTTTGTTTTTGAAGAATTCAACTTTTTATCACAGAGCGGTCTATTCTCATGCATATTTTCTGAAAACATTGAAAAATGCCGAACTTTGTTCGGACAGTCAGTGAAAACAACATCAAGTCTGTTTGTCCCATTGTTGAATTTTGGTACAAGTATGCGTAGAACGGCAGTACTAGAAACTTATGCTTTGGAGCATTAAATCCCAGAATATTGAGACTTTAAGCCATGATGTAATATGGGCATCAGAACCAGACAGTTTTTAGTTTTTGAAAAACCTATGCATTGTTCAACTGCCAATATATTTTCGACTAGTTATTCTTTTCCAAAACCTTGAAAAGTCTCTGAAAGCTTCGTTTATAGACTTTCGAACAGCGAGTAACATGTGGATAAATAGGTAGCAAACATATAAATAAGGACTGACAAAATAAATATTTCATGCGAAATGTTCCATACAAAAACAGTTTCTCAAAGTTTCGCCTAGGCGTGAGGGTGAGATATATAAGAAATAAGGCAATCTACTTTCAGCGTGCATTAATGACAGATATGAAAATATCATCCGTATATTGGTTCAGTTACCAACATTGACTAGTGAATAGCAGGCTTTGACTTTGCCTCTTTTCTCATCGGGAAACGAACGGAGTTGCACGCTTGACAAGACAGCTCACAAGCGATCAAACCAACGCAACGGATAGCTCGTTCGACGGAATGAGGCCGCACACTAGGGACTACCCCTATGTCTTTCTTTGGACTTCCTAGAAGGCATAAAAACAAAATCCAGCTGCTTATGGCTGCAAATTTGCGTTTCCGATCACCTTTTCAAAAAAAAGTAAAAAGTATTGAAACATTAAATAATTTTTGAAACAATAAATAATTCTTATAATACACGGCAGACTGCGATGGTCTGGATAGCATTTTTATGCGTATGCCAAAAGAGCATCAAGAAGAGTCAAAATAGAGAGAGTAGATTGTGCGGAAAATGCAGTAGGCCGCAATTTAAATAAAATTTGTTTTTTTATCTTTGGAACTTCAGCATATTATAACTGATTTTGATATTCTCTTTCTCTCTTACTTATGATTATAATGGCTATTTGCTAGAGCAATATCTGTTATTATTTTTGCTATTTTATTAACTATATCAAGCATACTAATATCAGATTTTACTATTGAATTATTCATATAATAATTAAAAATAGATATTATTTTGCTGTTCTCTTCTTCCCGGGGCTCATCAAGATAAGGCTCATCAAGACATTCATCATCCCATCCCATCCAAGAGTGTCTGGTCTTCTTATGACAAATCTATTTGAAACGCGTCGTTTTTGAGCTTGTGGAGCGCTTTTATCTCTCATATCGGTATTCCTCCTACATCAATGTTGGATCAATGTTGCTTCAATGAATTTGTCTTCTTCTTCAATGGCTCTACATCCCAACTGGAACTTGGCCTGCTTTTCAACTATTCTATCAGCATTTCCACAGTTATTAATTGAAAGCTTTTCTATGCCCACCAATGCATGAGCGAGTATTTTTTGTGGCAAGCCCAGGGAGTCGAGAATGTTTCCCACTCAAACACATCCTAGGCCGGACCGAGAATCCAACTAGCCATCTCCGGATTGGCAAACATATGCCATTGCTAGCATGACTACTGAAAACCACAATGAATAAATTTGTACAAAATTTAATTTCCTAACGCACTGGAAAAAAAATCGTCCACTTACTTCAAAATAAACTTTTGAGTACCTTAAATAAGACTTTTGGTTACATTATAAGATTACAGTCCCTAATCTATCATTGATATTTTTCTGAATTTAGATAGAATTATCGGCCATTATAGTTTTTATTTTCGTAAAGATAGACGAAAATTTTTATTAAATATCTTGGCAGTCCTTATGCACAGCACATGTTTCGAAATGGACACATGTGCTTTACTTTTGTATATCCACAGTCAAGCGAGCCCACCTTTTTTATTATTCGAGAAACGTCACACTCTATTCTGCCGTTGGACGCATAAATGTCACATGTTACATTTCAACATTTTTGAGGTTTTGATGTCTGACGTCATAATTTGATGCGTATTTTTGAAATATTTTGTCAAAACAGAGATTTTATTCTAGACAACTCGAAAAAAAAATGTGAAGCTAATTTGTCACATTCGAACAAATAGACGCATACTTGTCACACCGGGACAAATGGACGCGTATTTGTCACACTAAAAAATAGAGATATAACAATCACACAAAAAGACACATAGCACTGCGTCCATAAAATATACCATGCTTTTAGGGTCACCTACAATCCACGTCACGTGGATAGTTTAGAGCTGGGAGCTGCGGACTCGATCGAATCAAATTTTCAAGATATTTTGCTTGAAACTCGCAAATTTCCTCCCAGTGTTCACTGTACACGTTACGATTTTCTCACATTGTATTATCATTATTAAATTATTTACAAAGATTCCGAATGTTAAATTAATTCATACCCTCTAGTTATGTTAAATCCGTAGATATATTCAAAACGACGCCAGTAAATTGGAATTTGTTGAAAATGAGCTATATTTAGTATGAGTTGATTTATACGTGTACTCTCTTGTCTACGCTCAAAATGCACAAAACCTCTCTCGATGCGATCCCAAGTAACATTTTGGTTTTATACTGGTTTTATCACACTCTTGTAGGGTAAAATATGGTCCTCAAGAGCGTTATAAAACTTAAAATGTTACTTGGGATGGATACTTTTTGACACTCGTTTCTACTCTATCCGCAGCTCCCAGGTTTAGAGTGGCTGGTAAGTATGAAAGATCTTTCCCTACTTTCATAATTTAAGGCCAGTATCGACTTAAAAAATAGAGAGGTTACGGAATTTTGTTCAATATTACCAAGCGGAATTTTGACTACTGATTAGACCTGGGCGCCGGTCATATAATCGATGGCGGCGTAGTAGTCACTTTTTACTCGACGGCGGCGCGCCGTTGGCTTTGATCGGCGGCGGCGCGCGGCGTGAACCGGCGTGGATGAAAAAATCAATGGCTAAAAAAAATCAATTTTAACGCGGATTTTGTAATTCACGCGGTTTTGATTCACACGGTACGAATCGCTCGTATAAAAATCGACTTCAGTGGATTAAAATTGTAATACAGTCAAACCTCCATGAGTCGATGTTCTATGACTCGATATCGACTCATGGAAGCAAATTATTCCATATTAAAAAATATTTTCTGGGTTACTATGATGGTCCCTTCAAACAGCTTCCCAATGACTTTATATTCCTCATCTCGATATTTCCATGAGTCGATGGTCCCTTCAATATCGACTCATGGAGGTTTGACTGTATTCGATCGATCATCAAACAGCACATTCCATAGTAAATTACCAGCGACACTAATAAGTACCTCAAAATGTTATTTGAATTGAAACTATTTTATTATTCTTTGATTTTGATGAATCGAAATTTAACAAAATCTGCTTCACTATTCGTAACCCTTAAGCAAAATTGAGAATTAGACTTCGGTGTCATAGGACTAATTTGTTAATATTTTTTTCAAAAAGCTTTCCTAATTCAGGATTTTGATAAAGTCCAGTCGATTTACTTCTCAATATATCTAAATTTCAGAAAAATACTAACTTCTATTCTTTGAGTTACATATACAATTGGGCAATGTCTGAGCAGCTGCATATCTAATATATTTTATTTCTAATATATCACCTGCTGTGACCCTTCGATCCTGGAAGGACATTCACGATAGAATCCACTAATGACAACCACAATGGACAGTTAACCCCCCCCCCTCGCGTTCTTGTATGCACAAATCTCAATAGAACATAACTAAAATGTGCTCTTGCTAGCGAGCGAGTAAGACTGGGGCACGATGACCTACCAAATTAAATATTTTCCTTAAAAGTTGGTTAAATATGACAAAAAAAAGTTCTTGGTGAGTTCCTGAAGAGATTTCCAGAGGAACTACGATTTTCATTACGTTTCCTTTGTAAAACCCTATAAGAAATTCTGCGGAAACTCATATAGGCATTTTTTCAAAAACCATTAAGGCTTTCGTTGGGAAATTCCTTTAGTAAAACCTTAGGTAAAACCATAGAATATTCTTTCAGGATTTCATTTGGAAATTTATCAAGGAATGAAATAGTTTCCGAAAAAAATCCTGAAACAGTTTCCGAAGAAATTGCTGAAAAATCTTCGAAGGGGTTCAAAAAGGGCTCTCCGAGGGAATAGCGAAGAGAGTTTATAAAGACATTTCTGGCAAAATTTTTGAAGTAATTTTCAAAAGAACTTAGTGTAAAAACACTTCGTCCGAACTTGGCCAACTTCACTATTGATCCCACGACTGACTTCCCACAAATCACACCAAGGAAATACAAAACCAAACTAGCTTGTTTCCTTGCTAAAAGTAGACTCGTTTATTCGTCATAAGGAACAAAGGTTTGGGCACGCAGGCCTTGTTTATTATATGTGTAGGTGTTTTATAATTTTGCCCGGAAGTTCCGACTTCAAAAAAAAAATTACATTAGGGAACCGAAGGGATTCCCACAGAAAAATAAAAAAGAATCTTTTCAGTAAATTTCGAAAAAATGTTCTAGGAAATTCCTAGAAGAATTTCCAAATGGTTCCCAAAAGCAATTTCCGAAGAAATTTCTTTGAATGAATTTCTGAAGAGATTCCCGAAAAAATCAGAAGAAATGGAGAATGTTCCCAAACAACATTTTAATTCCGTAGCTTAGTTGGTTAAAGCACCAGTCTAGCGTACTGTAGGGTCATGGGTTCGAGTCCCATCGAAGGGAAAGTGGTTACCTAGAATACATTTTCCAAATCAATATCTTCCACATATCGTACATATCCACATATGAGTTTTCATAACATTGTAAAAACATTTTAAGTTTTACAACGCTCTTGAAGACCATAATTTACTCTTCAAGAGCGTTATAAAACCTGCATAAAAACAAAATGTTACTAGGTTTGAGACAGAATTACTGAGGGAAATGACCAAGAACTTCTTCCTTAAGTTACCGAAGAATTTTCAAAGGATTACCCGTAGAAATTCCAGAGGAATTACTTAAGGTAGTTCTGAAAGAATTCCTATGGGAATTTCAGAAAAAGATGCCAAAGAACTTGCTAAGGAACCCATAGAGGAATTTCTTTAAAAATTTCAACGTTTTTTTTTTCTAAAAAAAATCCAGAGGAATTCCTAAAAAAAATCCTCCATATTAATTTCCGAAGAAATTCCTAAGCAAACTTTCAAAGACTTAACATACTTCCGAAGGAATCTGTAAATGAATTTCTGAAGAAATTTTTAGAGAAATTTTAGAATATTTTCCGTCGATATTTCAAAAGCGATTTGCGAATGATTTTCAGAAGGTACATTCGAAAGAATTTCTAAGGGAGTTACGAAAGAATTCCGAAAGGATTTTATAAAGAAATTCTTAAAGCAATTTCCTACGACATTTTTAAAGGAATTTCCAAAAGAACAAACCTTAACAAATATGCTATGGTTTCCTTAAACAAAGGAATACGTGTAGGAAATTCTGACGTGATTCCTGAGGTAAATTTTAAGGAATTTTTATTTTAAAGTATTTCCGAAGAACTTTCTGGAATTCGTTTCCGGAGGAGTTTTTGTAGATCTTTTTGAGGCAATTTCTTAGGGAATTCCTGGACGAATCTTCAAAGGAATCTCTAAAGGAAATTGTGAATAAATTACTGGGAAAAATCCCAAAGGAATTCTTGAAGAAATCTAGGAATTTCATCAGAAATACTAGTAGGCATTTTCTCTGAAATTCTATTGGGAATATCTTCGTAAGTTCTTTTAAGAATTCCTTCGGAAATTCCATCCTAAAATCCTTCAAAAATACCTTTATGGATTTATCTGGAAATTCCTTTAGGAATTCTTTAGGGAAGTATTTTACCTTCAAAAACTCTTTTTAAGTTCCTTTAGGATTTATTTTCGAAAATCCATTCAGGTTCTCTTTTGGGAATGCCTTCAACAATTTATTTGGAAATTCCTGCACTAAACCCAAAACAAATTTCTTCAAAAACGCCTCCAAAAATTTATTTGGGAACTCCTCCAGAATTTTATTTCTTAAATAATCAAAAAAATACCGCCCAGAATTCCTTCGGATATTCCTCCAGGGACTTCTTTAAAAGATTATTCGAAAAACCTCCGAAATTTCCTTCGGAGATTTCTCCAGATTTTTTTTTCGGTAGATCTCCCAGGAAAACCTTTGAAATTTATTGAAAATGAAGTTGTTTGCAATGTAGTTACTTATTGAATTTTCGAAAAAATCTAAAAATAAACAACAAACACTAAAAGACTTTTTCGAAGAAATTCCTGCAGGAAGTTCTGGAAGAATTCCCGGAGAATGTTTTAAAGGAATTGCTGGAAGAAGTTCTGAAGAAATTCCTTAGGCAAATTTTGAATGAATTCCTCATGGAAATCTAGAAGATTTTTTTTCTAGCGATTCATGAAATAATTAATTGACATTTTTTCCTGCTGGTCTCCGAAAGGTCAATGAAAAAAATCAAAAAACTCTTCGGATTTGTTGAAGAATGTTTTGAAAATCCTCAAAATTGTCCAAATTTTATTTTGTTGCCTCCTCAAAATATATATATTTTTTTTTTTTTTTTATTGCGAACTATTGGTTTTCCATCTCTGAGGGCAGCATAAATCTAAAATGAGCTGGTGTTGAAGAAAGGTCCTCCCGCATTCAGGACATGCGAGTTTAAACTTGGTGAGAGAATTCCATTATATATATACATTATATTGAAACCATATGATTATTAACAAAAAAAACAAAACCATCAGGGCACCCGATTGAAGCGATTTGGATAGGAAGAGTGGAATCGCCAACTTCCTATTGTTAACATCTCGTGGATAAAGGGCGGGCTCTTCTCCCCATCTATTGGGTCAATCTGGGAAACGAGGGCTAGGTTATACATATTATTGTATGTACTAACTTTCTTCTGGAAGGAGATTCTCTATTCATCCCGTGGATTCGCATAAGTGTCTCTGCTTATGGAACCACCCCACCCATTTTTGGCCCTTCATACAGGAGTTTGATGAAATACAAACAATAATATAATCATGATCAAATCGTTTATCAGATATGGCCAGTGCTATCGGCAGGTGCCTTGCTACAATAGATGGTAGTATCATCATCATCATCATCATCATCCTCAAAATATTATTTTTTGGCAAAAAAATCCGAGGAGGAGGGAGACAAAATATTTTGTAAGGAATTTTGTAAGGAATCTCCAATGGAATACCCAAATTCCTAATTTCTTAAAAGGTTTTTTAAAAGAAACTTTTCGGAGGAATTATCAAATAAATTTATTGATTTATTTCCGAACTTATTTCTGGAGTATTTTTCAAAGGAATTCATAAAAGAATGTTTAAACGATATTCTCAGAAATTTCAGGAATTTTACAATAAGGCTTTTACAAAACAGTATTAAATAATTTCAAGATAATAAAATAAAATTAAATTTTCGTAATGTTTGAAAATACCTGATGTTTTAACTAAATAATTTGACTAAATACTATGCAACGAGGCGACAACGCCCCAGTTCTGGGTTACAATAACTGTGAATAAAAAAATAAGAACCGCTTAACTGATGCTCGTAATATTTGCACATCAATATTTGCTTTGCTGATGCGCAGCAAGTGGTTTTGTAATATTCAGAAATTGATTTCAAAATATAAATTACTTACTCGGGGGTCGGAACAAAAAAATCGGTAAAGCATTTACAGCTGGGATTTAAATATTTTGCTAAATCAGTTTGCTTTATAAGCCAACTATCCTAATAGCACAAATCTAAAAACAAAGAAAACTGATTTAATAAGTTGATTTAAATAAATAAAAAAATAAATATTGTCAAAATTACTTATGTGCAACTCAACTTAAAATTTCTAAATTGCAATAATTTACCTGCACCAATGCCAGATCCTTTAAGAATGGGAACGCTTTGGGCATGTATCCAGGCCCCACAAAAGCTTATGAACCCAAATTGCGAGTCACCTGCAAGTTTAGGTGCCCGGCTGAATGCGGCCTTGGCTTAACGCATTCCAAAGATCCATTTAACAATTTATGTATTATTAGCTATACTAGATAAAGCCTCATTCAAACTCTCAAACTAATCAACCAACCTATTAATTAAAGATTTGACATTGAATTATGACGAGAGTCATCTTAACAGCATTTATGAACTGTCATAAGACTAGTTTAGTACTATTCCAATTAACTCCAACACGCTGTATTTCTTCACAGATACGTATTTCGATCTTAATTATTAGGCCGTTTTCAGTGTCTCGTGTTGGCTTAACTCGAGCTAAGTAAATTGATTTTTTTTATTGCGATTAGTCACCGGCGTGGCAAAATTATGATCGGCGGCGCGCCGACACAAAATCGTTTTATGACAAGTGAAAACATTCCACTAAAAAGCTCAAAATAATTTTCTTATCACGTATGTTTATTTATTTTTGGCTGTGATACATCGAAAATCAGAAAAGGGGATCAAGTCTACCCAGTATCCCCTACTGATTCAAAGTTCTCCAACAGTATGCGTTGACCTGAATTTCATTACTGTTTATCAGTAGAGTAATGTGATGGAATAAATTCCAATTCTCATTTTGCGAACAACAATTATCAAACCGAATGATAATATTATCTTCAGGTCAGCTTACTTTATAATAATTTTGAAAAAAAAACAGCTAAGGATTTCGTTGGCTGTGCGACCATTAACTGACTCGGACCAAACGCACGCAGACAATTGCAATGGGAATACTCATCATATGTAGGGGCCAACGCAAAGCTCTCAATAAAGACCAGCAGCCTTTACGAGAAAATAATGCTCTTGAAGCAATCCAACCGTGGAAGCCGTATGACCTAGAAAATAAGCTCATAACTTATAAATAATTCAGAACTTTTTACAAATTCACAGAAAAAACTGCTTCACGATAGCACTTTGTCACCATCATCTCGATAAGACAGTCGTGATTCCTTTGGACGTTGAAGATGTAGTGCGTGTCTTTTTCCCGGACAAGGAAACTACGCCGCTGCCGCTAAGAACCGGTTGGTCAACATCTGGGACCGGTAATGGAACGTTTGCCGGCTCCGCAAACGGAAAACGATCACCTGTGTCATTTTTTAAATCGAACCCGAGGAAATCCTCTTCTTATTCCGCGCCACTGGATATCTGTATTGGATATTCCATTTCCGGTTCCACTTCTGCCGACAGCGAAAAATCACACCAAAGAAATACAATCGTCGCTTGCGAAATGTAAAAACAAATTAACAACAACTTTCTCACTTTTCACGATGTGACAAATATGCGTACATTTTTCACCTGGCCAGTGAATTTCGCGGCATAAGTGTCACATGCAATTGAAGAGTGAAGAAGATCAAGACAAATGAAGACCAACATTGTTTAGGGTTATATTACTATGATCATAATTCTATCTGATAAATCAATTAATAACTGACAATAACGTGTTATTGTTCTCGATCTTTCTATTGATTGTTACCCATAAAAAAATGAATTTTAGAATTTATCCGAAAAAACACAAAATGTGTGAATAATTGCCTAGAAGCACTTCGCCCTATATAATCAGCTTTTCAAATATTTCCAGAATCATTACAGTACCCAAAACTGAGTTCCCTTGATTCAAATATTACAACTCATATGCAACGAACTTTATTTTATGTATTTGTCATTCCGAGCAGAACTTTTCTGGAACTCCATCCGGAATGACACATCACGTTTTCCGCCTGAAGGGAACACGAGGCAGAACAAAAAAAAATCCTCCCGAACAAGTTTATGAGATGTTAAACTGCTCTCGTGAACTAAATTTCTCTTCCAGTAACATTGTTTCGCCAGATCCTTTTCCCCCATGTGTGCCCATCAGTAGCTTGCCAAGCCAGGGGGAACATCCAAAGCTAAATGCAGAATCAGGAGTTTGGCGCTCGGAGTGAACTTGAAAACTAGAAACTGTTGGGCATGCATGATTGCCACTGGAGAACATGCACTAGTGGGGAAGCTGTGAAGTTTGTCGAGCATTCTCCAAAAGGAAGGAGTGCATCTAAAGTAGATTGTTGAAATCTTTACGACAGCGATGTATTCCACATCAATCACATTTGTAGTACGGATATCAAAAGGCACCGAATATTGAATCGTCAAAATATTTATGCACATTACGAGGCTATGAATATGGAAAACTAGAAGCACTCAATATCTCCCGTTACGAATAGTTCCACTTTTGCCTCTTTCAAATTTCGTGATAGAAGCACTCGTTGCTTGTGCTTGTTGAGGTGCAACTCTCGAGACTTGAGAGTCACTTCTGGTAAATAACTTTCAATGTTCGAATACTTGAGAAAGAGCATTCTATTCTATTTTCAATAACATTTCTTTTTTTATTGCACCAAGGGGCATGAACATACAAAGTGATTTTCCAAATATTTCAAAGGCTGGTAGAGAAAAAACAGATACGACTTTTTCACTTAAAACTTTAACTTTAAAATATATGTATTATGTCTAAAAATAACAAATAAAATTGACTCAATGCAATTTGTTTTAAAAAATAGTGTCGTACATACTTGATATCTACAACTCTATTTCAAACTTTTCAACTTCCGGATCCTGGTTTTCTGCACGAGAGCTTCATACCAATAATATACTTATGCTAATGTCGGACCCAAAGGGTGCATACCGTTTCGATGCAGTTCTCATTCTAACACAAATCGGCGATGCTCGGGCGCGATGGCTTTGGGTACGTATCACCTTGTCAAGTGCTGTGCACACATGAGCCCATATCTGAATGCAGGGCCTAGCGATAGTTTGAAGTGGAAAAATAAAACTCATTTTCCTATCCGGGCAGCAAAGAGTTACTGTTGTTGCCGAGTGGCAACCGTTTCGCACGGGGATGGTCCTCCTGCCTTCCGGAATGGAAAATGGCAGAGGATGTATTGTAGTAATGATATTGTGCATTTTATTGCATAGTTTAGAGAAAGAAGAAGGATAACTCTCGGAAAATCTGCACTCGCACATAACCGAACCAAAGTTGGTTCCGTTTGTTGGAAAGTTATGGCCGTTTGAAGAATTTCAAAGTGGATTGCATGCATTTTGCCGCCTCTTCCATGTGTGTACGTTATTCAGATGCATGGCAAAGAATTTCTCATATCACAGTCAGATCAACACTTTGATGATGTTGGTAAAATGAATTTTCTCTGAAATGAATCCAGTAACGCAATGCTGGGTGTGGATTGCATTTAGTTTTCCAGAAAAGATTGTAAAAAAATATTTTCCCAATTTCGACGAACCATAAAAAAAGTCCACTCCACTCCAAATCCGTCTCACTTCTTATTTCGCCATACTCACTTTTCACAGTGGAAAGTGAGAAGTGAGACATCTCACTGTTTTTTTTTATCTTTTTTTAAACTATCATTTATTTGGTAGGCTTATTTGCCGTAAAGCGTTACGGAGCCGGATTTTTTTTTTGAATACAGTTCTTTATGATTCTTATACTCTAATGTTAGTTTTGGGGAACCGAAAGACTCGCGGTTTGGTCGAGGTTAGGGAATACAATTATGTTTTATTATCTGCTGTAGCTCACTTTTATAACTTGCGTTGCCCTTTGTTGTACTTCTTGGGTTTGTTGAGGCGGAGGTCAGCTCACTTTTGGCGAACGAATTCACCACACTTGGTCTTTCATTGCGTTCTGGAACTTAATTCATGTTTACAGAATCCCCGTCTGGACCATTAGCTCCACCTGTTGTAGATAGTCGCCTGTTGTGATCCCGAGGGTCCCTATGGAAACAGTGAAGTCCATGTAAAGGTTGACTACGACACCGTTGATGACACCGTTTTCAGAGCCGGATCAGCGTAAATCTTGATCCAATCATAATTCTCCCCGGGACTGTCTATTACTTGGGGAAGATATCCAGTACTTGTTCTGGTTGTTTTGTCAGTCCTTTAACTATATAGTTCATGTACTATTGGGACTTCAGGGCCAAGCAATACAAATTATACCAAAATGCAGTAACTCCAATGTGACAGAAGTTTCTATACAACGTGAAAATCAGACGACTGCAGTGATCCCAACACGTAGGTTAGACAGAAGGTTATGTGCGAGCTAGGTGTACCGGTCAGGTTAAAGACTATTTGCGTACTCTCCGCAGACTGCGTGGTTGGTGACGTGCAAACATGAACCGAGCTAAATGGAGAAGACTTTTATGAACTGCACAAGCCACAAGGGTCTTAGTGTAAAAAAATAAATAAAGTCGACTCTCTACATCTCAATGTTGTGTATCTCAATATCTCTCCCTATGTCAATGGTTTCCTCAGTCCCTTCAATCTACATACATTTGGGGTTTCTACATCTCAATAACCTTCCTATCTCGATATCTCTCAAGCTCGATGTGTTCTGATCATATTTTGTTAAAAACAAAGGAATGGGCGTCTTTCAGAAATAAATCGATCCAGATGAATCGATTCTCAGGAACCGTGAAAATCGATTCATGTTTAAATCGAATGCAAAAAAAACAATTCTAAAATAATAGATTCGCTTTTTACGATTTTTGTAATTTTTAATATTTTTAGGAATATAACGTAAATCCTAAACATTAATCCCATATTGGTGGATCGCATAATTTAGTAGTCATCCATTAAATAAATCTAAATTGGTAATAAAAATAATAACAATAATAATAAAAATAATAAACATGGTATCATGCCAGCGCGTTGCCGGCTTTCTAGGTGGGCTTACCACCCCTTATGTCCTCGGAAGGTGGGAAGGATCGACTTCGCGCCTGCTTCCCTCTGCACGACTGGTATCAAGAATGATGATGCCGCGTGCACCCCAAATTGACCTTTCTGCGATAGGGCCTGTTCGCCAGCACACAGAGGGACTTGCCGACGCGGTGCCTACGCCTGCCCCAGCCTTGA